>NC_041384.1:548079961-548217216 GCF_002162155.2 Triticum dicoccoides
AGGACCCCGTGGTGTGGTGGAGGGCTGGATGAACAATAGACGATGGAGGGGTCCCCGTGGTGGGGTGGTTGAACAGGACCCCGTGGTGTGGAGGGCTGGATGAACAGTAGACAGTGGAGCGGTGCCCGTGGAGGGGTGGTTCAACAGTAGCCGATGGAGTAGCGTGGTGGAGGCTGGATGAACAGGAGCCCGTGGAGGCTGGAGGAGGTCAACGGTAGCCCGTGGAGGCTGGAGGAGGTCGATGGTGGAGATGAACAGTATCCCGTGGAGTCCCGTCTTGCGGTACGCCACACCCCTCCCGATGAACAGGACCCCTGTTTCGACCGTAGCGCTCCAACACAAGTCCGTTTCGTCCGTTTTGCGGTACGCCACACCCCTCCCGATCAATAGGACCACCGTTTTGACCGTAGGAGGTCCGTTTCCTCCGTTTTGCGGTACGCCAGACCCCTCCCGATCAACAGGACCCCGTTTCGAACGTAGGAGGTATGTTTCCTCCATTGTGTGGTATGCCAGGCCTTGTTTCCATCGCCTGTTCCATCCAAGCCCTCCCGATGAACATGACCCCACATTCCGTTCTGACCCAGCCGGTTGGCTCCCACGTTTTCCGTTGCCTCTCGATGAACACGATGCATTCTGTTGCCTCCACATGAACACGACGCATTACGTTGCTTCCCCATGAACACGACGACGACACTATTTCTCTGTTCCGACCCAGCCATGTACACGAGCCCTGGCCATACGTATGCGCGAGTAGGCGTTCGAGACCCTTCCCGTATGTACACATACGTGGCCGTATTTTCTTTTTTGCACCCTGGCCGTTGTACGTACATGTACATGCTCCGTGCACGCCTCTACTACGACACGTACGCGCCTCTACTACGACACGTGCTCGCCTCTACATCCACCAGTATATATGTACGTACACGTTCGCGACCAAAATGACAATGCTACGTACGCTTCGAGCAGGTGGGTCCTGACTATCAGGCACTTCCTTGCGTGCAAAGATGTAGCTGGTGGGTCCCAGCAGTCAGGGGAATGATTTTTTTGCGAAATACGGTGGCCCGTCCGGTGGGTCCCCGCTGTCAGGTGGAGGAATAATTATTTTGCACGTAATAAGGAGGCACTTCCTTGCTATGGCCGTGGACCCAACTGTCAGCCTCTCCACGTACAAGCCATGTCCGATGGAAGCCGTTCCTTGACCACGTTGACCACACCGCACCGAGAGCACAAGGGCGGTGGACGACGGCGAGGCCTAGGAAGGGGATGACGCGGAGCTGGGGAAGACGCGGCGGTGGATGCCCACGCGTAGAGGAGTACGAGGGTTCACTGGTTCGCTGCGGTGTGAGGCTGCCGTCGCCGTAGAATAACAGGGGGTGTGGGTGAGTAGAGGGATGGCCTGGCCAGCGGTGGGAGTAGTAGGGGGCGCTCAGGCCTCCGCCGCATCATAGCCGGCCACGGGAGGCAGGAGCACGAGGCATGACTGGCGCTGGTTTGGGCGGTTGGAGCAAGAAGACCAGAGGTTGAAGAAGCACTACGGCTGTTGGATGGACATCATACGGTCACTGGAGCGAGAATCGTGCATATTGACTAAGTTGACAAAGCCCTCCATCCCCGTCAACTTAGTAGGCCCACAAGTCAGCCTGTCACTATACTGGGTCCCAGCTAACAGGGGGAGTATTCATTTTGTTGTGCGTAATAAGGAGGCACTTCCTTGCGTGCGAGGATATAGCTGGTGGGTCCGAGCTGTCAGCGGCGGTAATGTTTTTTTTGCGAAATACAGAGGCCCTTTCGGTGGGTCCCTGATGTCAGGTGGAGGAATCATTATTTTGCACGTAATAAGGAGGCATTTCCTTGCGTGCGGTCGTGGACCCAGCTGTCGGCCTCTCCACGTACAGTCCACTTCATATGCATGTCGATCGTTGACCACGTTGACCAGGCCGCGCTGAGAGCACCAAGGCGGTGGACGACGGTGAGGCCTAGGAAGGGAACGACACGGAGGCAGCGAAGACTCGGCAGTTGTTTCACACGCGGAGGGGAGTACGACTGTATGAGGGTTTACTGGTTCGTCTGCCATCGCCGGAGAATAACAGCAGGTGTGGGTGAGTAGAGGGATGGCTAGGCCAGCGATGGGGGTACGGTGGGGCGGTGAGGCATGCGCGGCAGCAGAGCCGACCGTGGGGAGGAGGGAGCAGGCAGTCCCGCCAGCGCTTGTTTGAGCGGCTGGAGCAGGAAGAGCAGAGATTGAAGAAGCACGACGGCCGTTGGATGCCATCCAATAGTCACTGCTTGTGCGTCAACCTTTTTTTAGGAAAGCCTCAAATCTGTGGAAAACAGCATACAACCCATCTGCCATTATTTTTAATAATTTACAGCCCATTTGCTAATTATTAAGGTTTTTTGGAGCCCATATTCTTTTTGTTAGCATTACAGCCCATATTGTGGCCACGGTTAAAAAATTATACGAAATTTTGCATATTTCGGTGTGGTCCGAACTGTTTTTAATCCCGAAATTTCGACTCACATTCAAACTGATTTTAAAAATAAATGTATATCAATATAAAATCCAACAAATTCTCGACGCATAAAAATTAATGTAATTTAAAATCTTGAAATGAAAAAAAAGATATTTGAAACTAATTGCTGGTTTGATGTGTTTTAAAAATGTACAGCCCATTTCTCATTACTGATGGGCCATTTTCTCGGCCAGCCGTATGAAAGCTCTCCTCGTCTTGAAAGATATGCAGCCCAACAGGCCTGACAAAGCGACTTACTTGGCAAATCAGAAAAAAAACTGGGTTGTGGCCGTGGACCCAGCTGTCAGCCTCTCCACGTACAGTACTCTTCCAATGGAATGTCGTTGACCACGTTGACCATGCCGCGGCGAGAGCACCAAGGCGGTGGACGACAGCGAGGCCTAGGAAGGGGACGACGCGGAGCCGGGGAAGACATGGCAGTGGATGCGCACATGGAGAGGAGTACAAGGGTTCACTGGTTCGGCTGCGGTGTGAGGCTACCGTCGCCGCAGGGCCTGGCTAGAGGTGGGAGTAGTAGGAGGCGATGAGGCCTCAATGGCAGCACAGCCGGCCACTGGAGGCAGGAGCAGGCGGTCTCCCCGGCGCTGGTTTGGGCGGCTGGTGCAAGAAGAGCAGCGATTGAAGAAGCAGCAGGACCGTTCGATTCAAATCCAATGGTTACTGCTGCTAGAATCGTTTGTTGACTAAGTTGACAAGCCCTGCGTACGCGTCAACTTAGTAGGCCCACAAGTCAGCCTCCCAACCGGTGCGCCCCAGATGTCAGTGGGAGGAATCATTTTTTTGGGTAATAAGGAGGCAGTTGATTGCGTGCGCCCAGGCCAGCGGAGAGAGACTAGGGTGGGCCGGGGAAGCCTACGCGGCATCACAGCGGGCCACAAGAGGAGGGAGGAGGCAGTCCCGCTGGCGCTAGTTTAGGCGGCTGGAGCAGGAAGATCAGAGATTGAAGAAGCATGTCAGCCGTTGGATGGACATCCAACAATCACTGCTGCTAGAATCGTGTGTTCACTGACAAAGCCTTGCGTAAACAAGTCAGCCTCAAAATCTGTGGCATGTACAACCCATTTGCTATTATTTTTATAATTTTTACTCATTTTCTAATTCGTATGGAATTTATTGCAGCCCATTTTCCATTTTTAGAATAGCTGGCCATTTTCTGGTCAGTACCAGGGTCAAAAAATCAACTAAATATGTGGGAAATTTTGAAAATTCGCAAATTTTTGCTGGGGAACGAAATATTCTTAATCCAAAAATTAATAGTCGTACTAAAACAAATTTAAAAATAAATTAGTACACTGTCATGTTAAATCCAATGAAATATGTATAAGATATCAGTGAAGAACAAAAAAAAGAAACTTATATCCCATTTGCTATAATTTTTTTGGAATTTTCAACTCCTTTTGATATTACTTTTAACAAACATTGACCATACTCTTAAACCAGGCCGGAATGCATCCCTCCTCGTCTTGAAAGATTTGCAGCCCAGTAAGTCGGAGAAAACAAATAGGCCTAGCTTGGGTATTCTTCAAAAAGAAATACTGGGCTACCTATTTTCCCAAAGAACTGGTGCATGATCATTTAGCTTTATTTATTTACTTATTTATGTTTAGGGGACCATGAGCATGTACCTGGGCCGGAATCATGTGAGAGCCTCCCTTCCAGTTAATTATGGGCTTCTCTATTGGGCCTTCATCAGTGGGCTGCATGTTATCAACAAGTAGAAACTGTGTTTCATACGAAAAATAGTATGCGCTATGTACGGTACGGGGCACTAAAGGATCGAACCGTGCAACGACTTCCAAAAAATTGTGTTTGTCGTTCCAACAACACATTTATTCAACCAACAGACGAAATATACTACTGATTGTACATTCAAAACAACAGCAGCAGCAACCAGGGGTGGGGATGCAACAGAAGCAGTAAGCAGGCCAGAAGAGTGAAGACGCGGCTCTCTCTTCCAAACCAAACATCAGCCATCATTACAAAAGGGCTACCAAAAAAGAACAAGTGTATGCATCAAACTAGATAAAGATCCTACTACACCAAGTGTACGCATCTAACTAACTGGCTCAGTTAGACGTTACTATTTATTAAGCTGTGGAGATTGGCTGACGGCTTGAACCAGATGGGTGCCTGACTGGGGAAACTCTAGCCTGCAGGTCGAAGTCTGATACTTGCGACCCTCTCTCCTACTTTGGGCTGCACAGCGTGGCGGCACATATCAGGGTATGGTGCATGCAGAGATGCATGGTACGCTGTGTACACACAGTTTTGCCTGATGAACGAAACCACGCTGCCATCATGATCCTTGCCGTCGGTTATCTCCTAGTTAATCGTATAATCCGGTCCGACAAATAGAGAGCGTGTACCAAGGCTACTTACTAGCCTCCAGTCAAAAATTCCTGAAGTCCCAGAGAAGTTGGGATCCTGCTCAAAGACCGTGCAGTGACTGTGATGGTATTCCGCGAAACAACACGTCGAGTACATGCGAATGATCAACAATCTTTCACCGTTGTCTGATTGAGCCAGGAACCACCTGCAACTGCCATGCCGCTTTTCTTTGAAAGGTTCTGGGATTAGGAAGGGTAGGGACACCAGGCGGCCTACAACATCATATCAAGTCGGAGTCAAATAAAAAAGGGCTCTTGATTTAGTCAATCTTAAGAACAGCATGTTATGAGCATGAATATTTTTTTAGCAAATGTTGATAGTAATGTAAGCAAGCCATCATGATATCATAGGAAAGTAACATATTGCTATAATAGCCGTTTGTAGCGATGACTGGAGTAGGCCAGCAATACGTCCAGCCATAGAAGGAGTCGACAACATAAATGAAGCCCTTGTGTTCAATGGCATCATAGAACCATGGAGGATGTATGATCCTGTGATGGACGTGCAGATTTATCCACTTACCGCAGTGACCTGTCAGATAGGCAAGACCGCGGTTGAAGAACGCAATTAGCCTGAAGTCTTTATAATTCGCAGATCTTGTGGGCACTTAGCAGATTACAACCTTGAGCAAATCAAACTTGGTATCATGTTGGCTAATGTAAGATTCCGAGTATTCTGGGCCGCGGTGCCAAAGCAGTGCAGTGTTAGTCGAAGGAAGGGGGGTCAATCGCCGGGTGTAGACCTCCATGAGCATCCACCTGCCGCGACCGTCGACGAGCACCATCCAAGACGTGTTCATGCCGACCCAGTACATACCGTTAAAGTAGTTGAGGCTGACGGGGATCAGATCGTAGTCAAGGGTGTTGATGCTCGCCACCCTATGATCGTTATGCTGCGTGACACGCCGTTTCTGAAGATCAGGAGGCATCAGCAAGCAAGGAGCTAGCTTAAAAAGCTCCAGCTTGAGGGCTTTGAGTAAACGGTACAGCCCCGACGAGCACGGAGCGAGCGACATGGTACTGAGATTGTCCACATGCGAAACAATGAGCTTGATTACCTCTGTGGGGAGCGAATTACAGCCACTCTTTCGGCGGATGCTGCTCAGTTCTGCCATTGTTAGTGCTTGGGTTTCGGACGAGGGGGGAGGCGCCTTAGCGGGGATGGAAGATTGGACGAGATTACGTGCGGACAAAGATGGAGAAGCGAATATGTGCTGCGGAAAGTGGACAGGTGATGATGACTACAGCATGCCGCTTGACTTACGAGACACATACCAGCAGCGTAGAGTCATGTCGATGCTAGACAACTTGCTTGAGTGATCATAGTACTGGTACTCCCTAAAGTGCCATGCCCTAACTTTCTTGAGTAGAGTAGTAGAGTAGGACTCTGCTCTACTACTAGCACCAGAGGAGTAGTAAATTATAATCTAAAATAGTTACAAACATCAATGCCCGAGCATGGAACGACTACGAACCATGCTCAAAGACCGTGTCTACGTGGTGTTTGGACATGGGCGACAACCTCCACGCCAACGGTGCTGCTCCCGTTGCACCGTATGTGTTTCTGTCCTTCCTGTTCGAAATCGTGGTAGAATTCATGTTTCTACTCTCTATCCTACTACTAAGCTAGCCCACATGATTAGTTTCATCTCTGTTATAGCTGTCAAGATTTATTTTGTGCTTATTCGGATTAAATCTCATATTAACATGCTCATATATTCAACAACGTCCCCTACAGCCACTCCCATTTCATGGAGGGCCTGGTCGATGCCTCCAAGGAGCCCTTCATCCACTGCTATGAGTGCACGATGCCTTTTTGTGGCTCTCCAGCGGACATGGTGCATCACCTCACGGATGCGTGGAGCGGTCACTGTTGGCCCTTGGCGGAGAACATCAAGTACGAGACGTGCTACCCGTTCACCATGCCGGAGTCGTTGGAGGATCACCGCTGCCTGCTAGTCTCGGAGGAGGACGGCAGCGTCTTCCTCTTGATCGTGGGCACCAGCGAGGTCCGTGCAGGCCGCCGCCCCGTCTCTGTAATGCGCGTCAGGGGCGACGCCGTTGACGTTGACACTGACACGAGGCCGATGTACGTGTGCTCGTGGCGTGGCAGTAAAGCCGTCATATCAAAAAACCCAACCACTCCCAGTAATAAGTGTCCTGGTAAAATAAATGGACAAGCAACCATCACATCCCTCCGTCTTTTTTGCATTTCATCTCTCTGCATTTACTTTCTCTGGTTCATCTCGCACACTCGATCCCTAGCTACTACTCCTAGGGCCAGTTCTTTTGGCGGCTTCCCCAGCTTTTCCCAGAAGACTAGTCATAGTGGAGAGTACTACTCATTTATTTGGGCTTCTAAACTACTACTCCGTCCTGGTTTATTCCTCACCATTGTAATTTGTGCTAAATTTTGACCAAAGATTTAACTGGTTTATTCCTCACCATTGTAATCCCTCCGTCTAGGTGTGTAAGTCATCTTATGAAAACCAAATAATCCCAAAACACTTAGGCACGGTGCATTAACTTCTACCTCATTTCTTGTTTCTTGACATATCAACCAATAAGAGATAAAGAGTGCATGCTTTTAATGACTTGAGATATCAAACACGACATGCAGTGGTTAGTTCATTGCATGCAATACTATTAATTAGCAAATAAACATTAACGTTTCTCATTTTCTCCTCCTCCTTGGTCACGGTGCACAGCCTAAGATGACTCACTCACCTAGACGGATGGAGTAGTGCATGTGACATGCACTAACATTTCATTAGTTAAATTTATGATCAAAATTTGACACAGATTACAATGGGGACCAATAAACCAGGACAGAGGTAGTAGTTATGGTATTACTAATCTAGAAGCCTAAAAGAACTGGCCCGTGGTACTCCTACTAGTAGTAGTACTCAAGTTGGAATTCCAATTGCACGGCACAACTTGTTAGGCAAAAAATTCAATACAGGGTGTAGGAAGCGGTTTGGGAATTTGCAATGCCTTTCCAACCAGTGAGATACTACGTACAAAGTACGACAGAGAAATAACCACAGAGAAGGAAGCTAAAAGTAAACAATCAAATGAGCATTTTTGCATTTGTTTTGCATTGAATCGTGTCACAAGCTAGACTAGTGCTGTTTTTCTACTTTTACAAAAACCGCATCGTAATGTTAAAACGTGCATTTGCACGTACTCCCTCCGTCCGGGTTTATTAGGCCTAAAGACAACTTCTCTTAGACCAAGACACATAGTAATTTGCTCACTTTAATTCTTCCATTCCACTCCCAATGCACTCTCTCACATGCATGCAGCCAATGAAAAAGCACACATGAAGTGTATTAACTTTTCAGCCATGGCAGCAACAACAATAGCTTTCAATACAACCAATGAAATGGTTGCATGCATGCACCTTTCCAACGCGGGGCCTTATAAAAGGGGACATGCTTGTGATGCTGAGAGGCCGTAGTACTCCCTTCGTCTAGGTGTATAAGTCTTCCCTCCTTCTTGGTCACGGTGCACAACCAAAGATGACTTATTGACCTGGACGGAGGGAGTAGCACAGTCTGCAAGCATATATCGAGAGAGACGTGTAGTGCGATAGTATATAGTAAAGTTTGTGCTATATGCACGTACTTGCAAAATGGGTACGAATACACAAGGTTTCCAAACTTTCCCTTTTACATACTTAATTAAGCACGCAAAAAATTCCTGAATGTTCGGGATTTATCATCTGCGTCCCAAAACTAATGAGATCGCCTTACGAAACGAAAATTATACTCCTCCTAAAAGCCACGACGCTCGTAGGAGTGCTTGCGGCGCGCCACGAGTGCCCTGGTGCGCGGCCGTTTCCCAGCGCGCCGACACAACGCCTCTTCCTCAGCCTTGCAACTCGCGAGGTGCTGATTGGAGGCTTGCCAGCGGGCGAGCGCGATCTCACCGATGTGGTTATCCGGCGCCAATAGGTACTCCTTGCTGGAAGCGTGCACCCGGTCCACGTACCGCCAAGCGTAGATGAGGCGGGCCCGACTGCACTCAGGGCGTCGGCACGGGCGTCCTCCCCCACCCTCACGGCTCTTGCACGAGCTGTCTGCCAAAGAGCCAATTGCCTGACTCTGTCGGACGCGACATAGGCCTCCCAGGCAGCTTGTTGCACGGTGCGCTTCTCTTCCTCGGCCTTCTTCTCCGCCTCTATTTTGGCGCGCTCTACTAGAGGCAAAGCCGCCCACAAGGCGACATCCATTTCTTTCCAAAGCTCCTCAAGGCTAGGGGCTCGGCAGGCGGCGTGGCGTTCTCCTTGTAGCGGGGAGCCGACGCGTCCTCCGGCGCGTGTGCTGGTGAGATTGGGAACGCCGACGCGTCCTCCTCGACTAGTGGCGGCGAGGAACGGAACGGCGATGCATGATCGTCCGCGCGGTGCAGCGAGGGGCTCCTAGGGCTTGGGAGGGGCGATGCCCTAGTGGTCGACATGAGAGGGAGGGTGAGGAGATAGCGATGAACATGAACGTGAGGGGGAGGATATAGAGATGTCGTGGGAGGCGCGGTATTTATAGCGAGCAATGGCACACCTACGTAAGATATGGACTGAGCTGCACTAACTTAACTGTAGGTCCAGTTGCGTCACTGACATGTGGGCCAAACACCTGTTGGGCCCATATGTCAGTGACCCAATGCACCTGTAGTTAAGTAACAACTACGTGGGCATATTTGTTGGATTAAATTACAGGGGAGCAAAGGGGTGGAAATATTACTGGTCACAATGGATTGGACGAGCGTGGGGGAGGAGAGTCATGCATGCAGATTTTTTCACACGGGGTGGAGTGGTGGGACCGCCGGAGGGAGAAGGAGAGTTTGGCAGGCATATTGTTTCCACACATGGAGAGGAAAAGATTTGGAGATGAACGGGCTTCCTGCAGGTATGGGGAACGATGCATAATAAGTCATCTTGCATGCCGGGCTAGGTATAGTCTCAAGTCATTAAAAACATACACGCCCCACACATGTTCATATTTCAAGGTGCACTAAATTATTGCATGCGATTATTAAGGCTGGCCATAACGCTGGTATCTTAGCTGGTATCATGCACACGGGAATAACAAACATGCTGATGTGGCAAAGAATTAAAGAAGAGAGGGGGTTAGATCTAAACCATAGTATTTGCCCTAGAACTACCATGTTCAACATCTCGCAACATAAACCCATACTACCTCCATCACAAAAGAAAACCATACAACCATACGCCAAGGAGGTACGTAGTACTATGAATTCCATTTTCGCTCCATACCAATTGTTCTAAAAACTACTTACTACTTATAAAGCGCCATTGAAAATCGGAACTCTTAACCCCGCTAAAAATGGTATTTTAAACGTGGCTACTCGATCTGTGGCAACTGGTGAGCCACCGCGCTCCATGTCGTTCACCTGTGGTCCCGACCATCAACTCCTACGGATCAAATTATCACACGAGCTGACTATTCCTACAAAGGTGCTCCACCACGTACCCGGTACCCGCGAATGCAGCAATCGTGCACCTAGGGTTTTAGGGTTTAGTTTTTAACGTCACCTTTACGTAACACTCATGTGTGCGAGACAGCAAGAGGCCGACTGCGTGTGTGCGCCTCTTCTCTTCGTATATGTACTTCACCGTTTGTCTGGTGTTCAAAAAATTATAATAACTACTAGCAATGTGCCAATGCGTTGCCACACGATCAAAGTAGATTAATACATATTCACCGATTTGATAGAAAAAAAGTCTAGTTTTGAAATACGTATATCACTAAAAATATGTTATGTTTCACTAAAAATATATTCCTTTGGCGGTTTTGATGAGATAAGGGAGGAATGTTGTTGGTTTCAAGATTCGAGAAGTGGTATATGTCTAATTTCTACTCTTACTAGCAAGATGCTCGTGCGTTGCATGGAACATCAAGATCCTGTGGGAGAAAAGGATGAATGAGGGAAGGCCTTATCTGCAAATGTGGTGAAGAGTGCGGGTAAATTGCCATATTTTCCTTCCTATCCGTCAGATATAAATCGGACGACCTACATTGCAGGATGGCAGGCCCACCATCATCACCAACTCTATTTTTTTATCCCTACTCTAATAAAAAGCATTGTCGGTGATGATCGTGTGCCTGACGGATAGGAAGGAAACTATGGCAATTTTGCAAAAAGATACCCACACCCCTCTCCACATTTGCAAATAAGGCCTTCCCTCATTCATCCTTTTCCCCCACAAGATAAACTACTCATACAAATGCATCTTGATGTTCCGTGCAACGCATGGGCATCTTGCTAGTTGTTGCAAAAATCCCATGTGTGTGTGAGAGAGAGGGAGAGTGGAGGAGGATGGAGTGCATGTGTGACAAAGACACAAGGTGTGTGTGTGATAGGTATCAGCTTAAAATGAGGCGATAGTGTGTGTGTGCACGATTGAGAGGGCGTGTCTCAAGAAGGGAAGAAAAATCTACATAGATACAAGGAGCGGGAGAGAGACGTGTATGTGATGGTGGAAGCACGAGTGTGAGGGTGTATAAACCTATCTAGAGGCTAGCTAGTCGATAAATGTTTGCGAGAGAAATACGAGTCAGGGTGCGAAAGCGAGAGTTTTGTGTGTGTGAGAGAGAGACGGTAGTTGGGAAGTGGAGTGGAAGAAGGAGTTGTGTGTTTGTGTCTGAGAGAGAGAGAGAGAGAGGAGACGGTAGTCGGGGTTGTCTGGTCGGTAAACAAATGAATAATGTCAGTCTGGGATGGAGACGAAAAGGAGACCGCAACAAATGTTGTGTCTACAGGAGAGAGAGAGAGTAATTTTAGTGGTATGGGTCATATGTAGAGACATATAGGGTGTGTGAGAGAATCCCATAGAGAGAAAGACAAAGTGAAAGATGAGTGGAGACTGTGTGTGTGGCGGTGAAAAAGAAAGCTTAGGTACCGAGTGATACCAGAGAACAGTAGAGACGTGAGAGATAATGATAACCGTGTAATGTATAATGATAGGGAGAGTGTGACACTTCTCAAGGGAGACGTCGAGAGACCATGTTTGCGAGGATAGGAGAAACATGAAGTGAGCGTGTGGGTGAGCTGGAGAAAAGAGAGTGATAGCTACGTGAAGGAGCATGCATGCGAGAGAGATGGGCGTGAAAGGAGTGAACAAAAAAGGGATTCAAATATTTGAATTTGAGATGATGATACATGTAATCCATACTCGAACCAAAATTGATCTATCAAACATGCATACTCATATGAATTCACGCACATCTATGTTATTTAATATGTAGATATTATTGATCCATACATTTTAGTAGAACATAACTTGGTTAATTTTTTTTGAATTCAACCTTAAGATTTCGATATCGTTGTATTTGTACATCATGTTATACATATAAAGGAGCAGAATTCTTTGTTGTGCTTTTGAAAGTATATATAAAAAAATGATGCATATAGAATGTAATTCCAATTGAAAATGGATCCCGCCCAAAAAAATACAATACAAACAGGATTCGAATTTAGTTGGCACGGTAAACATGCACTCTGCAAAATTTGAACGAAGCGGGGGAAGTCGGAGTAACCGCCCAAAACCAAAATCTGCGAGATGAAAATCACTACTGCCTATCCCTGCCACGCAAACCCTATCTGCTGGATTTCTATTGGTTTCGATAGGGGTAGGTTTGTAATTTCGCCCAACGTGACATAACCGCCTCTCA
Source organism: Triticum dicoccoides (assembly GCF_002162155.2). Lineage (NCBI taxonomy): Eukaryota > Viridiplantae > Streptophyta > Magnoliopsida > Poales > Poaceae > Triticum > Triticum dicoccoides. Next base: position 548,092,577 of record NC_041384.1, read on the forward strand.
CCCGGATTCATACATGGTGGGCGCCAAAACACAGTGTGTCCTCAGCCGAAATCGACTCCCTCCCCGGTTCATATTCATACACGGTGGGCGCCAAAAACAAACTCTCGTCAGCAAATATTTGGTGTATGCGAGATTACCGTCCTATCCCCAACCGACTAATGTTGTTGTGATGTAGTAGAAATTTGAAACGGGGGTAAGTTTGTAAATTTCCTCGCATTTGAGACAAGCGCGACCTGAATACATGGTTCCTCCCTTCCTCTCTACCTCCTTTTTCCCCATTTGTACTCTGTGGGCGCCAAAACACCATGTCCACCCCACCCTCCTCCGTCCGCCGCCGTCCGCCACCCCATCCACCGCCGTCCTCTTCCACCATGCTGGAGCTGATACACCGACGCCACCATCCATTACAAGAGATCGACCTCTCTCATCCACGGCTTTGGACCGGGATCCTTGCATCCCGTCCTCTCGCTTCATCCTCGCTGTCGTCCAACTTGCCGGCGCCGCTCCTACGACCATCTCATCCACCGCGCCCCGCCGCCACCGTCTACCCTCCTGGATCTGCTTCCACGCCACCGACAGCCATTGCTACCGCAGCACCGTCCAATTCTCAACAGATGCGTACACGGCGGCGCACTAGAGGCGGTACTCTTTCGTATCTGCTCAACTTATTTATTGTAGCAAGAAAATAGGTCGCCACTGCTTTACTCTGATTTCTTGTCTTGGTTGCGAAATTTCCTTTGTCCAGTTTGCACCTTTAGATCCGCCATGGCACGCTCAACATTATACTCCCAATGCTTATGGTTCCCCCTTTTATATTCCACACTAGTTAAATCACAGTAGAATAAATTTCAAAATTGGGCCAGTCGATTTTTTAGAGCTCGCCGGAGTTCACCGGTGCGATCGAAGGGGCTCGGGTGGTTGTGGGGCCTCGCCGAATGAAGAAAACTCGACGCGGGTGGGGGTTGGGGCGGGGGTGGGGGTGGGGTTGGCGGAGGAACACAGGCGGTGGGGGCTGGTGGTCCGGTCGGCGGCCCGTGCGGTGTTCTCTATGGGAAGAATCAGAGACGAGGAAGAAGAAGGGTTAGGAAACGTAGGATCTTCATCCAACCGCCTGAAATGGTCGAGAGACTGCTGGGAGTTGCATTCTTAATGCGCTCTGGTTCATCATGTGTGGGCACTGCGCAACCAACATTTTATTATCCAAAATCTACATGCTCTTCTTTACCATGTTCCTCTTCCGTTCTTCTTTAATATGTACTCTCCGTTCCTAAATACAAGTCTTTGTATAGATTCCACCATGGACTACAAATGGAACAAAATGTGTGAATCTACACTCTAAAATGTATCTGGATACATCTGTATGTGATCCATAGTGGAAATATCTACCAAGACTTATATTTTGGAACGGAGGGAGTTTGATAGTAGTACAGTATGTTCCTTGTACTGAAGATGAGCAGGGACATTTGCAGTGTAGAGGTCTATACAGTCGGTTGTGATGGACACTTTGAGCCTCTTTGATTTGTAGGATCTTGTAAACATAGGAATAGGATTTGTAGTGGCCTGCCCACTTGAATCCTATAAGAATAGCAAGGAAATGCGGGGAGCTGTGTCGCCTTTGAGAGTTACACTAATATTAACAGTACCGCACCTTCACTTGAAGAGATCTGGCATCCGAAGCCTTTCTAGCCATACCGGCAATACTAGCACATATATTCCAGCAAGTTCCACTTTGCTGATTTTACTCTGATGCTTAAGGTTTTCCCGTTATATCTACACTATGATCTGTGTAGCTGCTTTGTGTCGCACTAGCAGCAGTCCACTCTTGAAGCTAAACATTGCAATGACTTACAAAATTGGCACCAAGGCGTTGAGTGCCATTCTGGATGCCATGAAACTCATACGCTCCCCACCTGTTGATTCTTGTTCAGAATATGATCCTAATGACTATTCTAACCTAGAGGAGTCAAAGGCAGATAGCCTGTCCTATTCACACATCAAGGTGTCTGTTCTAATTTGGCAATGTTTTATTGATTGCGGGTATCTTGCATATGTTGTCTTGCATTTCTTCTACTTTGTTGCACCGCCATCTGCTTAGTTTACTCATCATATATGTCGAGATGCCATGCCCATCCATTATCAATACATATTCCATCTGTCGTCACACCATGTCTTTCCACTCAAATGCTGTTCTTGTGCATCGGACATCAAAAAGGAAGAGGGTGATTGCCGAACCTGAAGGAGCACCAGCAAAGTCCTTGAAAAACGTGGTGGTGCCGGAGAAATCAGACATCACCCCACTTATATTGGCTGTACAACCAGTGACACAAAACATAGGACCGACTCCAGCACACTGTACCCATACTTCACTGGCCACACCACTAGCCCCACCACAAAGGACCAGCACTCCAGCAAAAGGTATACCGATTTCATTTGCCATAGCACCAGCTGTACCATAGAAAAATCCCACTCCAGCAAAAAGTACAGCAAGTCCACCAGCCGAAGACCTATCCCAACTGCAGAGACGGCCAATTCCTGCAGATTAGAACCCCATTCCATTTATTCCCAGTTTAAAAGACAATGCTTTCAATGTTGTTAGGGACTACGTGCATATATTCCCATCTTGGGAAGATTATTGTGAAGACAAACACCATTTTCACATCTTCCTGTCCAACTTACGTGTAAGTGCTATTATTGATGGTTATTATTTTCCTGTTTTCTGCTGATTGAACATATCAATGATTTGCATTACATTGTTGTAACTAGGCGAGGGTCAATCTGGATAGTCATGACGAGCAAAGCTTGCTTGTGCTTTTCAAGGAAGCATTGCAGTAGTATCGGTGTTACCTGAGGAAATCACACTTTGATGGCAAATCTATAAAAGAATTTCCGGTGAAGTCTCTTGTGCTAAATTTAGAAGACACTGAATGGAAAAACCTTGTTATGCACTGGTCTCATTCCTAGGATGAGGTATTGTCTATGAAATCACATGACAATTTGAACTTCTACTTTTCCGCATGTGCCTTAAAGATCTTTTTTGCAGGAAATCTGCTCGAAGAAGAATTCCGGTTTGACAAGAACGACAGCATATCGCAAATATGCTGCCCGCTGCTTTGCTCTTGTTAGTACCTGTTGTCCTGTATCACTGTACTTGCATACATACCTGGTTCATTATGTGACAGCAGTATGCATGATAGCTTGCTTATCATTTGTTCGCTCCAAATTATCTGATCTGTATAAATGGTTACATTAGTGTAGAATATATCCAATGCCAATGTTTTTTTAGCTCTGCATTGTTCTTGAAAGTACATGTTGTTCTTTATCAGTGTACTTATAATGACAGGTAGTTGTTCATGTACCATCACTCTGTAGCTTATATTCCTTTGCCCTCCATTTTCTACACATCAGATCTATATTTACTCTTACCATAAGGTTGTTACTGAAGAAGTTTAGCTGTGCATTGCTCTTGGCTGTACCTTTTGCCTGTATCGCTGCACTTACATTTATAGCTACTTGGTTATGTAGCATCACTCTTCATCTTATCTTAAATATTCTCAATTTTTTCGTATATTATCACATCTATGTTTCCTCTTAACAAAATGTAGAATAAAGGCACTGCTTTTGAAGAAGATTCCGTGGTAAACTTCTTGAATTGCCCCCCCCCCATCAGCATGGACAAGGCCTTTATAGAGCATGTCTTCACCAATAATGTAAGTTTGTCCATCTCAAGCCTTCAAACTTTGTTGTATATATTTGGTTAGGCATGACTGCAACAGCTGTTTATTTTTGGTGTTTGCATCAAATTGCTTGTTTAAAGTTTACTATGTAGTTCATAAACAAAAGTTTTTCCTTTCTCAATTTAAGTTTTTAGTTGTACAACCAAGTTCGTTCTTCATACCATGTAAATTAAACTATACAGAGCAAGTGATCTTCTTTTGCACTGCATGTATGCTTCTGTTCTTCATCCGTAATCCAGTGGTGTGGTGAACCTACCCACTACAGCATAATGTCATATTCTGCAATGTCTTAACTATGAACAATGCCATATCATTCTAATATTATTTAAACCGTCTCTTTATTTGCCAATCTGAAATGGTATAAATTGACAGCACACTAACCATTGATACTTATGAGTTCTTGATCTGTAATCCAGTGGTGTCGTGAAGCTGCCAACTCCTTCACAATGTCATTTCCTGCCATGTCTTGACCTGAACAATACCATATTGTGTTAATGCAATTTTAAACTGTGTCACTTTATTCGTCAGTAAGAAATGTGATGAATTGTCAGCACTGATACTTTTATGTGCAAAACCTGTCATCTGTCTGCTTGTTTATGTTTCAGAGTGAGGAAGATATAAGTGTTGAACAAGCGCAGTCTCATCATCTTGCTCAGCTGCTTGTGCTGCAGCTCCCCAGCAGGGCTAACCTTTCTTGAGCTCTATTGAAGTGTTGTCGGTTTTGTATATTATTTTGTCGGCGTGTTTATTTGCACTGGTGGTGATCTTTGATACCCAGTGTATGTAATCTGTTGTCTGCTTGTGTGTTATTATAATAGTGGAAACTTTGATGCCCAGTGGATGTAATATGCCGTAATTTCTTTATTGTATAGTCTAGGTTTTTTCTTATTCACAATGCTGCAGTTATTTTACTGTATATATATCCTGTCTTCGCAGTAAACCGGCCAAACCGTAAAATTATGGTACATAATCGGGCCGTCATGCAATCACGATGTAGGTTGGGCCTGAAACGTGCCGAACAGCTCACGGGCCGGCAGCAGCCCGAAATGAACCCCGACCCATGATTGTGTGAATCAAAGCACGATCTTTTAACAGGCCAAAATTGTCTCGGTCCTTGTTTGGCCCAATCAGATATCGGCTGCGAGCAGGCCGGATGCAAACCAGGCCGTAGTTAGGCCCAACTATATGACGGGCTTTTAACAGGCCGAAATTAATATAGGGCCAAAATGTTAAATGGGCCCTTAACATGCCAAAACTAATATCAGGCCGAATTACTAAGTGGGCCTTTAGCAAGTGGGCCCAAAAGCATAGTGTCCAGTTGACGGGCCAAATCTGATATGGGCCATAATTGAGCTCAAAGCCTCTTAAAGGGCCGGACCTGATCTGGGCCGTAATTTGGCCCAGAACATGGTAGGCTTTTAACGGGCCGGATCTCATATGGGCCACTATTAGGCCCGGAGCGTGGCAGGCCATTAATGGACCGGATCTAATATGGGCTGGCATTTGGCCCAAAACATGGCAGCCAGTTAATTGGCCGGCCTACTAGGGTCCTCAAAATCTTGTGGGCCTACACAGCTGAGCCGACCCATTAATGTCGGCGAAATCTCATGGGTCTTTAGCTGGGCCGGCCCATTATGATCTGCAAGAATCTTGTGGGCCTTTACCTGGGCCGGCCCATTATGGCACACAAAAATCTTGTGGGCCTTTACCTGGGCCGGCCCATTATGGCCCACAAAATCTTGTGGGCCTTTAGCTGGGCCAGCCCATTATGGTCCGCAAAATCTCATGGGCCTTTAGCTGGGCCGGCCCATTATGGTCCGCAAAATCTTGTGGGCCTTCAGTCAGGCCAGCCCATTTAAACTTGATGGGCCGGTCCACGTGTCAACATATCATAGGCGCGTCTCGCCCATTGGATGAGTGACACCTGTGCCAACGCGGACCTAACACGTGTCTTCTCCGGCCAATGATGATTTTACACATGGAAAATCCCCATTGGTCGGGGCTGTTAATGGGTTATCAGATCCAAAACCCGACCCGATAGCTTAACGGCGTTGCGTTACGGTGGATGCCACGTGTCGGTCACCCTTGACGAAAGCACTTTTGTGACGCGCGATTTATCGTCATGGAAGTGGACACTTCCGTGATGATAATTTTGGTAATGTCATGCAACACTTCTACGACAGCACAGGTATGACTATCTTGATTCTTTCATAAAATCGTCATGGATGTACATGCATGACAGAAAATGTGACCTACTGTGACAAACACGTATCATCACGGAAGTGTATTTTTTTGTAGTGCCTGTCTCCTGTTACCATCGACCTTGGACGCACAGTTTGGAACCCCCTACCCGAGATCCGCCGGTTTTGACACCGACAAAGGCCTACCTCCCCAGCGTAGTCACCTGGGCCTCCTCCAGCCCAGCTAGCAGCAGCCCGCAGGTGACCTGTTCCGCCCTGGTAATTTTCCAGCGTGGCAGCCCTTTTCATTTCCCCCAGGCACGCATGTCATTCTCTCCACCTCATCGTTCTTCCTCCTCCCATTGCTTTTCCCCTCTCAAAGTAAAAGGAGAGAGGCAGCACACAGACGGCCACCGTGGCCACCACGGCACCCACGCCTCCCCTATAAAGCTGCCCTGGGCCTCGCCTTAGGGTTTCTCTACTTCCTCCCTCTTCCGTCCGCGCCACCACCTCTCCACAAATCCCCTCTCGCACCCTGCCCCTGCTGCTTCCGGAATCCATCGCCATGGCTTAGGCGAGCCGGAGCTCTCCTGCTGTGAAGGAGCCGCAACGCCGGCCCCTTCTTCCTCTACGCGCACCATCACACCACCACGACCCCGTTCCCGCTGCAATCCACGGACGGAGACGCCAATTCCATCGACGCCTTCTTCCCCTGCTTCCTTTGCTTCACAGAACCGAGGACGTCGCCCTGACCAGTAGCTCGTTGTCATGGCCTCCTCGTCGTCTCCCTCGAGCCCTGTATGAGCAGCCGCGCCTCCCCATCTTCTTTCCCTGTTGTTACCATCGCCGTAGTACCCGATCCATGCTGCCCAAGTTCGTCCACCATGGACGGCCTCGATTTCGTGCTCGTGTTTACGCAGTTGCTCTCCTCGTTGATCCACGAACGCACACACATACGCACCACCTATAGCTCGTGCACTTGTACCACACGCCCCTGTAGCATCTACCCCCTAATCTCGCACGCCCACGGCTTGCCCTGCTTCTCACACCGTGCCGCCAACTTGCTACCGTCGCTCACCGAGCCGTGTTGTGCCCGGGTCGAGCTCGAGCTCGAGCTCGAGCAACCCCATGCGCACACCTCCCGTAGCTGCTCCATATGCACGAGCGCACCCACACTACATTCCCGCAGGCCCGCTGTTGCTCTACATCGTGGGTCGTTGCCTCCTTGCTTCTGCCGCACGCCATGCCAGAGGCGCGCACAGGCTCGTCGTCAAGGTCTCACATCACCTAGCCTTTGCATGCGCACGTTCTGGCACCCCGCACCCTCGCAACTATCCTGCACCTCCGCCGGTGCTCCTCTGCTCTGAAGGTCGTCATCTTGCTCGCCGACGTCGTCACCCAATTCCTCTATGAGCGATGGAGAAGAAGGCCTGGCCTTTGGTTCCGTTCAAGTTCGGCCACGCCCATGTTCGGCACAAGCATTCAGTAGCAGCGCACAGGTTAGGGAACTAATGTGCAAGCAGGAGGTCCTGGGTTCGAGTCCCAGGCACCCCAGTTTTGCAATGTCTCGTTTATTTCTTTTGCCCACACACCCACTTAGCCGATTGGGCCAAATCTTCCTGGGCTGCTTGCACAGTGCGCTGCATTCGGCCCGCCGATGTTTTTTTCTTTCCATTCTGTGATTTTGGCATATATCCAGTGCATGCATAATTTCAGAAATGCCATTAAATTGCATTGCTCATATCTAAATATTCATGCATCCAAATGAAACATGTCATATATGTAAAATGCCTAGAATTTCATCTACATTAATAATATCCAACTTTCATCCATGTTAAAAATGTTTAAACTGCTATTTATATTAATTTGCATAAATGGCATGCTAAAATGGTTTATTTAATAACTAAATAACCGTAGCTCCGAATTTAATAATCTTTATATGTAACTTGCTTAGAAAATGCATAGTTTAACATGGTGGCATTACTTTGCATGTTTAACAACTCTAATGTATGGTTTAGGGTAGAACAATGCCAAATTCAAAATATGCATATGGCAATTTTCTAGAATTGTTGTTTGTTGTTTCCGGCCTCATTTAAACTTGCCCAAATAGATAGTTTATATATGCTTCACCTCTTGCCATGTTTAAGAACATTTCATATTGTTGAGTAGAATAAATGGGAGAGAACTAAATAATTGAATGTGGTGTTTCGTCAATATGCAACTCGTTGCATATTGAGCTCCACTTAATTTGTAGTATTGTTTGTTACACTTTGCCATGCCAGGAATCATTAAACCGGACATGTTTATGCTTGATTGTTTACCATGTTATTTGCTTCTTTTCGGTTGCGCTTCTCCTTGATAGTTCCGGTTACGTTGCGATTGTGAGGCTCCATTCGACTACACCCGTTCATCTTATTCATGGATTAGGTCTTCTTCCTAGCGGGATTTCAAGCAAGATGACCATCACCTTGGATCACTACTATCTTTGCTATGCTAGTTGTCTCGATGCTATTTCTATGTCGCGTTACCTACCACTTATTTGTCAAGTCTCCCAAATTGTGATGATAGCCTCTAACCTTTCCACCCTTCATAGCAAACCGTTGTTTGGCTATGTTACCGCTTTGCTGAGCCCCTCTTATAGTGTTGCTAGTTGCAGGTGCAATTGCAGGTTGTTCCATGTTGGGACATGGATATCATGGGATATCACAATATATATTATTTAATTAATGCATCTATATACTTGGTAAAGGGTGGAAGGCTCGGCCTTTTGCTTGGTGTTTTGCTCCACTCTTGCCGCCTTAGTTTCCGTCATACTGGTGTTATGTTCCTTGATTTTGCGTCCCTAACACGGTGAGGGTTTATGGGCCCCTCTTGACAGTTTGCTTTGAATAAAACTCTCCCAGCAAGGCCCAACATTGGTTTTACCATTTGCCTAATAACAACTAAAACTTGCATAGGGACTTTGCCGGCCCCCGAGCTCCCTTAATCAACGTCGGGCCAGTACTCCACATGAGTGTTGGTACACCTACCTAGCAGTCGGCGATGCCGCCTCAGGGCAACTCGATGGTATTTTGGCTACCGTCCACTTTGCATAGACGGTGTTGTCCTGAGAACAAGATACGCGAGGCTCCTATCGATGCACTGGCCATTTTTCAAATGTCTTTTGCACCAGGATTCCGAGTCTGATCGGAGGGTCCCGCGATGGAGCATTGTCTTCGCGGATTGTGAGCTTGTCATGGGCTAAGTTGGGACACCCCAGCATGGTTTAAACTTTCGAGAGCCGTGCCCACGGTTCTGTGGCAGATAGGAATTTGTTGATATCTGGTTGTAGTGGACTTGAAGTAGACTCAGTTAAAATACACCAACCACGTGCGTAACCGTGACTGTCGCTTGTCGGGTGCGTTTGAGAAGAGAACACGGTTGGGTTATGTGTGAACGTAAGTAGTTCAGGATCACTTCTTGATCATTACTAGTTTGCGACCGTTGCGTAGTTTCTCATCTTACTCTTGTATTCGTAAGTCAGCCACCATAAAATGCTTAGTGCTTGCTGCAACCTCACCGCTTATCCATTCCATACTCATTAAGCTTTGCTAGTCTTGATACCCATGATAATGGGATTGCTGAGTCCTCGTGGCTCATAGTTTACTACAACAACAGTTGCAGGTACAGGTAATGCGATGACCTGACACGAGTGCGATGCTTGCTTGTTTGGAGTTCTTTTGCTTCTTATTCTTCTTCTTCTTCTTCGATCAAGGGATAGGTTCCGGGTCGGGGAACCTTGGATTAGCAGGGTGGATGTCGTTCTTCTTTTTCGTTTGATTTCATCCATAGTCGGATCTTGATCTTCTATATGATGGTTGCTATGTATTGATGTATTCTTGTATGAATGTTGTAATTTGTGGCGAGTGTAAGCCTTTATCTTGTATTCTCATCAATTCAGTACATGGTATGTTGTAATGATATCCACCTTGCTATGCGCTCGAAATGCGGTTGTGCCCCAATCATGAATTCATCACGTGATTGGGATCGAATCGCATCTTGGGCGCTACAAGTTGGTAGCGGAGCCTTACCGACTTTAGGACCCCCCTTGATTGATCGAACCGCTGCCGTTGTTGAGTCTAGAAGAAAAAAACTATTTTGAGTCTAGTTATATATCGGAGAGTAGCAATTCTTTTTACTCCTTATCCCCTTTGCCGCTCTAGTGAGGACTCCTGACATAGATGTTTTGACTTCACTCTTCTCTTTTTCACTCAAATTATTTTTAGGATCACACAGGTATTGTGGGATCGTTGCGATATCATTATGACGAAAGTTCTATCTTGGTGCCTCCTGACATTTAGGGGTTGTGGCAGTGTCCCGGGGAGTTGAGCTCCAAGGTGTTTTGTCACAGTGCTTATCGTTTCAGTTCTATAATACCAGAGGTCACCGACATCCAAAACGCTTCTATACTCTTTGTGGTGAAAGTAGTTTGATGACACCCAGTACTGGGGAGAGCAATCAGATGTATTGCCACATCTAGTATATCAGATGTTTTTGAAGGTCTGAGGTACACGATTTCCGAGGTTTTCTTTGTTATGTGTTGACGGATGGATACAGTTGGAGTGTAGGATTTGTTTGTTGTGTGAGATATTTGTGCCTCCCTGTATCCCCAACACCAAATTGCATAACTAGAAAGTTTCGGGAGTTAATAGGTGGGAATTCAAGTAGTTACCTAGGATATCTTTCCGATAGATGCATGATATGATATTGGGGTTCGACGTCTAGTGGTCCGCCAGTCCACGGTTGGTTTTACAGTGGTCTCGTTGTGTCTTCAAGAGTCCTTGGATATGCTAACACGGGGACGCTTCGTATGTCATGTGCGCTACCTTGTACATGATGGTGCTGTAAGATCGAGCCCGTGCAGGCCCCACCATGAAAATTTTGGATGAAATCTCTATCATATTTTTGTTTCCGGCTTATTCTTTTAGCCAATCCTTTGTTTTGTTTTGAGTTGTGGTATTCGAGTTGCTTCAATGTCAAGTGTTGATTCCATACCTTCCCAAAGTAGTGTTCGCATATTTCTATGGGCGTGCTAATCCTTCTTGATCATCGAGATTGTCATGTCAATCCTTTTCAGCCGGCATGTTTCTCTTCATGATGATTCTATATTTTTTCCCATTCGCAAGATCACCTCTTAGTTTTCCCAACATTGTTCGTTTCATCCGTCTCCAAGTTGCTTTTGTTTTCCCGTCGTCCCACCCTTTTTCTTCAAGGCCTCAGGGATATCAAATCAACTATCCATTTTATTCATGTGAAGTCTCTTCATTCTTTTCGATCAATGTTCTTACCTGGTGATTATCATGAAGATGGTCAGGAGTTTCAAGTTCATCATTCTTCATTATCATTTTCTTCCCTGGTGGACTAAATTCAAGCTTCGGTGTTAATCAGATATCTTCCTTTTGTTTCACATGCTTTCCTATGTGGCAATTTCTTGTCCAAGTCTCTCTTGTTTATTCACCCCCCTCTATTCATATCCGGAGTGTAGGAGATATCTCAGAAGATGTGTGTTTCCATTCTCAATCTGTTCAAGTTATTTCGAGGATGTTACCTCATTCAAACCATTTAATTCAACCGGTGCAATCTCTTTCTAAAAATCATTCAATGGTGTTTCTTTTCAGTGGGCCCTAACCCATAGGTCTTTTCGGGATCTTATCTGACTCTTCTAATATTTTTGGAGTTATTCTCAAATTCTTTTCAAGGTGTGACGTAAGAATGAATTCCCATCAGTCATATTCCTTCTCCAAGATCACTTTCAAAACATTTTCATCATTAGTTCATCATTCCTATTCTTCATTGTTCCGGAGTGGTTCATCAATTGTCATGGTGGTTCTCATCATCATTCTCAACATTTGAAGACCGAAGAAGAATTTTCCTAAATCTTGCTCTGTTCTCTTGAAGATTCATGGTGCTATCTTTATGCCATCCTCTCATAATTGTTTTCAATTGTAAGAATTCTTTTCACCCTTCCGGAGCAATTCAGTAGTGTTTTCAGTATGATTATCCAGAGCCCATCATCTCAGAATTATTCATTCTCTACTTTTAGCTCCCTTTCCCCAAGTCTTACCGGTGCATCATTCAAGTATTCTCTAGTCACCTCGTGATCTCTTTGCTCTCTAGTCTTTAAATTCCCTCAGTATCTTCATTCACTTTCTAATTCTTCCCGGTGATTCATTCTCTTTTCTTCATTCGTTTTCAATTTGTACGGTGGTTCATTCGAGATTCCCCTTCCTTTGTTCCCGTATCAATTAATCTGGTCTTCGCAAAAATTCTACCGGTGCTTCATTGAGGAATTTCTCAAGTTTGCGATGTATCTCTCCTCAATCCTTTTTTGCAATGAGAATAAGTAGCATTCCTATCCGTTGCTTGTCATCAATTTAAATTGATGAAGGATACGCATAACATAATTCTTGTTCTTGTTTCATCCAAGTGATTAATTCCTTCTTCCGGAGTTCGTAATGGTATCAATTTCTCAGTTCTAAGTTGTTCATCTATTCTTTCCGGAGTTTCTTCATCATATCACATTCTCGGTTCGAGATGCTTCATCTTTTCTTTTTGGAGTTCAAAGCTCTCTCAATTATCTCGTCCCGAGAGTCCATCTAAATCATTGCAAGCTTTCAATTCTTTTTTTCAATCTTTGCTTCTTTTCCATCATCCTTTTATTACCGGAGTTCTCCATGGAGGTTTTCATGATGGTTCATTAAAGATTAATTTGTTCTCAAGTGTTCATCAAGATTCTTGTTGGAGGAGATCAAGCATTCTTCATCTTGCATTCCAAAATGCAATTCTTTCTACCTTACCTTTTGAGGTGGTGTTATGTCATTCTTGATAATTTCCCTTCGTGATTCAATTTGTCAAGAATGAAATATATTTAAATTCATCATTTTATCTTCGTTCAAGAGATCTTTTCAACCAATCAATCTTTTGTTGGAATTATATTAGGTAATATTTCACCTATAGCCTTCCCTAAGGAATGTAGCTATTTGTGGTGTTTATCAATGATCCAGTTTTCTCCTTCTCATCTCGGATAAGCTTTCTCTCTTTTGTGTCTCTCAATCAAAACAATTGTTTCCGTTAGTGGCCGGTTGCCACCTCATAATTTTGAGATATTTTTCGTAAGCCCACAACAAGCTTGTGCTTTTCGTTGTTGATTTTCCAACAACTCCGTTCAATCCTTCTTTGCAATGATGCTTTCCAAGTTCATTTGTGGTAGAAATTGTCATTTTCTTCTCCGTCCCTCTATCCCAGTAATCTAACTTCTATTGTTTTGTTCCGAAGGCATTGTGATGTTGCTCTCTTCATCCCATCATTTCGTTTTGCCAATATCATGTTCTTTTCCTTGCTTATATCCATTTAACTGAAGTGATGCCCGAATTATTTTATTATTATTCCTTGTCCGGCTAATTTTAACCAGAGTGGCTTCAAAATCTATCTTGTCGCCTAAGCTCTTGGTTCTCATCATATTCCTTGTTCGTCTTGTCCAACGTAGTGTTCGAAATCTCATTCATCTCCATTGTATTCTATCTTTCAATTTGTTCGACCTCTCAAGGTTTGTGGTTTCACTCGTGTGTCAAAGAAGCAACTTTGCTTTACCTCTTCCTTCTTTCATTTCTCTCCGGTGACATCCCTAGATCTCGGAGCAAGATCTCTTGTAAGTGGAGGAGAGTTGTAACGACCCAAGACCGACGCTCCAGAGGACTTCCATATATTTCGTGTTCGCCGTGTGTTTTATTTTGTTTGTTGCATTATCATAATTATTTTTGCATATTTCATTCATCTATGTCGTTGCCATGCCCATGATGAGTGCCATTGTCATATTTGCTTCTTGCATCATGCACATCATTGGTTATATTACATCATGCCATCCTTGTTGTTTACATGTTCATCTCGCTTTGTTATGCTTCATGATTTTGATGCGCCTCTTGTCATTTTATTGCATTGCATCATGATCATCATGCCTTGTTTTGCATATGCAAGTTTTGTTGTGTGATCTTGCGTAGAATCGCCTCTTCTTCTTATCTCCACCTCATTCATGCAACATACCCATACCAGCAACCATTCGTCAAGTTCACCCAAGATTCTATCCCATCCAAACTTCTCCTTTCTTCTTTATTCCATTTATTTTTCTTGTGACATTTTTCCTGTTATGGAAAATGTTCAACCTTTTCCAATAAATCCTAACTAATGCCAAGACCACCTCATAGAATTTTTAGGTTGTCTGGAAGTGTTTTTGTTGGGCTAAGGATTTATTCGAGTTTGAGTTATTTTCAAACTTGCATAAATTTGCAGCCTCTAAAAATTTCCAAGACATTTTATTCAAATACTGGATAAAACCAGGAGTACATGGATACGTTTCTATCCCTCATATTCCTTTCAAACTCCCTGGACTTTTTCTTTTCTAAACTTGGAGATTTAAATTTTCTGAAGAAGAAACAAAAGGGGAAAGGCCTACCTCCCTAGCGTAGTCACCTGGGCCTCCTCCAGCCCAGCTAGCAGCAGCCCGTAGGTGACAAGTTCCCCTGGTAGTTTTCCAGCGTGGCAGCCTGTTTCATCTCCCCCGGGGCCACATTTCATTCTATCCAGCTCACCGTTCTTCCTCCTCTCGTTGCTTTCCCCCTCTCATAGTAAAAGGAGAGAGGCAGCATGCAGACGGCCACCGTGGCCACCACGGCGCCCATGCTTCCCCTATAAAGCCGCCCCGGGCCTCACCCTAGGGTTTCTCTAATTCCTCCCTCTTCCCTCCACGCCGCCACCTCTCCACAAATCCCCTCTCGCACCCTACCCCTATTGCTTCCAGAATACATTGCCATGGCCGAGGCGAGCCGGAGCTCTCCTCCTGCGAAGGAGCTCCAACGTCGGCCCTTCTTCCTCTACGCGCACCACGACACCTCCACGACCCCGTTCCCGCTGCGATCCAAGGCTGGAGACGCCAAGTCCATCGACGCCTTCTTCCCCTGCTTCCTCTGCTTCTCGGACCCGAGGACGTCGCCCCGACCAGCAGCTCATCATCGTGGCTGATGACCCACAAGTATAGGGGATCTATCATAGTCCTTTCAATAAGTAAGAGTGTCGAACCCAACAAGGAGTAGAAGGAAATAATAAGCGGTTTTCAGCAAGGTATTCTCTGCAAGTACTGAAATAAGCAGTAACAGATAGTTTTGTGGTAAGATAGATTGTAACGAGCAACAAGTAATAAAAGTAAATAAAGTGCAGAAAGGTGGCCCAATCCTTTTGTAGAAAAAGACAAGCCGGAACAAACTCTTATAATAGGAAAAGCGCTCCCGAGGACACATGGGAATATCATGAAGCTAGTTTTCATCACGTTCATATGATTCGTGTTCGATACTTTGATAATTTGATATGTGGGTGGACTGGTGCTTGGGTGCTGTTCTTACTTGAACAAGCATCCCACTTATGATTAACCTCTATTGCAAGCATCCGCAACTACAACAAAAGTATTAAGGTAAACCTAACCATAGCATGAAACATGTGGGTCCAAATCAGCCCCTTACGAAGCAACACATAAACTAGGGTTTAAGCTTCTGTCACTCTAGCAACCCATCATCTACTTATTAGTTCCCAATGCCTTCCTCTAGGCCCAAATAATGGTGAAGTGTTATGTAGTCGACGTCCACATAACACCACTAGAGGCTAGACAACATACATCTTATCAAAATATCAAACGAATACCAAATTCACATGACTACTCATAGCAAGACTTCTCCCTTGTCCTCAGGAACGAATGTAATTACTCACAAAGAATATTCATGTTCATAATCAGAGGGGTAATAATATGCATATAGGATCTGAACATATGATCTTCCACCAATTAAACCAACTAGCATCAACTACAAGGAGTAATCAACAATACTAGCAACCTACTCGCACCAATCCCGGACTTTGAGACAAGAATTGGATACAAGAGATGAACTAGGGTTTGGAGATGAGATGGTGCTGGTGAAGATGTTGATGGAGATTGCCCTCTCCCGATGAGAGGAGCGTTGGTGATGACGATGCTGATGATTTCCCCCTCCGGGAGGGAAGTTTCCCCGGCAGAACAGCTCTGCCGGAGCTCTAGATTGGATCCGCCAAGGTTCCGCCTCGTGGCGGCGGAATCTCGTCCAGAAAAGTTCCTTTCTATTTTTTTCTCATCGAAAGACTTCATATAGGAGAAGATGGGCGTCAGAGAGCCACCAAGGGGTTCATGAGGTAGGGGGCGCACCCTAGGGGGGCGCCCCCACCCTCGTGAGCAGGGTGTGGGCCCCCTGGCCTTCATCTTTGGCGAGGATTTTTCTTTATTTATTTTAAGATGTTCCGTGGAGTTTCAGGACTTTTGGAGTTGCGCAGAATAGGTCTATAATATTTGCTCCTTTTCCAGCCCAGAATTCCAGCTGCCGGCATTCTCCCTCCTTATGTAAACCTTGTAAAATAAGATAGAATAGCCATAAGTATTGTGACATAAAGTGAAATAACAGTCCATAATGCAATAAATATCGATATAAAAGCATGATGCAAAATGGACATATCAACTCCCCCAAGCTTAGACCTCGCTTGTCCTCAAGCGAAAAGACGATAACAATAAATATGTCCTCATGTTTAGAGGTAGAGGCGTCGATAAATTAAATAAAATACGGACATGAAGGCATCATGATTATTCTCATAGCAGCAACATATATAGCTTTTGTCATATGATTACTTATATTCAAGTGGTGATATATTCACAATGCAAAAGTATAAATCATAAACCTTATTGGGCTCCGACAAACTATAATCTCAGTCATTGAAGCAATTGCAATTTATCATAACGTCAGAAAGAGTCTATGTCAGAGCTAAAAAGCAAGTCCACATACTCAACTATCATTGAGTCCTCCATAATTTCTAACACTCACGCGATACTTGTGGTTACGGAGTTTTAATCGGACACAGAGAAAGATAGGGGCTTATAGTTTTGCCCCACAACCTTTTACCTCAAGGGTAATGTCAACAATAATGGTTCATGCTCCCCCACATCCAATTAGAGATATATATATATCATGTTCTTTCCAACATGCTGAGCTTGCCAAAGGATAAAATGAAAAAGAAAAGGTGAAGATCACCATCACTCTTGCATAAGGTAGAAGATAATAATAAAGGATAGGCCCTTCGCAGAGGGAAGCAGAGGTTGCCATGCGCTTTTATGGTTGGATATACAAAATCTCAATGTGAAAGAACGTCGCTTTATATTGCCCCTTGTGATATGAACCTTTATTATGCAGTCCGTCGCTTTTATTACTTCCACATCACAAGATCGTATAAAGCTTATTTCTCCCACACCAATCAATCATACATATTTAGAGCAA
The DNA here is from genome assembly GCF_002162155.2 of Triticum dicoccoides. Lineage (NCBI taxonomy): Eukaryota > Viridiplantae > Streptophyta > Magnoliopsida > Poales > Poaceae > Triticum > Triticum dicoccoides. The sequence goes on from NC_041384.1 coordinate 548,109,866, forward strand.
TTTTTATTGCTTTGCATCGATGACAACTTACTTGAAGGATCTTACTCAATCCATAGGTAGATATGGTGGACTCTCATGGCAAAACTGGTTTAGGGATTTTGGAAGCACAAGTAGTATTTCTACTTAGTCCTGAGAATTTGGCTAGCATGAGGGGGAAAGGCAAGCTCAACAAGTTAGAGGATCCATGACAACATACTTTATCTCAGATATAAGAAATACATAACTCATTACGTTGTCTTCCTTGTCCAACATCAACTCTTTAGCATGTCATATTTTAATGAGTGCTCCCAATCATAAAAGATGTCAATGATAATATATCTATATGTGAAAACCTCTCTTTCCTTATTACTTCCTATTAATTGCAACAATGACCAAAGCTATGTCTTCCAACTCCCAACAACTTTTAATCATCATACTCTTTCTATGTGAAGTCATTACTCTCAATAAGATCAATATGAACTTTTTGTTTCTTTTTATTCTTTTTCTCTTTCTTTTATTCACCCAAGATCATGGCAAAATAATCAAGCCCTTGACTCAACACTAATCTTTATTATATATAGCTCACGGACTCGATTACATAGAGGGATCATAAAGCAAAACTCAAAACTAGATCATGCCATAAACTTTATTCTACTAGATCAAGATACTACTAATAGGATCGAACTAAGAAAAACTGTAAAGATAGGAGTTGTGATTGTGATACGATACTGGGGCACCTCCCCCAAGCTTGGCAGTTGCCAAGGGGAGTGCCCATACCCATGTGATTATATCTCCTTGGATGGTGAAGAAGGTGGTGGTGATGTTGGCTTAGTTGATGGCTTAGGCTTCTCCCTTAATTTGCGCTTGTGGACGGCATTTTGATCCCTCAGATCATCAATCTCCCACTCCAGGGTTAATATCTTTTTGCATAGGTCCTGCTTATTTTCCTGCAAGAGACGAAAAGGGATAAACTCAAACTTGGGTTTCTTTACCCTATCAGGGAGACTTGACTTTTTGAACTCCACGTGCATGTCCCCAGGTTGAGGTAATGGTGCTTCATCTTCATCTGAGCTCGTCTCCTCCTTCGCCTTGGGTTCATAGTCCTCTTCTTCCTCCGTGGTCCATTATGTTCCACATCTCCATAGACCTTTGGATTTGCTAAGTAATCATCCACATAGATTTCTCCTTCCGAATCCTGCGAAGACATGTTGATTTAATCTGCAACGGGACAGCTCGACACAAAAACAGGAGATTTTTGCGTGATACGGGAGTCAAAACCTTCGGGAGGTTATATAATGAATTTTTACCGACCAAAATACGTATCATGCAAGAAAACGGAGTCCGGAAGGCACACGAGGTGCTCACGAGGTAGGGGGCGCGCCCAGGGTGGTAGGGCACGCCCACCACCCTCGTGGGGCCCTCGTGTCCTTTCCGGACTGCTACTTATTTTTCTATTTTTCTAAATATTCCAAAACGGAGAAATATTGCCTTAAAATTGTTTTGGAGTCGGTTTACTTACCGTACCACATACCTATTCCTTTTCGAGGTCTGAAACATTCCGGAAAGTGTCCCTTATGTATTCCTCCGGGGTTTCGGTTTCAATAATATTGGTTTCAACATTTATGGGATTACCTGAGATATAATGTTTGATTCTTTGACCGTTTACCACCTTCGGATTTGTTCCCTCGAAGTTGTTGATCTTTATGGCACCGGAACGATAGACCTCTTCGATAACATAGGGGCATCCCATTTAGAGAGAAGTTTTCCTGCAAAAAATCTTAAACGAGAGTTGTATAGCAATACATAATCACCAACATTAAACTCATGCTTTTGTATCCTTTTGTCATGCCATCTTTTAACTTTTCTTTAAACAACTTGGCATTTTCATAAGCTTGGGTTCTCCATTCATCAAGTGAGCTAATATCAAATAACCTCTTCTCACCGGCAAGTTTAAAATCATAGTTAAGCTCTTTAATAGCCCAATATGCCTTATGTTCTAGTTCGAGAGGTAAGTGACATGCTTTTCCATAAACCATTTTATACGGAGACATACCCATAGGATTTTTATATGCAGTTCTATAAGCCCATAATGCATCATCAAGTTTCTTGGACCAATTCTTTCTAGACCTATTAACAGTCTTTTGCAAAATTAATTTGAGCTCTCTATTGCTCAACTCTACTTGACCACTAGACTAAGGGTGATAAGGAGATGCAATTCTATGATTAACATCATATTTAGCAAGCATTTTACGGAAAGCACCATGAATAAAATGTGAACCACCATCAGTCATTAAATATCTAGGGACAACAAACCTCGGGAAAATAACTTCCTTAAGCATTTTAATAGAAGTGTTATGATCAGCACTACTAGTTGGAATAGCTTCTACCCACTTAGTAACATAATCAAAAGCAACTAAAATATGTGTGTATCCATTAGAGGAAGGAAAAGGTCCCATATAATCAAAGCCCCAAACATCAAACGGTTCAATAACAAGAGAATAATTCATAGGCATTTCTTGACGTCTACTAATATTACCAATTCTTTGACATTCATCACAAGACGAGACAAACTTACGGGCATCCTTGAAGAGAGTAGGCCAATAAAAACCAGATTGCAATACCTTATGTGTAGTTCTATCTCTAGCGTGGTGTCCTCCATAAGACTCGGAGTGACACTTGCGTAGGATCTGTTCCTGTTCATGCTCAGGTACACAACGTCTAATTACACCATCTACTCCTTCTTTATAAAGATGTGGGTCATCCCAAAAGTAACGTCTTAAATCATAGATTTTTTTTTCTTTTGTTGGTATGTCAAGCTAGGTGGTATAAATTTAGCAACAATATAATTAGCATAATCAGCATACCATGGAGTACTACAAGAAGTACTTATAACATTTAATTGTTCATCAGGAAAGCTACCATTAATAGGTAGTGGGTCATCAAGAATATTTTCTAACCTAGACAAGTTGTCTGCAGCGGGGTTCTCAGCTCCCTTTCTATCAACAATATGCAAATCAAATTCTTGTAGCAAGAGAATCCATCTAATAAGTCTAGGTTTAGCATCTTTCTTTTCCATAAGATATTTAATAGCAGCATGATCAATTTGAATAGTTACTTTAGAATCAACAATATAAGATCTGAACTTATCACAAGCAAGTACAACTGCTAAAAGATCTTTTTCAGTAGTAGCATAATTCCTTTGAGGATTGTCTAGAGTCTTACTAGCATAATGAATAACATTTAATTTCTTATCAACTCTTTGCCCTAGAACAGCACCTACATCATAATCACTAACATCGCACATAATTTCAAAGGGTAGGTTCCAATCAGGTGGCTGAACAATAGGTGTAGTGACTAATGCTTTCTTAAGTATTTCAAATGCTACTACACAATCATCATCAAAGACAAATGGTATATCTTTTTGCAATAAATTAGTCAGAGGCCGAGAAATTTTTGAGAAGTCCTTAATGAACCTCCTGTAAAATCCGGTGTGACCAAGGAAACTTCCTATACCTTTGATGTTCTTAGGACATGGCATCTTTTCAATAGCATCAACCTTGGCTTTATCAACTTCAATACCTCTTTCAGAAACTTTGTGCCCCAAGACAATACCTTCATTAACCATAAAGTAGCACTTTTCCCAATTCAAGACAAGATTAGTTTCTTCACATCTCTGCCAAACTCGATCAAGATTGCTCAAGCAATCATCAAAAGAGGAAGCATAGACACAAAAGTCGTCCATGAAAACCTCACAAATCTTTTCACAAAAGTCAGAGAATATAGCCAGCATGCATCTTTGAAAGGTAGCAGGTGCATTACATAAACCAAAAGGCATACGTCTATAAGCAAAAGTACCAAAAGGGCATGTAAAAGTAGTCTTTGATTGATCTCTAGCCGACACAGGTATTTGAGAGAAATCAGAATAACCATCTAGAAAGCAATAGTGTGTATGTTTGCATAATCTTTCTATCATTTGATCAATAAAAGGTAAGGGGTAATGATCTTTCTTAGTAGCTTTATTTAATTTGCGGAAATCAATTACCATCCTATAACCCGTGATAATTCTTTGTGGAATCAATTCATCTTTATCATTAGGAACAACAGTAATACCTCCCTTCTTAGGGACACAATGGACAGGACTTACCCACTCACTATCAGCAACGGGATAGATTATACCTGCCTCCAGAAGCTTTAATATTTCTTTTCTTACCACTTCTTTCATTTTAGGATTCAGACGTCGTTGAGGATCACGAGCTGGTTTGGCATCTGCTTCCAAATTTATTTTGTGTTGACATAGAGTGGGACTAATGCCCTTAAGATCATCAAGAGTATATCCCATAGCAGCACGATGCTTCTTCAGAGTTTTCAATAATCTTTCTTCTTCATGCTCTGAAAGGTTAGCACTAATAATAACAGGATATATCTTCTTTTCATCAAGATAAGCATATTTAAGATTATCAGGCAAAGGTTTAAGCTCAAACACGGGATCACCCTTGGGTGGAGGAGGATCCCCTAAAATTTCAACATGCAAATTGTGTTGCAGAATAGGTTCCTATTTAAAGAATACTTCATCTATTTCCCTTCTTTCATTCATGAACATATCATTTCCATGGTCTAGCAAATAGTGTTCTAAAGGATCACTAGGAGGTACGGCAATAGAAGCAAGACCAATAATTTCATCCTTACTAGGTAATTCTTCCTCACGATGTTGTTTACTAAATTTAGAGAAATTAAACTCATGAACCATATCATCCAAGCCAACAGTAACAATATTCTTAGTGCAATCTATGGTAGCATTGACAGTATTTAAGGAGGGTCTACCAAATATAATGGGACAAAAGCTATATTACGGAGAAGTAAGAACAAGAAAATCAGCAGGATATTTAGTTTTCCCACACAAGACTTCAACATCACAATTCCAATTGGTGAAATAGTATCTCTATTGGCAAGTTTAATTGTGACCTCAATATCTTCTAACTCAATAGGTGCAATTTCATTCTTAATTTCTTCGTATAAAGTATGTGGTATAACACTAGCACTAGCACCCATATCACATAAGCCATGATAACAATGATCTCCTATTTTAACAGAAATAATAGGCACGCCTACCACAGGTCTATGTTTATCTTTATCACAAGGTTTAGCAATTCTAGCAGTTTCACCTTCAAACTGAATAACATGCCCATCAATATTATCAGACAAGAGATCTTTAACAATAGCAATATTAGGTTCTACTTTAACTTGCTCAGGAGGTGTATAAGTTCTAATATTGCTTTTACGAACAACAGTTGAAGCTTTAGCATGATCCTTTTTTCTAACAGGGAAAGGTGGTTTCTCAATATAAGAAGTAGGAACAATAGGATCATTATAAGTGATAGTCTTTTCTTCAACTTTAATAGGTGCAGTTACTTTTACTTCTATGGGCGGATGATATTTAAACCACTTCTCCTTAGGGAGATCAACATAAGTAGCAAAAGATTCACAGAAAGAAGCTACTACCTCAGAGTCAAGTCCATATTTAGTGCTAAACTTACAGAAAATATCGGTGTCCAGAAAAGATTTAACGCAAACAAATTATTTCTCTCGGGAGCTCATGATTGGGGCATGAACATAACATTGATTTAAGCCTCCCCCAAGCTTGGGCGATGCTTTCTCCTTCGCGAGGCCAGAAATTATATATATAATTGTGATCACGATGAACAAGACGCATAGGGTAATACTTTTGATGAAATTTCAACTTCAATCTTTTATAGTCCCATGATCTCATATCATCACATAGCCTATACCATATCAATGTGTCTCCCTTCAAAGATAAATGGAAGACCTTCTTCTTAGCAACATCATCGGGTATACCTGCAAGCTTAAATAATCCACAAACTTCATCCACATATATTATGTGCTCATCAGGATGCTTTGTTCCATCTCCTGTAAAAGGGTTAGCTAGCAGTTTTTCCATCATACCCGAAGGAAATTAAAAAGGAGTTTCATTTTCAATAGGTTCAGTAGGTTGAGGAGCAACTCTTTGCTCTACTAGACGGGGTGAAGATACCCCAAACAAGCCCCTCAGAGAATTACTTTCCATAGTAACAAGTCACAGTAAATTTCAGCACACTATATAAACGTTTCCTTACCAAATTTGACCTACCAAAGGCGCTACACTCCCCGGCAACGGCCCCAGAAAAGAGTCTTGATGACCCAAACGTATAGGGGATCTATCGTAGTCCTTTCGATAAGTAATAGTGTCAAACCCAACGAGGAGCAGAAGGAAATGATAAGCGGTTTTCAGCAAGGTATTCTCTGTAAGTACTGAAATAAGTAGTAACAGATAGTTTTGTGGTAAGATAGATTGTAACGAGCAACAAGTAATAAAAGTAAATAAAGTGCAACAAGGTGGCCCAATCCTTTTGTAGCAAAGGACAAGCCAGAACAAACTCTTATAATAGGAAAAGCGCTCCTGAGGACACATGGGAATATCGTCAAGCTAGTTTTCATCACGTTCATATGATTCGTGTTCGATACTTTGATAATTTGATATGTGGGTGGACCGGTGCTTGGGTGCTGTTCTTACTTGAACAAGCATCCCACTTATGATTAACCTCTATTGCAAGCATCTGCAACTACAACAAAAGTATTAAGGTAAATCTAACTGACGGTGTCCTGGACCAGGGGGTACTCACCACGTCGTCTCCCGATCTGTTAGATTGGGCCGAGGACCCCCATGGCCGTATACTCATGGGCCAGTTCGGACAACTGCCACATACACGGAAGATTCTACAAGACTTGGTGATCAAGACAAGGACTCTTCCCCACCGGCGTATTCGGCTAGGACTCTTGTTATCCTAGGCCTCTGGTGCATTATATAAACCGAGGCCACACTAGTCGATAAAGATACAACAATCATACCGCAGGCTAGCTTTTAGGGTTTAGCCTCTCCGATCTCGTGCTGGATCAACTCTTGTAATACTCATATCATCAAGAATAAATCAAGTAGGACGTAGGGTTTTACCTCCATCAAGAGGGCCCGAACCTGGGTAAAACATCGTGTCCCCTGCCTCCTGTTATCATCGATCCTAGACACACAGTTCGGGACCCCCTAACCGAGATCTGCCGGTTTTGACACCGACATTGGTGCTTTCATTGAGAGTTCTGCTGTGTGATCGCCAAAAGGATCAATGGCTCGCCCGCAGGTCAACTGCGACACCGGCTTCTTCGTCACCGGCTCGACTGGTCACCTTGGCTCGATCGAGGACCGTGCTCCATCTCCGATCGTCATGTTCGGACGAGGGCCTTCATCAACATCAACACCGATTTCTATCAAGATAATGGAGGAATCACCCATGGAGCTCGGGGGCTCAACGTCAACATTGCCCTTGGGCGACCGTGCTGTTTTTTCTGAATAGCAAACTTGTATCCGCTTCCACCACCTCTTAAAGCATCGCTTTGATGATCCCTTCAGTGGAATTGTGTGGAATTGAGTCTACAGAAACCATGCAAAATTTCGTCGAGTTCCGATGGAGGAATCTCCGAGAATCTACGATATACCGGAGCCTTGTCAAATCTGGACAGGAATCTGGACGAATTTAGGGCGTGGCCTCCAGATCCCAGCTCGGAGGTCCTTTCGAAGATCCAACCGTTCATACACTGCGGAATTCCCATATATACCACCCCTCCAAATTTCAGCTTGATCCGACGGTTCAAACTCCAGGAACCTTCCGATGAGTGGACCAATTTTAGGATCAGTTTTCTGCGCGAATACGGATCCAACCCGAATTCATGTTTATTTATGAACGTGATATTGGACAACCTTTTTAGAGTAATTCTCTTCTAGGGTATTGTGTGTTGTTTTTAAACACGTGCCCGTAAATTTTTAAGCCTCCCCTGAGCTCATCTTCATCATCATGCTGGTGTCAAACCAGTCCGGCAATATTGCTCCAAGGCTGCCGACCTACGCTAGACACGTCGTCACTTTGTTGAGCCGAGCTCAACTTCTTCAGATTATCAACTCGGCAAGCCGAACGAGAGTCCTTCATCGCGAAGGATAAATCATCACCAACCTCGCCGCCCTATGGATTACACGGAGCGGGCATACCGGCATCGCCGAACGGTCACTTCATCAAGCCGGCATCGACCACGTCACGACCTGCATCGGCAGGGCCGCACTACTGCTTCTTCAAGCTGGTGTCCATCATGCCGACCTACTTCGACATCTCGGCTGGACCAGGGGCTTTGCCATCTCTTCATCAACCTATACTCCGGAGACTTTGGCGTCACTAGCCGACCAGCTCTGTCACGTTAGCTGGGCCGAGGGCTTTGCCTCGGCGAGCAAACCTTTGCCAGCATCGCCGTGCCGTAGCTTTATCGCCCATCAGGCAATGGGTGTGCGGATCGAGTCCCAATTTTGGGAATCACCTTTCTTTGGATTGCTACGGGCACCACCACACCAAGCAAGGCAAGGGAGGTGAGCCAGGGTAAGACCGAAGCTCAAGTGAACTAGGACGACGCCAAGGCCAAGACCACGAAGAGCAAAAGGGACGAAGCAGACTCCCCCGGCAAGATCCTTGCCGGGAGACAGCTTTGGCAACCCCGGCAAGACCCTTGCCGCAGCGACTCGCCCCACGCCTACGGAGCAAATTACCCTTGAGTCCAGTGCCCCCAAGGGGCAAGGATTCGGGAGACATCCCCGTGGCGGCATGCAGATCTTTGTGAAGACACTCAAGATCAGATACGCACTAAGAAGACGACGACCTTTGGCGAGATACCAGCCAGGGAAGACCACGAGACCCCCGGCAAGCACCTTGCCAGGGATGACAGCAGGCGCCTCGCCAAGACCCTTGCTGGGGCCCCGGCAAGGCCCTTGCCAAGGACATCCGCAGGGCCACCATCAGGCCCACGCCGACTAAACCTCCACCACCGTACGCATGCAGCTGCTGACCCAACCAACTGGGCAGGCACCTGCGTGGCGGCATGCAGATCTTCGTGAAGACCCACCACTGCGCCACCTCAGCTGGCTGCCTACCTACATGGCACCACAGGAATCGCTGGCCAGGGCGCATGTTGACACAAAAAGGAGCGGCGACGGACGAGACAGGTTTCTCCCCCGTCCGCGATAAAGCAAGGACACCTAAGCAAGACGCATTAAATGCACCTTGTCATGTAATGCGAGGGATAACCTCGCATCACTGTACCCTTTTCCATCTCTTGTGTGCCACTGTGGCGACCCCTTTTTCAATAAAGGGAGGCCTGAGGCGACCAGGAGAGGGATTCGGCTTTTTTGGAGCTCCTAATGCCCCAGAGCTAGCTCAAGAACAGGAATATACATCCACCAAAGCAGGAGTAGGGTTTTACGCATCCTCGCGGCCCGAACCTGGATAAACAAACTGTGTACTATCTGTTTGATCCGCTCTTCCCACGACCCTGCGCCCCGCTAACCATAGTAGGGATTCTTGTGATCCCATAGGTGTCGTTCCCACCGACACACCCGCCAGTGGTCGTTACTCCTGGCGGGATCTAGGCTGGACCCACAGATCAATATTAGTCTTTTTTGTGCACTTTGTCCTCACTCATGCGCACCCGGGAGAAACTTTCCGATCGGTCACCCATCTTGAAACTACTCCAAGCTGAGCACGCTTAACTTTGGAGTTCTTTCCTAATGGGCTCCTGAAAAAGAAGGAATTCCTTATTGATATGAGTAGTCTATCATCCCTAATAAGTCAGGCTATCACATACACCCCCACTCAGAGGAACTGACGTCCTCGTCGGGCCACAGGAACGTTCCCTTTTGGCACATACGTGTGTGCTTCCAGTCTGGCACATGTGCCATGCCGTGTGCCATGACGGGTCACAAACGTCATGCACAACATGACCGTGCACCAGTCCGCAAACATTTTTGTAACCGTGAGGGTCGGCTCTGATACCAACTTCTAACGCCCCGGACACACCCACTGGTGGTCGTTACTCCTGGCAGGATCTAGACTGGCCCAACAGATCAATACTACTCTTTTCTGTGCACTTTGTCCTCACTCATGCATACCTGGGAGCAACTTCTCGGTCGGTCACCCATCCTGAAACTACTCCAAGCTGAGCACGCTTAACTTTGGAGTTCTTTCCAAATGGGCTCCTGGAAAAGAAGGAATTCCTTATTGATATGAGTAGTCTATCATCCCTAATAAGCCAGGATATCACACACTGAAGCTACCTTTTGAAGATTATTTTGTCTGCCATGGATAATTTTGGTTGATGTTTAGCCTGTTGTGCTTAACATGCTTCTCGATGTACGTACACATGACAATTTTGGGAATGACTGTTGTTTTCTATCGAGGTTAGTTTCATCACATGGCTTATATCTGCTCATTGTTCAGGATATCGGTAGCTGGTACCATATAGGCCGGGGGCTAATAAGGGACTAATCAGTGAATTGGACTTTTAGCTAAATATATCTGCAACCCATGTATTGTTAGGTTAACTAGGGCCATATGTAATATATCTGAGGCTACATAGCAACATGCACTATACTTAATGTCTAAATATGAAATCCTAGGCTACATAGCAACAAGAAAGAGTGTTACATTAATGTTCTAATGATGTCTAGATATACGTAGAAGAGCAGCAACAGCAACAACAACAACAACAACAACACAACACTGTTTGGATACTCAAGTTAGCTAGAGGTTGGAGTTAGTTTCTAGCTCATGACTAACCTTGAACTAACTCCATCCAAAGAGTTGTTTGGATGGCAGGTTAGATTGACAATAAATCCACTAGGAGAACTAGCTCCAATTAGCACCTCTTGGGTTGGATAGTTTTTTTGGGTGGGTTATAGATGCAAATAGCTCAAACTAGCCCTCATGTTTAGATATACTTTAGGGCTATTTGAGCCCAAACTAGCTCAAACTAACTGTAACCCATGGATACAACAACAGTTCATCAGCCGATAATTTGTAAGAATGCACTAAACTCTTTCCGGCCCATAATATAAGATGTTAATTCATCTAATATGTGAGTATATTGGATGTTATAAGATACACCCTCCGTTCCTAAATTGTAACATCCCAATTTTTAATTTGGATGTTATACATAGGTCATCATATGCATATCATATTTTAACTGCATTTTGTTTGTGATCCTAGAAATCTCAAGCAACTCAAGGAGAGAGTTGGGGATTTCATTTATTTTCATATTTGACTTTTTCTCAAATTGGAAAAGAGGGATCATTTTGATTTTACTATTTTCTCTCCAATTATTTCCAATATTAAAAATAAGAGAGGGAAGATAATATGACTTCTTCAAAAAGAGAGGAATATTGGAGGTAACATTTTAAAATCAAATAAATATTTTATTTGGATTTTATTTTTAGGCCAGAAAAATGTTCACTTTGTTCTAAATATTTTTATTTAGACGATGAATTGTTTTTGGCATTTTTAGATTTCTTTATATTTTATTAGGATTTTTTCTTTGGCAAAATTTATTTTAAAAAAAAGTTTCCGCCCGACTGGGCCAAAGGCCCAGCCGAGTCGGGCCGAAGCCACAACGCCGCTGCCTTCCTCCCGTGGCCGCCGTGCGTGGCACGGACGCCGAGGAGGAGTCCGAGCTGGACTCCACCCCGCGCCAGCCCCTCGCGCAAGCCCCCCGGCCTCTTTAAATAGGGTCGAGGCCCCGCCGCCCTCTCCACCCCGCAACCGCACCACCGCAGCCGCCGCCAGCCCACGCAACCGCAACTGCCGGCTCGCTGCCACGCCGCCTGCCGCCGACTGCCCGCAGCCGCGCCGCCACCTTGCGCCATCATCGCGGGACACCGCCGCCGGACCTCGCCGCCCCGCCGAATTCTGCCGCTGTCGCCAGAGCCGCCCGTCCCGCCGGATCTCACCGCCGGCCGCCGGTTTTCGAGAACCGGTAAAAAACCGACAAAATCGTCGCCCCGTTTTTTTGTTAGATCGGTAAGTTTGTTTTTTTTGGTTTCGCTAATTAGCGAACGTTCACCTGAACGTCCCTGTTAGCAAACACATTCACCCATTTGTCCCTGATTGTGAACGTTCGTTTGTTAGTGTTTTCCTTTTTATTTTATTTTTCTTCCAGGGACCTATTACCTCTTGAGCACTGCGTTGGTTTTCCCTTGAAGAGGAAAGGGTGACGCAGCAAAGTAGCGTAAGTATTCCCCTCAGTTTCTGAGAACCAAGGTATCAATCCAGTAGGAGACTACACACAAATCGCCTCGCACCTACACAAACAAATAAGAACCTTGCAGCCAATGCGATAAAGGGGTTGTCAATCCCTTCACGGCCACTTGCAAAAGTGATGTCTGATAGAGATAATAAGATAAATATTTTTGGTATTTTTATGATATAGATTGAAATTAAAGTTTGCCAAGTAAAATAGATTGGAAACTTATATGATGGAAAATAGACCCAGGGGCCATAGGTTTCACTAGTGGCTTCTCTCAAAATAGCATAAGTATTATAGTGGGTAAACAAATTACTATTGAGCAATTGATAGAAAAGTGAATAATTATGAGAATATCTAGGCATGATCATGTATATAGGCATCACGTCCGCGACAAGTAGACCGAAATGATTCTGCATCTACTACTATTACTCCACATATCGACCGCTATCCAGCATGCATCTAGAGTATTAAGTTCATAAGAACAGAGTAACGCATTAGGCAAGATGACATGATGTGGAGGGATAAACTCAAGCAATATGAAGCCCATATTTTTATCCTCGATGGCAACAATACAATACGTGCCTTGCTGCCCCTGCTGTCACTGGGAAAGGACACCGCAAGATTGAACCCAGAGCTAAGCACTTCTCCCATTGCAAGAAAGATCAATCTAGTAGGCCAAACCAAATTGATAATTTGAAGAGACTTGCAAAGATAGCAAATCATACATAAAAGAATTCAGAGAAGAACCAAATATTGTTCATAGATAATCTTGATCATAAACCCACAATTCATCGGATCACGACAAACACACCGCAAAAAGAATTACATCGAATAGATCTCCAAGAAGATCGAGGAGAACTTTGTATTGAGATCCAAAGAGAGAGAATCCATCTAGGTAATAACTATGGACCCGAAGGTCTGCGGTAAACTACTCACACATCATCGGAGAGGCTATGGTGTTGATGTAGAAGCCCTCCATGATCGATTCTCCCTCCAGTGGAGCTCCCGGAAAGGCCCCAAGATGGGATTTCTTTGGTATAGAAGGTTGCGGCGGTGGAAATAGGGTTTCGTGGTGCTCTCGGATGTTTTTAGGGTATGTGAGTATATATAGGCGAAAGAAGTCGGTTAGGGGAGCCATGAGGGGCCCACGAGGGTGGGGGGCGCGCCTGCCCCCCTGGGCGCACCTCCCTGCCTCATGGCCTCCTGGATCGCGTTTGTTCCAAAAATCACTCTCCCGAAGGTTTCGTTCCGTTTGGATTCCGTTTGATATTCCTTTTCTGCGAAACACTAAAATAGGCAAAAAACAACAATTTGCACTGGGCCTTTGGTTAGTAGGTTAGTCCCAAAAATAATATAAAAGTGTATAATAAAGCCCATAAACATCCAAAACAGATAATATAATAGCATGGAACAATTAAAAATTATAGATACATTGGAGACGTATCAAGCATCCCCAAGCTTAATTGATGCTCGTCCTCGAGTAGGTGAATGATAAAAACAGAATTTTTGATGTGGAATGCTACCTAGCATAATTTTTTATGTAATTTTCTTTATTGTGGCATGAATGTTCAGATCCGAAAGATTCAAGACAAAAGTTTAATATTGACATAAAAATAATAATACTTCAAGCATACTAACTAAGCAATTCTGTCTTCTCGAAATAACATGGCCAAAGAAAGTTCATCCCTACAAAATCATATAGTTTGGTCATGCTCCATTTTCGTCACACAAGAATGCTCTCATCATGCACAACCCCGATGACAAGCCAAGCAATTGTTTCATACTTTAGTAATCTCAAACTTTTTTCAACTTTCATGCAATACATGAGTGTGAGCCATGGATATAGCACTATGGGTGGAATAGAGTGTAATGATGGGGGTTATATGGAGAAGACAAAAAAGGAGAAAGTCTCACATTGACGCGGCTAATCAATGGGCTAGGGAGATGCCCATCAATTGATGTCAATGCAAGGAGTAGGGATTGCCGTGCAACGGATGCACTAGAGCTATAAATGTATGAAAGCTCAACAAAAGAAACTGAGTGGGAGTGCATCCAACTTGCTTGCCCACGAAGACCTAGGGCATTTGAGGAAGCCCATTGTTGGAATATACAAGCCAAGTTCTATAATGAAAAATTCCCACTAGTATATGAAAGTGACAAAACAAGAGACTCTCTATCATAAATATCATGGTGCTACTTTGAAGCACAAGTGTGAAAAAAGGATAGTAGCATTGTCCCTTTTTATTTCTTTTCTCTTTTTTGGGCCTCTCCTTTTTTATTTGGCCTTTCTCCCTTCTCTTTTTTTATTTGGGACAATGCTCTATTAATGATGATCATCACACTTCTATTTATTTACAACTCAATGATTACAACTCGATACTAGAACAAAATATGACTCTATATCACTAGTAGAAAACGACCCTTTAGTCCGGTTCCAGAACCGGGACTAAAGGCCCTCCACGTGGCCGCTGCCTGGAGGTCCACCTTTAGTCCCGGTTGGTAACACCAACCGGTACTAAAGGAAATTTTATGATTTTTTTGTTGAAATTTTTTGTTGAAATTTTTTTTGATTTTTTTTTGGTTTTCAAATTTCTGAATTATTTTAACCTCTAATCTCTAATCACCCCTCATCACTACTCAATTTAACCTCTAATCTCTAATCACCCCTCATCATTCCAAATCATCTAACTTCCCGGACGGTCACCCATCCTCTCACTACTCCAGCCTAAGCACGCTTAACTTCCGGGTTCTATTCTCCCTCGCTTCCAAGTCTGCACTTGTTGTTTTCCTGACAATAGTAAGATGTCAATCCTATTAATCCTCGAGAATTTAGCTTGAGCATGAAGTCACACATTTCACTGTTTGAGTTTGAAACTATTGTTCTAAAAAACAATATTTATTTAGTAACACTAATATTTCTTGAATAAGTAGTTTGACCACAGTTTGACCATAGTTTGACCAATGTTTGACTAGATTTAACCAAAATTCAAAAAAACTGAAATAATTATTTAGTAACACTAATATTTCATGAATAAGTAGTTTGACCACAGTTTGACCAGATTTGACCAAAATTCAAAAAAAACTGAAATAATTATTTAGTAACACTAATATGCTTGAATAATTACTTAGTAACACTAATACTTTTTGAATAAGTAGTTTGACCATAGTTTGACCAGATTTAACAAAAATAAAAAAACTAAAATTTGAGTATAACTTTTTTTCCTTTTAGAATTTGAGGATTCTAAAAATTTGCAAACGGGCTGTGGGTGGTCAAAATCGGATGTGGATTTTCGTGCTGAACATTTCGATATATTATACGTTTTTTTACATCGTATGCAAAAGTTATAGTCGTTTTACATTTTCCCTGCACTTTTTGCAAAACATGTCCAAATTTAAGTTTTTAAATTTTCCTAACTAGTAGATGTGGTAACATAACTACATCTCGAAGGATTTTAACTTTTGAAGTTTTTAGCATTTTCTTTTGCTTTTTACAAAACTGAAAAAGGCGATAGACGAGGGGGGGGGGATAGGATTTGAAAATTGCACCATTAGTACCGGTTCGTGGCACGAACCGGTAATAAAGGTCTCAACCCCATTAGTACCGGTTCGTGGCACGAACCGGTACTAAAGGTTAGACCTTTAGTACCGGTTCGTGGCACCAACCGGGACTAAAGGTCCCATTTGAACCGGGAGTAATGCATGTACGGTGCCCTCGCCGCTTGAACCGGGACTAATGCTCACATTAGTCCCGGTTCGTAATGCAACCGAGATTAATGCTCTTTTCTGGCCGAACGAAAGCCATGTTTTCTTCTAGTGTATGAATGCCTCCGGCGGTGTACCGGGATGGGCAATAAATCAAGAGTGATATGTATGATAAATTATGCATGGTAGCTTTGCCACAATATACGATGTCAACTACATGATCATGCAAGGCAATACGATAATGATGAAGTGTGTCATAATAAATGAAACGATGGAAAGTTGCATGGCAATATATCTCGGAATGGCTATGGAAATGCCATAATAGGTTGGTATGGTGCCTGTTTTGAGGAAGATATAAGGAGGTTTATGTGTGATAGTGCGTATCATATCACGGGGTTTGGATGCACCGGCGAAGTTCGCACCCACTCTCAAGGTGAGAAAGGGCAATGCACGGTACCAAAGAGGCTACCAATGATGGAAAGGTGAGAGTGCGTATAATCCATGGACTCAACATTAGTCATAAAGAACTCACATACTTATTGCAAAAATCTACAAGTCATCAAAAATGAAGCATTACGTGCATGCTCCTAGGGGGATAGATTGGTAGGAACAGACCATCGCTCGTCCCTGACCGCCACTCATAAGGATGACAATCAAAGAACACCTCATGTTTCAAATTTGTTACACAACGGTTACCATACGTGCATGCTACGGGACTTGCAAACTTCAACACAAGTATTTCTCAAATTCACAACTACTCAACTAACACGACTCTAATATTACCATCTTCATATCTCAAAACAATCATCAAGTATCAAACTTCTCATAGTATTCAATGCACTTTAATGAAAGTTTTTATTATACCAATCTTGGATGCCTATCAAATTAGGGCTAGTTTTATAGCCAAAGCAAACTACCATGCTATTCCAAAGGATTCTCAAAAGAATATAAGTGAAGCATGAGAGATCAATAATTTCTATAAAATAAAACCACCACCGTGCTCTAAAAGATATAAGTGAAGCACTAGAGCAAAATTATCTAGCTCAAAAGATATAAGTGAAGCACATAGAGTATTCTAATAAATTCTGATTCATGTGTGTCTCTCCCAAAAGGTGTGTACAACAAGTATGATTGTGGTAAACTAGGAAGCAAAGACTCAAATAATAAAATACACTCCAAGCAAAACACATATCATGTGGTGAATAAAAATATAGCATCAAGTAAAGTTACCGATGGATGAAGACGAAAGAGGGGATGCCTTCCGGGGCATCCCCAAGCATAGGCTTTTGGTTGTCCTTGAATTTTACCTTGGGGTGCCTTGGGAATCGCCAAGCTTAGGCTCTTGCCACTCCTTATTCCATAATCCATTAAATCTTTACCCAAAACTTGAAAACTTCACAACACAAAACTCAACAGAAAATCTCATGAGCTCTGTTAGTATAAGAAAACAAACCACAACTTAAGGTACTTTAATGAACTAATTCTTTATTTGTATTGGTTTTAAACCTACTGTATTCCAACTTCTCTATGGTTCATACCCCCCGATACTAGCCATAGATTCATCAAAATAAGCAAACAACACATGAAAAACAGAATCTGTCAAAAACAGAACAACCTGTAGTAATCTGTAGGTTTAGAATACTTATGTAACCCCAGAAATTCTGAAATAAATTGGTGGACGTGAGGAATTTGTCTACTAATCATATTCAAAAATAATCAACCTAATCTCACTCTCCAGTAAAAAAAATGGTAGCAAATCTCGTGAGCGCTAAAGTTTCTGTTTTTTACAGCAAGATCGCAAAAACTTCCCCCAAGTCTTCCCAAAGGTTCTACTTGGCACAAACACTAATTAAAAGCATAAAACCACATATAAAGATAAGCTAGATGAACTATTCATTACTAAACAGAACCAAAAAGCAATAAACAAAGATAAAATTGGGTTGCCTCCCAACAAGTGCTATCGTTTAATGCCCCTAGCTAGGCATAAACACAAGAATAGATCTAGGTATTGTCATCTTTGGTATGCAATCCATAAGTGGCTCTCATAATAGATTCATAAGGTAATTTTTTTATTTCTAAGAAAGCGTTCCATGCCTTTCCTTAATGGAAATTGGAATCTAATATTTTCTTCTTTCATATCAATAATTGCACCGATCGTTCTAAGGAAAGGTCTACCAAGAACAATAGGACATGTAGGATTGCAATCTATGTCAAGAACAATGAAATCTACAGGCACATAATTCCTATTTGCAACAATAATAATATCATTAATACTTCCCATAGGTTTCTTAATGGTGGAATCCGCAAGATGCAAGTTTAAAGAACAATCATCAAGTTCGCGGAAATCTAACACATCACACAAAGTTTTTGGAATCGTGGAAACACTAGCACCCAAATCACACAAAGCATAGAATCCATGATATTTAATATTAATTTTAATAGTAGGTTCCCACTCATCATAAAGTTTTCTAGGGATAGAAACTTCTAATTCAAGCTTTTCTTCATAAGATTGCATTAAAGCATCAACGATATGTTTGGTAAAAGCTTTATTTTGACTATAAGCATGAGGAGAATTTAACACGGATTCCAACAAGGAAATACAATCTATTAAAGAACAATTATCATGATTAAATTCCTTGAAATCCAAAATAGTGGTTTCATTGCTATGTAAAGTTTTGACCTCTTCAATCCCAATTTTACCAATTTTTGCATTAGGATTTAAAAATTCCGAATCATTGGGACGCCTTTTAACTAAAGTTGACTCATCTCCAGTCCCATCATTATCAAGATTCATATTGCAAAACAAAGATTTAATAGGAGACACATTAATCACTTTTAGATCTTCATTCCTATTACCTTCTAGATCTTTCGGTTTGGCGGCCATCTTATTAACTAAGGTGGCCTGGTTATCCGAAATTTGGGCTATTAATTTTTCAAGATGAGCAAACTGAGATTTCAAACCATAAAATTCCTTAGACATGTCATCAAGATCTTTATTCATGTACTCCATGAAGCCTTTTTGTTCTTTAAGCTCGTTTCTAAAGAAATTATTATGCTCAAACTGCAAAGTCATAAAGCTTCTGACGTTGTTTTCAATTTCTTCCAACCTTCTAAGGTGAGGATCAATGTTTTTAGACACGGCCATTAGGGCAAACAGTCAACAAGAAGTAAACGAAAAAATGAAAGAAAAAAGAGGGCGAATAAAACGGCAAGGGTGAAGTGGGGGAGAGGAAAACGAGAGGCAAATGGCAAATAATGTAATGCGAGGGATAAGAGTTTGTGATGGGTACTTGGTATGTCTTGACTTGACTTGACTTGGAGTAGATCTCCCCGGCAACGGCGCCAGAAATCCTTCTTGCTACCTCTTGAACACTGCATTGGTTTTCCCTTGAAGAGGAAGGGGTGATGCAGCAAAGTAGCATAAGTATCTCCCTCAGTTTTTGAGAACCAAGGTATCAGTCCAGTAGGAGACTAGATTGGAAACTTATATGATGGAAAATAGACCCGGGGCCGTAGGTTTCACTAGTGGCTTATCTCAAAATGGCATAAGTATTACGATGGGAAAACAAATTACTCTCGAGCAATTGATATAAAAGTGCATAATTGTGAGAATATCTAGGCATGATCATGTATATAGGCATCATGTCCGTGACAAATAGACCGAAACGATTCTGCATCTACTACTATTACTCCACACATCGACCGCTATCCAGCATGCATCTAGAGTATTAAGTTCATAAGAACAGAGTAATGCATTAAGCAAGATGACATGATGTAGAGGGATAAACTCAAGCAATATGTTATAAACCCCATCTTTTTATCCTCGATGGCAACAATACAATACATGCCTTGCTGCCCCTACGGTCACTAGGAAAGGACACCACAAGACTGAACCCAAAGCTAAGCACTTATCCCATTGCAAGAAAGGTCAATCTAGTAGGCCAAACCAAAATGATAATTCAAAGAGACTTGCAAAAATAACAAAGCATACATAAAAGAATTCAGTGACGAACCAAATATTGTTCATAGATAATCTTGATCATAAACCCACAATTCATCGGATCTCGACAAACACACCGCAAAAAGAATTACATCCAATAGATATCCAAGAAAATCAAGGAGAACTTTGTATTGAGATCCAAAGAGAGAGAAGAAGCCATCTAGCTAATAACTATGGACCCGAAGGTCTGTGGTAAACTACTCACACCTCATCAGAGAGGCTATGGTGTTGATGTAGAAGCCCTCTGTGATCGATTCCCCCACCGACGGAGCTCCGCAAAAGGCCCCAAGATGGGATCTCTTGGGTACAGAAGGTTGCGGCAGTGGAAATAAGGTTTCGTGGTGCTCTCGGATGTTTTCAGGGTATATGTGTATATATAGACGAAAGAAGTCAGTCAGGGGAGCCACGAGGGTGGGGGCGCGCCTGCCCCCCTGAGCGCGCATCCCTGCCTTGTGGACTCCTCGATCGATGCTTCCTTGACGTCCACTCCAAGTCTCCTAGATTCCGTTTTTTCCAAAAATCACTCTCCCGAAGGTTTCAGTCCGTTTGGATTCTGTTTGATATTCCTTTTCTGAGAAACACTGAAATAGGCAAAAAACAGCAATTTGCACTGGGCCTTTGGTTAGTACGTTAGTCCCAAAAATCATATAGAAGTGTATAATAAAGCCCATTAAACATCCAAAATAGATAATATAATAGCATGGAACAATCAAAAATTATAGATACATTGGAGACGTATCAGGACCTATCCGTGATTATTTTTATCGCAGATTAGCCCCTGATCTTCAATCGCTCACAACTTTTTGCTCGTTTGTCCAAATCCAGTGAAACCAACGCCAAAATCTTCGTCTCGAACCCCTATTTCCAGTTAATGAACTTGAACATGATTTTTAAAATTTAAAATTTGGTTGCAAGCAGATTTGAATTTTAACTACTTTTGACCGCAGTTTGAGTTTGGTAGCTCCGATTCGATTGTTTTTTTGCAAATCAAAGCTCTTCTCTTGAAATTTCAATTTGGATCTTTTCTCTTGAGTTTAACCTTGCATCTATTGTTTGAGTGCTTATGTATGCTATTGTTTGTTTGCGATAGAGTTTCCGGAGTGCGAAGCGTGCTACCATGAGTCACTAGGGTTTTCAGATCGTCAACAAGGCAAGTAACACTTTGATCGTACCCCCTTATTAACCAGTTTTTATGCATGAGTCTCAATCCTCAAACACTGCATGGTTAGGACATGAATACTTGTGGGTATTGGGAAGTAGTGATGAGGTAGAACCTATTGTCTTTATTCAAACCCTGGGAGTTACTTTTACGTTATGCTTATATTGCCATGCTATGCCCGTAGACGTGGTTTGGGTTTGAGTGATTCATGACAGATGTGAGGGTTTTAATTAATGGTTAAACTTAATATGGCTACTTTAATACACATCTGGGTGGATTAGTTGAGGCACCCTAGAGCACCCAGTGGTTGTCTGGGCACGTGGAGTAATCCAGTGTTGTCCTGGGATATCCCGGAGTACCCATGTGATCATCCTACAGTTTGCCACCCAGGCTCAAAGGGATCATAAGATTATTCATGCTAGAAACTTCCATGTGCAGCCACGAGCCATTATGGGCTCTGGCATAGTTGAGTAAGTTCTGTGACCTCTTTTAGTGGTAGGCTAGCAGATGTAGGGGATGTAGGTGGTACTGTCTACCCAGAGTAAAGAGTTAATGCTTCTGAAACACTGTGTCTCGGTCATCTGTTTCTCAAACACCATGTAGTGCGAGAAATCCAACGGAGGAGATGTAGTGCAAACCTCTGAAGTGTGTATAAACTAATCATGGTTAGCCGTGTCCCCAGTTATGGACATCATGAGTATCTGGTACTTGAATTATTGATTTGATCTTGTCACTCTATTAATTAAATTGTTGGGTTGATGATTACTTAATTTGGGATTGAGTTGGAGGAACCTTCTCAATGTTTTCAACAAACTTTGTAGTTAAATAAAAAATTATTCCTTTGTTGTAGGGAAAAATTAGCATTCTTCTAAAATAACCATAAAGCCTCCACCAGCCAAATATGCATATAGTTATAGCTGCTACATGTTCATTGCTATACCGTGTTACTTTGCCAGCATATTCCATGTGTTGACCTGTTTCGGGCTGTAACGTATTATGTTGTAGACTTTTCAGACAAAGAGTAAGATGCGCTAGGTCGTTGTCTTGCACTCAGCTATGTCGTTGGAGTTAATGGACTCATTTTACCTTCAAAGCCTTCGTTGTTATCTTCATTAGATGGCCTTCAGCCATATTATTGTAATAAATACTCTCTTTGAACTCTGTTATAAATCCTTCAAGTACTGTGTGTGTCAGCATTACCGATCCAGGGATGACACTTATACACAGAGATTTTACCGTTTGAGGTCGGATCGCTACAAGATGGTATTATAGCACACACAGACTGTAGGACGCGACCACTAAGATGAGCCATAGGACACTCTTATATACTCATTTCTGACTCTTCTCCACTTTTCCACTCTATAGATGGCGGATTCAAGGAACAAGTTTGCTCAACTGGATGAAGACACCCCTTTTGGACAACACTTGAAGGAAGCCACTAGATACCTGAACATCGGAATACCAAGCTTCACCGGGACCTACACCACCACTTTACCGGAAGAACAGCGCTGGACCATTCGAGTACATGTTCCTGGAAGGATAATCATACCAGTTATTGAGCCCATAGAGTTTTCCTTTGATGCACCAACCTGTAGTCTAGGAAAGAGCATGGCAGCTCACATCGCCATGGGACGCATCGACGAAGTTTACTGCAAGGATCTTAAGGACACCATCTACCAGATATGTGGACGCCGAGATGAGCAATGGGAGATGATCAGCACCAGGAGGGACAAATCCATTGCATCCTACATCCAGGAGTTGAACCAACACATTCGTCGATTGGAGAACTAGATGTGCGCCAGCATGATAGACATGAAGAAGGTGATGACCAGAAACATGGAGCTCGTAGAGGAAATCAAGTCTACACGCGATGGATATGAAGAGGAAATTGTAGTTCTATTGGAGAAGAATGAAGATCTGAAGAAAAAGCTAGGAGTATTCATGGGAGACCCTGCGCCAGGAGGTGACGAACACCCCGAAGACTACATCACCATCGACGACACCGACTCTCACCCAGACAATGATGATGACTATGAAGACGAAGCTGGAGCGAATATTACGGAATCATCTTCTGATCAAAATTTCTAGTTGACCACCATATTATCAACAGTATACCCCCTTGTATATAGAATAGTCTGAGTACTTTGTAACGGTAGCTAGATCGATTCTATGACCTTGTTTGAATTGAGTGGTGTGATATGAATGTGTTTGTCTCATGTGCATATGGGTAGGGATTTTCCTCTTAGAACCTACTCTATTCTAATCTCTTCCGTCTAAACCTATCAGATGCCACCAAGACGTGACCCCGGATATATTTTCCCACCGGAGCTCACCCAGCTGATCCAGCAGCAGAATGCCTTGATGCAGCTATTAGTCCAAAACCAGGGCAACAACAACAACAACAACAATCCGCCACCACCACCTCCAGTTGACAACTTAGCTCGTTTTTTGAGGTTGAATCCGCCGGTGTTTTCCAGTAGCACCGAGCCGATAGTTGCTGATGACTGGCTCCGCGGGATTGGAAGGGAGTTGACCACCGCAGGGTGCACAGATGCTGAGAAGGTGCGTTCTGCCGCACACCAACTAGATGGACCCGCAGCCTCATGGTGGGAGAATTACACAGCCACTTTCCCCATAGCTAATGTCACTTGGGATTAGTTCCAGCAAGCTTTCCGTACTGCACATGTCTCAGCTAGATATATGAGTATGAAGAAGCGTGAGTTTCGCAACTTATGCCAGGGAAATCATACTGTGGGGTAGTACGTTGATGAGTTTAGTAAGTTAGCTCCTTATGCCCCAGATGATGTGGCCACAGATGCGAAGCAAGAGAAGTTTATGGAAGGGCTGAATGATGAGCTGAGCATGAAGTTGATGGTGGTAACATTCAATAACTACCATGATTTTGTAGATAGGGCCCTTATGATTGAAGTCAAGGAGCAATAGATAAAGATCCACAAAAGGAAGTACGGACAAGGGAAGTATAATTCTGGAGCTCAACTAAAGCCTTGTTTTACCTCGAACTTGGGAGGATACACTCATAATCATGGAGGCCATACCCACAATGGAGGGGGTTCGCATAACCACAGTGGCCCCAAGAATGGGAATGGGAATGGAGGAAGCAGCGGACAGAACCGTTCCAACCCAACAACACCCGCCGGGAAGGATTTAAGTCACATTACTTGTTTCAAGTGCGGGAAGACTGGACACTACGCCGTTGAATGTCATGAAGCAAAGAATGGAAATGGCAATGGTAGCTCAGGGAAGAAGCCAAACCCTTTCACCAGAGGTCAGGTGAACCACATGAACGTGGAGGAGGTTGAGGAGCAGCCAGATGCAGTTATCGGTAAGTTTTTGGTTAAGTCATTTACCGCTCTTGTTACTTTCGATACTGGTGCATCGCATTCATACATATCAAGGGGATTTGTGGATAAGTTTAAGTTGCCAACCTTAGCCCTTAGATCACCTATGTTAATAAGCTCGCCAGGAGCAGAGTATATGGCCAGCCAATGGAGCGATCGGTTAGCCTTAACCATTGGTAGCCATGTTTTCCCCTCAAACCTAATAATTTTGGAGTCCCAAGGATTGGATATAATATTAGGCATGATTGGTTATCCAAGTATGGAGGAAACATCAGTTGTGCTAGTAAGTCAATTTTACTGACCACCCCAGAGGGAAAAAGGATTAAGTATGTGTCTAGGCATGCGCCAAGAAGGACCCAAGTAAATTCTCTCTCGGGAGTTGTTCAGGAACAAGTGCCTGTTGTGAAGGATTACCCGGATGTATTCCCAGAGGAACTACCAGGCATGCCGCCCGATCGAGACATAGAATTTTTGATTGAGCTGTTGCCAGGCACCAGACCAATATCGAAGAGGCCATACCGGATGCCCGCAAATGATCTGGAGGAAATTAAGAAGCAAATTAAGGAGTTATTGGAGAAAGGTTACATCCGACCAAGTTCATCACCATGGAGAGCCCCAGTGATCCTTGAGAATGGTTGTCGATTATCATGCACTGAATGAAGTGACGATTAAGAACAAGTACCCACTACCGATGGTCAATGATCTATTTAACCAGTTGCAAGGAGCCAAAGTATTCTCCAAGATCGTTCTGCGATCAGGATACCACCAGCTGAACATCCAAGAATAGGATATACCTAAGATAGCTTTCACCACAAGGTACGGGATATATGAGTACATGGTTATGTCATTTGGATTGACCAATGCCCCTTCCTATTTTATGAGTATCATGAACAAGGTGTTCATAGATTTCTTGGATAAGTCTGTCATGGTGTTCATTGATGATATATTGGTATACTCGAAGAATGAAGAGGAACACAAGGAACACTTGCGCTTAGCTCTTGAGAAGCTCAGGGAACATCACTTGTATGCCAAGTTTAGCAAGTGTGAGTTTTGGTTGAAGGAAGTTGGATTTCTTGGACATGTTATATCAGGAGAAGGTATAGCAGTAGACCCCACCAAGGTTCAGTCTGTCACCGAGTGGTTGGCACCCACCTCAGTTGGAGAGATCCGCAGTTTTCTGGGACTCGCAAGATATTATAGGAGGTTCATTGAGAATTTCTCCAAGATTGCGAAACCCATGACCGAGTTGTTGAAGAAGGACACCAAGTTCAAATGGACTGAAGTTGTGAGGCCAGCTTTCAGGAGTTGAAGAAATGTTTGGTTAAAGCCCAGTGTTGATTATCCCGGATATACGGAAGGATTTCCAAGTTTATTGCGACGCTTCTCGCTTAGGACTTGGAGGTGTACTTATGCAGGACGGAAGAGTTGTTTCATATGCCTCATGTCAGCTTCGACATCATGAGTTGAATTATGCCACACATGATTTGGAGTTAGAAGTCGCAGTGCATGCGCTCAAGACCTGGAGACATTTTCTTATCGGGAACCATTGTGATGTGTACACGGATCACAAGAGTTTGAAGTACATTTTCAAACAAAAGGAGCTGAATCTCAGGCAGAGGAGATGATTGGAGCTCATAAAGGATTACAATATGAAGTTGCATTATCATCCAGGAAAGGCCAATGTCATAGCAGACGCTTTGAGCCGAAAGAGTTATGCCAATACACTCGTAAGCGGAGGATTGCCGCAGGAGTTAGTTGACGATCTCAAGGAACTTCGTTTGGAGATAGTTCCAAGAGGTTTTGTTGCAACAATGGAGGTTCAGTCTACATTATTGGGAAAGATTCGAGAAGCTCAAAAGGATGATAAGGAAATTGCTGAGATAAAGGCGAAGATGAGCAAAGGAAAAGCCAAAGGTTTTCGTGAGGATGAGCACGAAACGTTATGGTTTGAGGATCGTATATATGTGCCCAATAATGCGGAGATCAGGAAGTTAATACTTCAAGAAGCTCATGACTCGCCATACTCGATTCACCCCGGAAACACCAAGATGTATTTGGATTTGAAGGAGCGTTTCTGGTGGACAGGTATGAAGAAGGATATTGCCGAGTATGTAGTAGTATGTGATGTATGTCAGAGAGTGAAGGCAGAACATCAGAAGCCGGCAGGATTGCTTCTGCCTATGCTGATACCCGAATGGAAGTGGAACAAGCTTGGCATGGATTTTATCATCAGATTTGTCGTGGAATTGTCACGGTAGATGTCCTAGCAAAAGGACTTAGTCGTAGGGCCATTGCAACTAGGAAGCTTAAAGGGGTTAATTGGGACAAAGGACACGAGAGGTTTTATACTAGTTCGGCCCCTTACGATGAAGGTAAAAGCCTGCGTCTAGTTGCGTTGGAATTGCTGGGGTTTCGATCACCAAGAGGCTAATCCGCCGGCTTGGTTCTCGATCTCTTGTTTCTTGCCCTAAGCCGCCACCAGGTTGTCCCCTTATATACACGGGTTGACGCCTGGTGGCCTACAGATTCCCGGCCGGCTCATAAATCGTGTCCGGCTCGGTGACTTCTTTTAGATTCCTTTCCTTACAAGTCTTTCCTTACATACGACGGTTTACAATATTGTCCTTAAGCCGTCGCTAGGCCTTTAGGCCTTCTATAAGGTTTAATAACCTATCTCCTTGAATGTCTATTGGGCTTCCTTTGTGACCCGCCATTGGGGCTGACCCGGCCTCTCCTGGGCGGGTCATAACTGATAGCTATATCCCCAACATTAGTCCCCAGGTTGATTTCAACTTCATTCTTGTCAATCTTCAATACTTAGAAAAAATCCACCTATTACTGTTTTGCGAAAGCTTTGTAACCCGCCATGACGTCACCTCCGGATTTTTCGGGAATCCGCCATCATGTCATCTTTTTAACGGATCTTCATCTTTAATGCCTTCCCGAAAATTGAGGCGCCTGGGTAGCTAGATAATCATGTTTTGGTCTCCTTGTTTTTTGCGCCCACTTATCAGTCTTGTCCTTATAAATAGGCATGACTAGCCTTTCTTCATTCTCCCCCTTTTCCATCATCTTCTTCCTCTCCTGCAACCCTTCTGTCGCTCGAGCTCCGCCGCCGCCGCAGCGCTCATCGCCGTCCTCAAGCTCGGCCGCTGCATCACCCTGAACTGTCCAGAGAAACGGCGACGACCCTCTGCAACAGATCCGCATCCGTAAGTTCTTGCCTTCTCACACCTTTAGATCTGCATTAGGGTTTGCGAGCTCATTGGTGTTCTTCGCTATTCCTCATGAATCTTCTGGTAGTTCTTCCTTCACAGCCTCTCTTGATCAAAAAGGAACACCTAACTCGTGCGGTAGTGGTTTACACCCATTTTAGATATTAGTAGATCCCTTTCCTTGGCACCGATACCTTCTTAGAGCTGATGAATTCATCTGAGCTATATTTTTAGGTCTAGGAAATTTTTTATTTTGAATGGCCATTTGATCCATATGAATATCTAGAAGTTAAGAAACCTGTTTGTCTCCACACTTAACCAATTTCTGCCGCTTGTATTTCTCAAATGTCTGCAGTCATGGCGGCTTACTGTGCCGGCTTACTTTTCCTTATATGACATTAGCCCTTAATTAAGCCACCATTACTCCTCTGTATCATATTTTACTTTCATCATATTTATTGAATTGAACTAGCATGTTACCTTCCTTTCAGTACGTTTGTGAACACCATGCCGTCCAAACCGCCGACTGTCTGCAACCGGGTTCCCTCAATCGTAACTAAGGAACGTTTGAAGGAGTTCTTCTCCATAGGATTTTTGCCAGGAAAAAAATGTCATGTCTTACCATGCACCTGACCCGGACGAAGAACGGCCCAACCCAAAAGATGGTGAAGTCATTGTCTTTACTGACCACATGAACCGTGGCTTTTCACCGCCCGGTTCAAAGTTCTTTAGAGATGTCCTCCATTTTTTCAAACTCCACCCTCAAGATATTGGGCCCAATTCCATATCCAATATCTGCAACTTCCAAGTGCTCTGTGAGGTGTACCTTCAGGAAGAGCCGACCATGGAACTGTTTAGAGAGTATTTTTATCTGAACCGGCAGAACGAGTGCACCAACGGCCTTAGCTTGGAGCTTGGAGGCATCTCAATTCAGTGTCGGCAGGGCGCTGTCTTCCCCCTCATAGTCTTGCCGAGTCATCCAAAAGACTGGAATCAGACTTGGTTCTATTGTCAAGACACTTCACCAGCAAACGAGAAGCCACTGCCGGGTTATCGTGCCGAGCGTCTTGACTCCAAATTCACACTCCCTGACAAGCTTATTGCTGCTGAATGCAAGAAGCTGATCCCATCAATAAAAAGGATTAACGACTTATTAGGGAACGGTTTAATTGGAGTTGAGCTGACCCACTGCTGGATTTCAGGGCGGGTTATCCCTCTAAGCCGTCGATCAAAATTGATGTACGAGTATGGTGGAGGCCCAGATGACTCTCTTCGTCACAGCTCCGTTCAATTAACGGAAAAAGATATTGTTTCAATGTCAACCCTTTTGGTGAACGGAAAATACGAAGACTGCAGTACCGTCGGGTTAAACCCCTTTTGCAAGCTTAACCCGGTGCCAGAAGTAAGGAAACTCTAATCTCTCTCCTTTGTATTTTTCCCCGCCGTATTGTTTAATACTTGCCTAACCTTTCATCTTGTTTTTACCTATTACAGGCCAAATCTGATTTCTGGAAAGTTAAATATGACCACGAAGCTGCCAACAAAGCGAGAGTCGCTACCATAACCGCCAAGAAAACGACCCGGAGGTCCAAAAATAAGAAGAAGAGCACCGCTGAAGACATGATGAAGCTTGACGATTCTTCTGAGTCGGAGGTAGCCCTTGACTCCCTTGGCCAACTTTTACTAATCTTATTAACACTGATCATTACCAGGATGACATTGGGGCCAGTCAGGCCGTGGAAGAAGAGGTAACTATTTCCTCCGACTCAGCCCATTTGCCAAGATAGAAACTTCGAGTTATAACCCGGAAAGTAAGGTTTTCACACCCTTTGGCTTATCTGGATCCTCACTTTCTTCTGAAAAAGTAGCAACATGAGAACCGCCGTCAAGCCTGGAATGAAGACGAACCGCCTGTTATTCTTCAACAAACTCCTCAAAAGCGTCGGAATGAGGTTTACTTCTTTGTCTTTGACTTTCTGCTTAATGGATCCTTTCCCTTGCATTACTTAACTTTACTTTATCTTTGCAGGAGGTGTCTCGCTCTTCTGGCGACTCGTCTTAGACCCAGTTTTTGGCCTTCAAGACTGCCCCTGGGTAAGGAAAAAATCCTCTTTCCTCCGTGTTTTTCAAACTGTATCTTTATATTGATAGTCCTATAATATTTCTCTTAGTGGTCAAGCTAAGTCTAAGAAGGCCAAGGTAACTAAGCCGGTGGAAGACCCGCCAGTCCTTGCACCTGAACCGGCAAGGCCACCTTCTCCTCCATTAACTGAAGCTCAAAAAGACCCTCCTATCAATGATGAAGTAAATCCTCCTAAGCCATCAGTTGATGATACCACCGTGAATCCTTCTGCAACCGGACCATCCAGCTCGGCCAACCTGCCATCACCGTCTACACAAGACGTTCTGATCACCGGGAGCCGCTTTGTTGAGCCGAGAAATCCCACCGTGTTGGCTCGTTATACGGCAAAACAAGAAGCGTTGGAGAAATAGAAAGTGTGTTTTGATAGTTCACACTATGACCATCTGAATGCCAACGACATATTATCCGGTTATCTCAGCCATGTGCACTCCAGCCGTGACTCAGAGATAGAAATGGTTAAGCAGTTGCAGCTGAAATACGAGGTATGTTCTTCCGGCTTACTTATATTCCGCCAGCCCCCAAGTCTTCAGATTATGAGAGAACCGGAATGATCCATAGACTTTATGATATAGGCTAAGACTTTTACCTTTTAGATTTTCCTGGAGTTCAATAAAATACAACAAAGCTTCATCCGTAGTCCCCAAGGGCCGGTTCATTTGACCATAAATGAGCCAGTACTTTGAATTTTCATAATTGTCTTGTACCGTATCCAAAAAAACTTTGTAATCCGGCTTATCCTTGAGAAACTTGTTGAATAGCATGCATTAGCCCCCAAGTGCCAAGTGCTGTTACTTTGTAAAGTACTTGGGACTTAAAGTATGTTTTAGAGTCATAAGAAATTGTTTTGGCATACATTAGCCCCCAAGTGTCAAGTGGTTTTGCAATGCAAAGTACTTGAGACTTGAATCTTGACTTTTGAACTTTAACTGAAATCTTGACTCATCTGGGTATGTTTTGCAGAATGCCTTATCTGAACTGAGCTTGCAATTAACTGATGCGAGGACCCGGCTGGTGAATCAGGAGGCAGAGGTCAATTCTGCTGACTCGAAACTGCAAGTAAGTCTCTCTGAGACGGAAAAATTAAAAACCAACTTTACTGCCGAGAAGAAAACCTAGGCTGAAGAAAAAACGCTTCTAACACAACGTGCCGAGAAGGCTGAAGCAGCCCTTGAAGAGGTTTTACGATGGAGCTGACCGGTTTAAAGAACCGGGTGTCACAAATGGTGTCTGCCATCTTTGGTAAGCCATCTTACTGACCTTTTTACCTTCTTTTGACCTGGGCTGCAAGCCACCAACTGACCCTTAGCATTCAAAACATATGCAGGCCCTCAAAGCAAGAATCTGAGTCAAGACCACGTGATTAAGCTGAAGGCGGTCTATACCTTAGTAGAGCAGTTGTACATTGGCGCACAACGAGCACTTGCCGCTATCTCTCCTGCCATTCAAGGACCCAACCGGCTCAGTGATGTTTTAAAGAAGCTGTCAATCTTGCTTGCCAGGTTCCAAGAAGTCAAGCGCTCCTGTGCCAGAGCAGGAGCTTTGACCGCCCTGAGCCACTCCAAGGCTTGGGTGCCAGATCTAGACCCGACGGATGTGGCCAGAGGGTATCCTACCGTGAAGGAAGACGGATCTCCCTTTGAACAAGATGACTTCATGGCTTGCGTGCCCGGTGTTCGACCTCAGGCAACTATTCTTGGAGATGAAACCAATATCGACAAATATCAGTCGGGTTTTGATGTGGAAAATAAGAAGATGGCAACTCCCTCGTACAAGGTGACAGATTTGATCCCGCCTGTTCGTGAACATACATTTGCTCCGGAAGTTGACCCGGCCGGCCTGATTGACGAAGAAGCCGAATTTATTGCCGTGAACGGCTTTGATTGGTCAAAACCCAGCTTACAATCAGCAGAGGGCGGTGAACCGACAAGGGAGGAGTGATGACCATCTTCATGGGCTTGTAAAAGCCTTGTAATAGATTAGTTTCGAAAACACTGCCTATTCTGCCTATGCCATCGCGCATAAGACACCGTGTGTTACTCTGTGCTTTCTGATGTTAATATATGCATCATATGTATGGTTGTCCCTGCAATACTTTAATTCTGTTCCTGTAGATAAAAAGGAAACAACTGTCTTGGCGGCTTAGTACCAAACGGGTCAGAACACCCGGGTTATAGCCAATATTTTTATCATAGTAAAAAACAGAACCAGATGTAAAAAGAAAAGAAGGCTGAAATAACCTTTGATTACTACAGAGGAACTATTCATAAACAATAGCCACACCTGTACCTTTGATCTCCTGTCAACCAGTTTAAATGAGCCAGGTGATGAAGTTGATAATCCTGTCTTTTTTGTGAAGTCAATGCTTCTGAATACTTAATGGTTATCATGCCCTGGCGGCTTGTTGTCAAATAGTCCAGCCGGTGAAAAGACCATGCTGATTATTTGTGAAATTGAGACAACAAAAACCAATAAGGAAAATAACAGGTGGTAAACAAAATTGACCTTGTAATTAAAGGTTGGGGGTTTCTGATTCGAATACGATCAGTAAACCGGACCAAAGGGGTTAAGCCAAGGTTGGAATACGACCATATAGCCCCCAGTGGCTTTGGCGTTGCGCCGATCAAGATGGTACCAACAGCTATGTTCTCTTTGGTTCGAATATGACCTATGTTTGAACAAGAAGCCCCCAAATGACCATGAGAGGTTTTTAACGACCCTGATGTGAATACGATCCAAGTCGGACCCAAAAGGGGTTAAGCTATGATTCGGATACGATCAAGAAGCCCCCTAGTGAGTTTGGCTTTGATCCGATCAAAAGGGTTACGACAGATATGTTCTCTTTGGTTCGAATATGACCTATGTTTGAACAGGAAGCCCCCAAGACCATGATAGTTGCAGCTAGATTCGAATACGATCATAAGCCAGACCAAAAAAGGTTAGACTTGATTCAAATATGATCAACTCCTTAATAGTCATTTGAAAATAGTAGTAAAAAAAAATAAAGATGTGTAATCTTTCTGAAAAGAAAAGAGGCCGATGGTCCTGCTTTATTACTTATCATAATATATATAACGTCAACGTATGTACATGATGAGAGCCGGTGGCTCATGTGTAGTATGGCCGAAGCTGAGCAATGTTCCACGGCCGACGGGTCTCCTCCTCCAACTTACGTGAGTCTTTGTGCTCTCGAACGTCAATGAGGTAATATGACCCGTTGTTTAATTTCTTGCTGACCACAAAGGGTCCTTCCCAAGGTGGGGATAACTTGTGTGCATCTGACAGATCCTGGATGAGCCGAAGCACCAGGTCACCTTCCTGAAAAGTCCTGGACTTAACCCGACGACTGTGATAACGACGCAGGTCACCTTCTTGAGAAGTCCTGGACTTAACCCGGCGGCTGTGATAATGCGCAGGTCCTTTTGATAAATGGATGATCGAGCTGCTGCTAAGTCTCTTTCCTCATCTAACAAGTCAAGTGCATCCTGTCTGGCTTGTTCATTGTTAGCTTCAACATAAGCCACCACCCGGGGCGAGTCATGACGGATGTCACTAGGCAATAGTGCATCTGCTTCATAAACCATGAAGAAAGGTGTATAACCTGTAGATCTGTTAGGGGTGGTGTTGATACTCCACAACACCGAGGGTAACTCCTCTACCCAACAACCCGGCGTTCGCTGCAAGGGAACCATAAGCCGGGGCTTGAGACCTTTTAAGATTTCCTGATTTGCTCTCTCAGCCTGACCATTGGATTGAGGATGAGCTACAGAAGAAACATCAAGCCGGATATGCTCGCGCTGACAGAACTCCTCCATAGCCCCTTGGGATAGATTAGTGTCATTGTCAGTGATAATGCTGTGTGGAAAACCAAAACAGAAGATCACCTTTTTCATGAACTGAACCGCTGTTACCGCATCACACTTACTCTGGTTCCGCCTCAACCCACTTTGTGAATTTGTCAACTGCCACCAAAAGATGTGTCTTTTTATCCTTAGACCTTTTGAAAGGTCCAACCATGTCAAGCCCCCAGACCGCAAATGGCCAAGTGATTGGAATCATCCGCAACTCTTGAGCCGGCACATGTGCTCGTCGTGCGAATTTTTGACATCCATCACATCTACTGACCAGATCTTCTGCATCAGCGTGAGCCATCAACCAATAGAAACCATGACGAAAAGCTTTGGCCACCAGAGATTTTGACCTGGCGTGATGACCACAATCACCTTCATGGATCTCACGAAGTATTTCTTGGCCTTCTTCAGGGGAAACACACCGCTGAAACGCTCCAGAGACACTATGATGGTATAGTTCTCCATCAGAAATCGTCATTGACTTAGAACGCCAGGTTATCTGTCGGGCCAGGGTCTCATCCACTGGCAGCTTGCCCCCGGTCATGTAAGCCAAGAACGGTATTGTCCAATCTGGGATGACGTGAAGAGCCGCCACCAACTGTGCCTCTGGGCCAGGAACGGCTAGATCTTCTTCTGTAGGTAACTTAATAGACGGGTTATGCAAAACATCCAAAAAGGTGTTAGGTGGCACCAGCTTACGCTGAGATCCCAACCGGCTTAAAGCATCAGCCGCCTCATTCTTCCTACGGTCAATGTGCTCCACCTGATAACCTTTAAAATGCCCTGCAACAGCATCAACTTCACGGCGATAAGCCGCCATGAGAGGATCTTTGGAATCCTACTTGCCTGACACCTGTTGAGCTACCAAATCTGAGTCGCCAAGACACCGGACCCGGCTCAGGCTCATCTCTTTAGCCATTCAAAGACCATGGAGCAAGGCTTCATATTCCGCTGCGTTGTTAGTGCAAGGAAACATCATCCGCAACACATAACAAAATTTGTCAGCTCGAGGGGAGGTTAAAACAACTCCAGCCCCGAGCCTTCCAGTTGTCTGGACCCATCAAAGTGAATAGTCCAATATGTGTTGTCTGGTTTCTCCTCTGGCATCTGCATCTCTGTCTAGTCATTAATAACTTCAACCAGCGCCTGAGACTTGATCGCAGTATGTGGCACATACTTCAACCCATGAGATCCAAGTTCAATGGCCCACTTGGTGACTCGTCCAGTGGCCTCTCTATTTTGGATGATGTCCCCCAAAGGCGCAGAGCTAACCACAATGGTCGGGTGACCCTGAAAGTAATGCTTGAGCTTCCGGCTTGCCATGAACACCCCGTACACGAGCTTCTACCAATGTGGATATCTTTGTTTAGATTCGATCAGTACCTCACTGACGTAATAAACCGGCCGTTGAACCGGATGTTCCTTGCCAACCTCTTTGCGCTCCACCATAATTGCCACACTAACAGCCCGTGAGTTAGCGGCTACATATAACAATAGCGGCTCTTTCTCAATTGGCGCAGCAAGAACTGGTGGCTCGGCAAGATGTTTCTTCAGATCCTCAAAAGCAGAGTTTGTAGCATCACTCCAAAGAAAATCATCTGTTTTCTTCATCATTTGATACAAATGCATCTCTTTCTCCCCTAACTGGCTTATGAAGCGGCTTAAAGAAGCCACACGACCCGCTAGTCGTTGAACGTCATTGATGCATGTTGGTTTGGCCAGGGATGTGATTGCCTTAATTTTCTCCGGGTTAGCTTCAATACATCGGTTGGACACCAAAAAGCCCAAGAGCTTGCCGACCAGGACTCCAAAAACATACTTAGCCGGGTTAAGCATCATTTTGTAGACCCGGAGGTTATCGAAGGTCTCTTTTAGATCTGTGACCAAGGTTTCCTCTTTCCTGGACTTTACCACTATATCGACTACATAAGCATGAACACTACGCCCAATCTGATTGTGAAGACAATTATGCACACACCATTGATAAGTCGCCTAGGCACTCTTAAGCCCAAAAGGTATAGACACATAGCAGAAAGCTCCAAACGGAGTGATAAAAGTTGTCTTCTCCTGATCTGTGACTTCCATCTTGATCTGGTGATAACCTGAATAAGCATCCAAAAAACTCAAACATGCACAACCCACCGTAGCATCGATGATCTGATCAATACGGGGGAGAGCAAAAGGCTCAGCCGGACAAGCCTTGTTTAAATCAGTGTAATCCACACACATACGCCAGGTGCTGTTCTTTTTTAGTACAAGCACCGGGTTGGCTAACCACTCTGGGTGAAAGACTTCCACAATGAACCCGGCCGCCAAGAGCCGGGCCACCTATTCTCCAATGGCCTTGCGCCTTTCCTTGTTGAACCACCGGAGAAACTTTCTAACCGGTTTAAAATTTGGATCAATATTGAGAGTGTGTTCAGCGAGTTCCCTCGGGACACCTGGCATGTTGGAAGGTTTCCATGCAAAGATGTCCCGGTTCTCACGGATGAACTCAATGAGCGCACTTTCCTATTTCGGATCCAAATTGGCACTGATGATGAACTGCTTGGATGAGTCGCCAAGCACAAAGTCAACCATCTTGGTGTCATCAGCTGATTTGAATTTCAACACCGGCTCATGCTCCGTTGTTGGTTTCTTTCAAGACGTCATGTCTGCCGGGTCAACATGATCCTTATAAAACGTTAATTCCTGTGTTGCACAAATAGACTCAGCATATGCAGTATCACCTTTTTCACACTCCAGGGCTATTTTTCGGCTTCCATGTACTATAATGGTGCCCTTATTACCCGGCATCTTGAGCTGCAAATACACATAACACGTCCGAGCCATGAACTTGGCATAAGTCGGCCGTCCAAACAGAGCATGATATGGGCTTTTGATCTTAACCACCTCAAACGTTAATTATTCTGCTCTGGAGTCATACTCATCCCTAGATGCTACTTCTAGTTCAATCTTACCAACTGGGTATGCCGACTTGCCAGGTACCACACCATGAAAAACAGTGTTGGATTGCTTAAGACTCTTATCAGTCAACCCCATTCGACGGAACGTCTCATAGTAGAGGATGTTGATGCTGCCGCCTCCATCCATGAGCACCTTAGTGAATTCATATCCACCAACCTGAGGCGCTACTACCAAGGCCAAGTGATCCGGATTATCAACCCGGGGTGGATGATCCTCTCTGCTCCACACAATAGGCTGTTCTGACAACCGTAAGTAACGTGGAATCGCTGGCTCAACGGCATTGACGGCCCTCTTGTGAAGCTTCTAGTCCCTCTTACATAAACTAGTGGTGAACACATTGTACTGCCCACTATTCAACTGTTTTGGTTTGCTCTGATATCCGGACTACTGCTGCTGATTACCTTGGCTGGGTTGTGGATTATAGCCTCCTTGGTTACCTGGATGGCCCTAACCGTGAAATCCTCCTCCACCTGAACCGGCGCCCGGGCCATGGAAACCGCCCCCACCTGAACCGCCGCCTGGGCCTGACCTCCATCAACTGCATTTAAATTTTTAAACGCCTTCATGATTGTACAATCCTTCCATAGGTGAGTGGTTGGCTTCTCCCGGGTGCCGTGTCTTGGACAAGGTTCATTCAATAGTTTCTCAAGGGTGGGATTTGACCCGCCCGACCGAGGGGGCTGCCTACCCCTTGCGCTGTTGATTGTTGCCCTGCGCATTGGTGTTAGCCACAAATTCGTCAGCCTTACGTTCATTACCTCCTTGATTTGCCGGGTTATGCTGGTGACCCTTCTCGCTGCCGTTCTTCTTTCCCTTCCCTGTCTTTTCTTCATCAGACACGGGGTCCTTGGTACTATCAGAATCAGCATACTTGACGAGAGCCGCCATCAACTGGCCCATATCATTGCAGTCACGTTTAAGCCGCCCTAGCTTCTGCTTTAGAGGTTCAAAACGGCATTTTTTTCTCCAACATTAAGACTGCCGAGCCGGCATCCATCTTATCAGATGAATGAATTATCTCCTTGATCCGGTGCACTCAATGGGTTGTGGACTCACCTTCCTATTGCTTACAATTGGTCAGGTCCATGATTGACATAGGTTGTTTGCATGTGTCCTTGAAGTTCTGAATGAACCGGGCTTTTAACTCCGCCCATGAGCCGATGGAATTGGGGGGCAAGTCTTTTAGCCAAGTACGAGTCGTTCCATCCAACATCATGGTGAAATATTTAGCCATTGCCGCGTCGCTGACCTCCAACAGCTCCATGGCCATCTCATAACTCTCAATCCAGGCCCCAAGCTATAAACCGGCCGTGTAATTAGGCACCATACAAGGCCCCTTGAAATCCTTTGGCAAACGCTCATTACATATGGCCGGAACCAGGCAAGGAACACCTCCGGTTCTTGTGGCCACTCCTGCCTCAACCGAGGTTGCTGGATAAACCGGAAAAGGTTGATGAGCCACCTGTTCCGCCACCAGTTGAACCGCTCGCTCAGCCTCTTGTCAGATCCTCTCCTGGTCCACCAAGTTAAGGGCTCCAGCCTGTCCCGGCTCATGCATGTGCGGCCGGTTGCGGCGTTGAACATTGCTTGACATGTCGGCTGAATCCATATGCCTACTATAGCTTGGGCTCCCGCTCGGGCGAGGGATTGAATGGATCCTGTCTCGACTGTAAGAGTACGTATCCTGCTGCGCCATAGCTGTTTGAAGAAGTTCTATCACCCTTCGTGTTTCGATTGCCGCCGGAGAGTCGCCCTCCATCGAGAGAGCCGCCAAATGAGCCGAAGCTGCAATGAGGTTTTCCAAGGAATTGGAGAAGTAACCCAGCAATGTTGGTACATAATGAGGCGGAGTGGCATGTATACGAGGCGGTTCCATGGCGCGCGGCTGAACCGAGGCCCCAGGTGTCGTGATCCGATTTGCCTCTGGTGGGTTACTTGCCCCGGCTCCGGGCGTAGGAAAAAGGTTCCTAGGATCGAGCGTCAGAGGTAGAAGTGAATGAGTTTTCTGATGCCTTCTTCTCATGACCTTGTTTGACACGTTCAGATCCACCGAGAGCCAGAAAGTCTCTGCCTGAAGTTGTTGAGCATGAGCGTCCAAAGCCGCCCGCTCTACGGCCATCCTGACCTCCTCTGCTGCTAAGTTTTCTTTGGCTTGTACCATCTCCTCACGTACGCGTGCCACCTCTACGTCATGCTGAGCTTGATTCGCTGGCTCTACCACGGCAGTCAACAGGGTCGTCAGTTTATCCATGAGGTCCATCAGAATCTGAGCCGGGGGGCGCACGGGGTCTCCTGACACGGCAGCGGCCGACCCGGTGGTTGTTGTTGCCACTGCTGTGGAGTTCTTCCCCGGCTGTGTTCCTTCCATGAAGACTCCGACCCAATTTGGTGGCTCAAAGGGGTCCGGAACATTGCTGCCATCGGAACAGCCCCCGAGCATGCCATCCTGCAGCTGATACAAAGAGTCTGTCTCTCCCGTTGATGATGTGGCGTCAGAACAGACAGCCGTCTCACCGCCATCCACCGATTCTTCAGAGTATTCACCGCCGTGGATGCAACCTACGAAGGCATGCTTCACGGCAGATTGAACACAGGTGGACCTCGTGCATTGAGCCGTTTCGATGAGGTTGGTGTGGACGTCCGGCTCAGCGCCCGACTCGCCGATCCGGCCGATGAAGACATGAATTCCACTGAAGGGGACGCGGTACCTGTACTCAATTGAGTCGGCCTCGGGGCCCCAGCCTTCGTCGTCGATATAGAGCTTGCCGCGACGACTCTTGGTCATCCGGCCCACAGCGTATCCCTTGAGCCCTTCGAAGTTGCCCTTAAAGAACTCAAATCCACCGTGCGCTGGCCGCACGGTGGGCGCCAACTGTCGTGGAATTGTCACGGCAGATGTCCTAGCAAAAGGACTTAGTCGTAGGGCCATCACAACTAGGAAGCTTAAAGGGGTTAATCGGGACAAAGGACATGAGAGGTTTTATACTAGTTTGGCCCCTTACGATGAAGGTAAAAGCCTACGTGTAGTGGCGTTCAAATTACTGGGGTTTCGATCACCAAGAGGCTAATCCGCCAACTTGGTTCTTGATCTCTTGTTTCTTGCCCTAAGCCACCACCAGGGCGTCCCCTTATATACACGGGTTGACGCCTGGTGGCCTACAGAGTCCCGGCTGGCTCATAAATCGTGTCCGGCTCAGTGACTTCTTTTACATTCCTTTCCTTACAAGTCTTTCCTTACATACGGTGGTTTACAATATTGGGCCTTAAGCCGCCGCTAGGCCTTTAGGCCTTCTATAAGGTTTAATAACCTATCGCCTTGAATTCTATTGGGCTTCCTTTGTGACCCGCCGTTGGGGCTGACCCGGTCCCTCCTGGTCGGGTCCTAACTGATAGCTATATCCCCAACAGGATTACCTAGGACCCGATCGGGATATGATTCAATCTGGGTAGTAGTTGATCGCTTGACTAAGGTGTAACACCCCGGGTGTAACTTACCATATTTGTACTCCAACTCTTGCCATTTTATGCTCTAAGTTATGATTTTCCCTTCATGGTTGGGTCTTGTCTTCGTTTTGCATTTTGTTCATGTCATGCATTTCATATCATGTCATCATGTGCATCTCATTTGCATAAGTGTTCGTCTCATGCATCCGAGAATTTTCCCCGTTGTCCGTTTTGCAATCCAACACTCCTACGTCCCCCTTTTGTCTCTTTTCGTGAGCGGGTGTTAAACATTCTCGGAATGGACCGAGATTTGCCAAGAGGCCTTGGTACACCACCGTTAGACCGCATGTCAAGTTTCATGCCATTTGGAGTCCGTTTGATACTCCAACGGTTAACCGGGGAACCGTAAAGGCCTCAGGTGTGTTGCAGCCCAACACCCCTCCAAAACGGCCCTAGAACCCGTCCAAACCTATCCCATGTCCTCCGACGTCGGATCACGATCGCATGGCTGAAAAGCACACTCCATTTGGACACTCCTACCTCCCCCTACCTATATATATGTGATCTCCTCCGAAATTTTGGGTCTAACCCTAGCTCTCCCTCTCCTCGCGCCGCCGGACACGTCCGTCCGAGTCGGACGCGTCCACGCTGCCGCCACCAGCGAATCGCGGCCTGCGACATGGCATGCCCGCTGCCCCCGCGCCGCCGGCCTACCTGGCCCGTGGCCGGCCCTCCCGCATGCCGACCGGGCCGCGCCCCACCGCCGCTGCTCCTCCCGGCCTACGCGCCGCCCCGCGCCTTCCGCCGCTCGACGCCGCCGCCAGCATCTGCCACGCCTCCTCCGGCGCCGTCCGCTGCCTCCATCACCGACCCCGCCGCCCGTCACCTGCGTCGCCTCCCCGCGGCGCCCCACGACAGGATCCGGCCGGATCCGGCGAGATCCGGCCCGGACACGCCTCCTCCGGCCTTCCCTCGCTTCTCTGGCCACCGCAGCGTCAACTCAGGCGAGATTCAAGTCCAACCTCGATCCCCGCGCCCGACGAACCCTAGATCTGGAGGTCCAAAATTCTCTCTAAGTCCTTTTCTGCTACAATTTCAGTCCCTGTTCATCGTGCTACAACTCCCATCCGTAGATCCGTTTTGCATGCATGATATATCAAAATGTTCATCATGATGTGCTCTTCATTTTGTTCGATTGTGACATGCTTGTTTGAGTCCATCTTGATGCCCAAATCGTTGATGCAAGAGTGCTATAAAATGTTAGGTGTGGATTCTTAGCAGAGTATGAGGATTTGTCATTTTTGCTACAATTATTGTGTGCTGCATATGGACTTAAGCTCTACATGTGTTTTGGGATATGCCATGCCATCTTTACAGGGGTGTATTCCATGTATTTTTGTGATCTTCGTGGTGACTAGCACAAGCATGCAAAGTAGCTCTCGTGATATTACTGATTTCAGGGACTTGGGATTTCACTAAGTCATTTCCTTGCTATTATTTTTATGCCATGTATTCATGTTGCTACAGAGAGATCCATGCTTTGTTTGAGTATCTTCAGTAAGGATGATTTTTACATATGGTTGCGCTCTATCCATCCATGCCCCTGTTTGAATTTATGGAGTGACCTAGCATGACGCAATCTTGCTCTACTTTTGCTATAAAATGTTCTTGGCAGATTGTTTACATGTTAATTAATTTTGCCATGGTTGTTGTAGTTGATCCAAGAATACTATAAACTTGTTCTTGCCATGGTTAGCCTTATGATCATGTCTTCTTGGTGGTAGTATGCTCAATTTGTCATGCAAGGCTTTGTGATGAGTGAATCGAGCTCGCAAAGAGGCCTTTATAGTTCTGTTTATGCCATGCTCAGTTTTCTGCTAAGTGTGGATCTGTTAACGAAACTTGCTATGTTTACATGGGTGCCATAATATCTTCTGTGCCTTTTTGGCTCTTGATCAGTAAGGTAATTTTGTTCTATGCTTTGAGTATATTCATTACATGCCTTGTTTTGCTATGATATGTTCCTGTAGCATGTTGTTAGCTTGCTCTAAACATGTCTTCCTCATGTTAATTCCTGGCATGTTGTTATTTTCACTAAGTCTGTGATGTTGTTAGCTTTTGCACTTTTTCCATGCTTGTTTGAACCTGCTTTTGTGTGATTTAGCCGCAGCTCAGTGTTCATCTTTTGTCAAGCAGCTTGAGTAGATGGCTTCTGTGTGCTTTGTTGCTATGTTGGAGTGCAGTATCTTAATTTCTTGTTGCATTCTAGATGGCATCACGCTGTTAATCGCAGAATTGTGCCATTCTGGTTTAGCTTGCCATTTGCAAACCGTGCATCCGATTCCGGTGATGTTTATATCAATTTCGACCGAAATCAACTCATCTTTCTAGCGGCACACTTGGTTTTTCCAAGTTGATGCCTGGTTCATTCTTTCCCTTCTAAAGCACGCATATGCATTGCATATCACATCCCGCATATCATGCCATGTTTTGCATCATGTTGCTTGCGCATTGCACCGTGGTTGATTGTTGTTTCCTTTGCTTGTGTTCTTTACTTGGGTAGAGCCGGGAGACGAGTGTGTGATCGAGGAACCCATTTAGTACACTTACGAGGATCAAGCTTTCGTCAACTCGGAGAACTTTGCAGGCAAGATGACCATACCCTCGAAATCACTTCTATCTTTGCTTGCTAGTTGCTCGCTCTATTGCTATGCCGCGATACCTACCACTTGCTATATCATGCCTCCCATATTGCCATGTCAACCCTCTAACCCACCTTTCCTAACAAAGCGTTGTTTGGCTATGTTACCCCTTTGCTCAGCCCCTCTTATAGCATTGCTAGTTGCAGGTGAAGATGGAGTTTGTTCCATGTTGGAACATGGATATTGTTGGGATATCATTATTATATCTCGTTTACTTTAATGCATCAATATACTTGGTAAGGGTGGAAGGCTCGGCTTTATGCCTGGTGTTTTTTCCACTCTTGCCGCCCTAGTTTTCCGTCATACTGGTGTTATGTTCCTTGATTTTGCGTTCCTTACGCAGTTGGGTGTTATGGGAACCCCTTGATAGTTCGCCTTGAATAAAACTCCTCCAGCAAGGCCCAACCTTGGTTTTACCATTTGCCACTTAAGCCCTTTTCCCTAGGGTTTCGCGGACTCAAGGGTCATCTTTATTTTAAACCCCCGGGCCAATGCTTCTCTAAGTGTTGGTCCAACCTAAGCAATGTCCGGTGCCCCCTGGGCAACCAGGGTCTATGCCAACCCGATGTCTGGCTCATCCGGTGTGCCCTGAGAACGACATATGTGCAGCTCCTATCGGGATTTGTCGGTACATTCGGGCGGCTTTGCTGTTCTTGTTTTACCATTGTCGAAATGTCTTGTAACCGGGATTACGAGTCTAATCGAATCGTCCTGGGAGAAGGAATATCCTTCGTTGACCGTGAGAGCTTGTGATGGGCTAAGTTGGTACACCCCTGCATGGTTTTGAACTTTCAAAAGCCGTGCCCGCGGTTATGGGCAGATGGGAATTTGTTAATATCCGGTTGTAGAAAACTTGAAACTTAACTTAATTAAAATGAATCAACCGTGTGTGTAGCCATGATGGTCTCTTTTTGGCGGAGTCCGGGAAGAGAACACGGTTTCGTTTTATGCTTGAACGTAAGTAGCTTCAGGATCACTCCTTGATCATTTTAGCTTCTCGACCGTGCTTTGCCTCTCTTCTCACTCTC
This sequence comes from Triticum dicoccoides, assembly GCF_002162155.2. NCBI lineage: Eukaryota > Viridiplantae > Streptophyta > Magnoliopsida > Poales > Poaceae > Triticum > Triticum dicoccoides. The sequence continues at coordinate 548,153,571 of NC_041384.1, forward strand.
TTTTACGTATTAGCCACCTTATATGCTAGTGATTTCTGCAGCTCCACCTCACTACCCCTTTTTCCTACCTTTAAGCTTAAATAGTCTTGATCGGGAGGGTGTGAGATTGCTGAGTCCCCGTGACTCACATATACTTCCAAACAGATGCAGGTGCAGATGATGCCAGTGCAGGGGACGCTACCAAACTGAAGTTGAGTTTGACGAGGATTCGGGCCGTTACAATGTGTCTTTTCTGGATGATCGGTAGAGGAGCCCAGTTGGGCAATCGGGGATCTAGCATTTGGGGTTGTCTTTCTTTATTTTGGTTCCGTAGTCGGACCTTGATTGTATTCTGGATGATGTATGCTATATTTATCTATTGTGTGAAGTGGCGATTGTAAGCCAACTCTTTATCCCTTTCTTATTCGGTACATGGGATGTGTAAAGATTACCCCTCTTGTGACATGCCTACTATGCGGTTATGCCTCTAAGTCGTGCTCCAACACGTGGGAGATATAGCCGCATCATGGGTGTTACAAGTTGGTATCAGAAGTGATTGTTGGGGATCGTAGCATCACCAAGATCGATCTATGGAGTCATCTAGCAACGATAGGGAGAGGAGTGCATCTACATACCCTTGTAGATCGCGAGCGGAAGCATTCAAGAGAACGGGGTTGATGGAGTTGTACTCACCGTGATTCAAATCACCGATGATCCTAGCGCCGAACGGACGGCACCTCCATGTTCAACACACGTATGGAGCGGTGACGTCTCCCACGCCTTGATCCAGCAAGGAGGAGGGAGAGGCTGAGGAAGAGAGCTCCAACAGCAGCACGACAGCGTGGTGGTGGTGGAGCGGCAGTACTCCAGCAGGGCTTCGCCAAGCTCTTAACGGAGGAGGAGAGGTGTTGGGGAGGGGAGGTGCTGCACCTTGGATGTGGTGTGCAGCCCTCCCCTGGCCCCTCTATTTATAGGGGAAGGGGGAAGGGGGCCGGCCCCCTCTAGATGAGATCTAGAGGGGGGCGGCGGCCAAGGGGGAGGGGGCTTGCCCCCCAAGCTAAGAGGGGCGCTCCCCTTTAGGGTTGCCCCAACCCTAGGCGCATGGGCCCTTGGGGGTTGGCGCCCCAGCCCACTTGGGGCTGGTTCCCTTCCCCCTACAGCCCATAAGGCCATCCGGGAGAGGTGGCCCCTCCCGGTGGACCCCCGGAACCCCTCCGGTGGCCCTGGTATAATACCGATATGCCCCCGAACCTTTTCGGTGACCGTACGACAACTTCCCACATATAATTCTTCACCTCCGGACCATTCTGGAACTCCTCGTGACGTCCCAGATCTCATCCAGGCCTCCAAACAACATTTGGTAATCACATACAAGTCTTCCTAATAAGCCTAGCCTCATCGAACCTTAAGTGTGTAGACCCTACGGGTTCGGGAACCATGCAGACATGACCGAGACAACTCTCCGGCCAATAACCAACAGCAGGATCTAGATACCCATGTTGTCTCCCACATGTTCCATGATGATCTCATCGGATGAACCACGATGTCGAGGATTCAAGCAATCCCGTATACAATTCCCTTTGTCAATCGGTACGTTATTTGCCCGAGATATCGTCGGTATTCCAATACCTCGTTCAATCTCGTTACCGGCAAGTCACCTTACTCGTTGCGTAACACATCATCCTGTGACCAACCCTTAGTCACATTGAGCTCATTATGATGATGTCTTAACGAGTGGGCCCAAAGATACCTCTCCGTCATACGGAGTGACAAATCCCAGTCTCGATTCGTGCCAACCCAACAGACACTTTCGGAGATACCCGTAGTGCACCTTTATAGTCACCCAGTTATGTTGTGATGTTTGGCACACCCAAAGTATTCCTACAGTATCCGGGAGTTGCACAATCTCATGGCCTAAGGAAAAGATACTTGACATTGGAAAGCTTTAGCAGATGAACTACACGATCTTGCGCTATGCTTAGGATTGGGTCTTGTCCATCACATCATTCTCCTAATGATGTGATCCCGTTATCAATGACATCCAATGTCCATGGTCAAGAAACCATAACCATCTATTGATCAACGAGCTAGTCAACTAGAGGCTCACTAGGGACATGTTGTGGTCTATGTATTCACACATGTATTATGATTTCCGGATAACACAATCATAGCATGAACAATATACAATTATCATGAACAAGGAAATATAATAATAACCATTTTATTATTGCCTCTAGGGCATATTTCCAATAGTCTCCCACTTGCACTAGTGTCAATAATCCAGTTACATTGTGATGAATCGAACACCCATAGAGTTCTAGTGTTGATCATGTTTTGCTCGAGGAAGAGGTTTAGTCAACGGATCTGCAACATTCAGGTCCGTATGCACTTTACAAATATCTATGTCTCCATTTTGAACATTTTCACGAATGGAGTTGAAGAGACGCTTGATATGCCTGGTCTTCCTGTGAAACCTGGGCTCCTTGGCAAGGGCAATAGCTCCAGTGTTGTCACATAAGAGAGTCATCGTGCCTGACGCATTGGGAATAACTCCTAGGTCGGTAATGAACTCCTTCACCCAGATTGCTTCTGGTGCTGCCTCTGAGGCTGCCATGTACTCCGCTTCACATGTAGATCCCGCCATGATGCTTTGCTTGCAACTGCACCAGCTGACTGCCCCACCATTCAAAATATACACGTATCCGGTTTGTGACTTAGAGTCATCCAGATCTGTGTTGAAGCTAGCATCGACGTAACCCTTTACGACGAGTTCTTCGTCACCTCCATAAACGAGAAACATATCCTTAGTCCTTTTCAGGTATCTCAGGATATTCTTGACCGTTGTCCAGTGTTCCATGCTGGGATTACTTTGGTACCTTCCTACCAAACTTACGGCAAGGTTTACATCAGGTCTGGTACACAGGATGGCATACATAATAGATCCTATGGCCGAGGCATAGGGGACGACACTCATCTTTTCTATATCTTCTGCCGTGGTCGGGCATTGAGCCGTGCTCAATCTCACACCTTGCAATACAGGCAAAAACCCCTTCTTGGACTGATCCATATTGAACTTCTTCAATATCTTATCAAGGTACGTACTTTATGAAAGACCAATGAGGCGTCTCGATCTATCTCTATAGATCTTGATGCCTAATATATATGCAGCTTCTCCAAGGTCCTTCATTGAAAAACACTTGTTCAAGTAGGCCTTTATGATTTCCAACAATTCTATATCATTTCCCATCAATAGTATGTCATCCACATATAATATGAGAAATGCTACAGAGCTTCCACTCACTTTCTTGTAAACACAGGCTTCTCCATAAGTCTGCGTAAACCCAAATGCTTTGATCATCTCATCAAATCGAATGTTCCAACTCCGAGATGATTGCACCATCCCATAGATTGAGCGTTGGAGCCTGCACATCTTGTCAGCATTCTTAGGATCGACAAAACCTTCCGGCTGCATCATATACAATTCTTCCTTAAGGAAACCATTAAGGAATGCCGTTTTGACGTCCATTTGCCATATCTCATAATCATAGAATGCGGCAATTGCTAACATGATTCAGACAGACTTCAGCTTCGCTACGGGTGACAAAGTCTCATCATAGTCAACCCCTTGAACTTGTCGATAACCCTTAGCGACAAGTCGAGCCTTATAGATGATCACATTACCATCCACGTCCGTCTTCTTCTTAAAGGTCCATTTATTTTCTATGGCTCGCCGATCATCAGGCAAGTCAGTCAAAGTCCATACTTAGTTTTCATACATGGATCCTATCTCGGATTTCATGGCTTCCAGCCATTTGTCGGAATCTGGACCCACCATCGCTTCTTCATAGTTCGAAGGTTTACCATTGTCTAACAACATGATTTCCAGGACAGGGTTGTCGTACCACTCTGGTGCAGAACGTGTCCTCGTGGACCTTCGAAGTTCAGTAGCAACTTGATCTGAAGTTTCATGATCATCATTAACTTCCTCTCTAGTCGGTGCAGGCACCTCAGGAACATTTTCTTGAGCTGCGCCACTCTCCGGTTCAAGAGGCAATACTTCATCAAGTTCTACTTTCCTCCCACTTACTTCTTTCGAGAGAAACTCTTTCTCTAGAAAGGATCCATTCTTGGCAACAAAGATCTTGCCTTCGTATCTGAGGTAGAAGGTATACCCAATAGTTTCTTTAGGGTATCCTATGAAGACACATTTTTTCGATTTGGGTTCAAGCTTTTCAGGTTGAAGTTTCTTGACATAAGCATCGCATCCCAAAACTTTCATAATCGACAACTTAGGTTTCTTACCAAACCACAATTCATACGGTGTCGCCTCAACGGATTTCGACGGAGCCCTATTTAAAGTGAATGTGGCAGTCTCTACAGCATAACCCCAAAATGATAGTGGTAGATCGGTAAGAGACATCATAGATCGCACCATATACATTAGGGTGCGATTATGATGTTCAGACACACCATTACGCTGTGGTGTTCCAGGAGGCGTGAGTTGTGAAACTATTCCACATTTCCTTAAGTGCATGCCAAATTCATGACTCAAATATTCTCCCCCACGATCTGGTCATAAGAACTAGATTTTTCTGTCACATTGATTCTCAACCTCACTCTGAAATTCCTTGAACTTTTCAAAGGTCTCAGACTTGTGTTTCATTAAGTAGACATACCCATATCTACTCAAGTCATCGGTGAGGGTGAGAAAATAACGATAGCCACCATGAGCCTCAACACTCATTGGACTGCACACATCAGTATGTATGATTTCCAATAAGTTGGTTGCTCGCTCCATTGTTCCGGAGAACGGAGTCTTGGTCATTTTGCCCATGAGGCATGTTCGCACATGTCAAATGATTCATAATCAAGAGACTCCAAAAGTCCATCTGCATGGAGTTTCTTCATGTGTTTGACACCAATGTGACCAAGGCGGCAGTGCCACAAGTATGTGGGACAATCATTATCAACCTTACATCTTTTGGCATTCACACTATGAATATGTGTAACATCACGTTCGAGATTAAATAAGAATAAACCATTGACCAGCGGGGCATGACCATAAAACATGTCTCTCATATAAATAGAACAACCATTATTCTCAGATTTAAATGAGTAGCCATCTCGCATTAAACAAGATCCAGATACAATGTTCATGCTCAAAGCTGGTACTAAATAACAATTATTGAGGTTTAAAACTAATCCCGTAGGAAAATGTAGAGGTAGCGTGCCAACGGCGATCACATCGACCTTGGAACTATTCCTAATGCGCATCGTCACCTCGTCCTTCGCCAGTCTCCGTTTATTCCGCAGTTCCTGTTTTGAGTTACAAATATGAGCAACTGCACCGGTATCAAATACCCAGGAGCTACTACGAGCGCTGGTTAGGTACACATCAATAACATGTATATCACATATACCTTTGGCATTGTCGGCCTTCTTATCCGCTAAGTACTTGGGGCAGTTCCGCTTCCAGTGACCGTTTCCCTTGCAATAAAAGCACTCAATCTCAGGCTTGGGTCCATTCTTTGGCTTCTTCCCGGAAGCTTGCTTACCGGGTGCGGAAACTCCCTTGCCATCCTTCTTGAAGTTCTTTTTACCCTCGCCTTTCTTGAACTTAGTGGTTTTATTCACCATCAACACTTGATGTTCCTTTTTGATTTCCACCTCCGCTGATTTCAGCATTGAATATACCTCGGGAATGGTCTTTTCCATCCCCTGCATATTCAAGTTCATGACAAAGCTCTTGTAGCTAGGTGGGAGCGACTGAAGGATTCTGTCAACGACCACATCATCTGGGAGATTAACTCCCAGCTGAGACAAGTAGTTGTGCAACCTAGACATTTTGAGTATGTGCTCGCTGACAGAACTCTTCTCCTCCATCTTACAACTATAGAACTTGTCGGAGACTTCATATCTCTCGAGCCAGGCATGAGCTTGGAAAACCATTTTCAGCTCTTGGAACATCTCATATGCTCCGTGTTTCTCAAAACGCTTTTGGAGCCCCGGTTCTAAGCTATAAAGCATGCCGCACTGAACCAGGGAGTAATCATCACTACATGTCTGCCAAGCGTTCATAACGTCTTGTTCTGCAGGGAAAACAGGTGCTTCACCCGACTGGTGCATCAAGGACATATGCTTTCCTGGCAGCTATGAGGATAATCCTCAGGTTACGGACCCAGTCCGTGTAGTTGCTGCCATCGTCTTTCAGCTTGGTTTTCTCTAGGAACACGTTGAAGTTGAGGGCAACATTAGCGTGGGCCATTTGATCTACAAGACATATTGCAAAGATTTTTAGACTATGTTCATGATAATTAAGTTCATCTAATCAAATTATTTAATGAACTCCCACTCAGATAGACATCCCTCTAGTCATCTAAGTGATACATGATCCGAGTCAACTAGGCCGTGTCCGATCATCACGTGAGACGGACTAGTCATCATCGGTGAACATTTTCCTGATGATCGTATCTTCTATACGACTCATGTTCGACCTTTCGGTCTTCCGTGTTCCGAGGCCATGTCTGTACATGCTAGGCTCGTCAAGTCAACCTAAGTGTATTGCATGTGTAAATCTGGCTTACACCCATTGTATGCGAATGTTAGAACCTATCACACCCGATCATCACGTGGTGCTTTGGAACAACGGACCTTAGCAACGGTGCACAGTTAGGGGGAACACTTTCTTGAAATTATTGCGAGGGATCATCTTATTTATGCTACCGTCGTTCTAAGCAAATAAGATGTAAAACATGATAAACATCACATGCAATCAAATAGTGACATGATATGGCCAATATCATTTTGCTCCTTTTGATCTCCATCTTCGGGGCGCCATGATCGTCATCGTCACCGGCATGACACCATGACCTCCATCATCATGATCTCCATCATCGTGTCTTTATGAAGTTTGTCTCGCCAACTATTACTTCTACTACTATGGCTAACGGTTAGTGATAAAGTAAAGTAATTACATGACGTTTATGTTGACACGCAGGTCATAAATAAATTAAGACAACTCCTATGTCTCCTGCCAGTTGTCATACTCATCGACATGCAAGTCGTGATTCCTATTACAAGAACATAATCAATCTCATACATCACATATATCATTCATCACATCCTTTTGGCCATATCACATCACATGGCATATGCTGCAAAAACAAGTTAGACGTCCTCTAATTGTTGTTGCAACTTTTTACATGGCTGCTATAGGTTTCTAGCAAGAACGTTTCTTACCTACGCCAAAACCACAATGTGATATGCCAATTTCTTTTTACCCGTCATAAGGACCCTTTTCATCGAATCCAATCCGACTAAAGTGGGAGAGACAGACACCCGCTAGCCACCTTATGCAACTAGTGCATGTCGGTCGGTGGAACCAGTCTCACATAAGCGTACATGTAAGGTCGGTCCGGGCCGCTTCATCCCACGATGCCGCTGAATCAAGATAAGACTAGTAATGGCAAGTAAATTGACAAAAGCGACGCCCACAACAACTTGTGTTCTACTCGTGCATAGAAACTACGCATAGACCTAGCTCATGATGCCACTGTTGGGGATCGTAGCAGAAATTTAAAATTTTCTACGCATCACCAAGATCAATCTATGGAGTCATCTAGCAACAAGAGGGAGAGGAGTGCATCTACATACCCTTGTAGATCGCGAGCAGAAGCGTTCAAGAGAACGGGGTTGATGGAGTCGTACTTGTCGTGATCCAAATCATCGATGATCCTAGCGCCAAACGGACGGCACCTCTGCGTTCAACACACATACAGAGCGGTGACGTCTCCCGCACCTTGATCCAGCAAGGAGGAGGAAGAGGTTGAGGAAGAGAGCTCCAACAGCAGCACGACAGCGTGGTGGTGGTGGAGCGGCAGTACTCCGGCAGGGCTTCACCAAGAACTTAACGGAGGAGGAGAGGTGTTGGGGGAGGGGAGGGGCTGCGCCTTGGATGTGGTGTGTAGCCCTACCCTTGCCCCTCTATTTATAGGGGAAGGGGGAAGGGGGCTGGCCCCCTCTAGATGAGATCTAGAGGGGGGGCGACGATCAAGGGGGAGGGGGCTTGCCCCCCAAGCCAAGGGGGGCAGCCCCCCTTTAGGGTTCCCCCAACCCTAGGCGCATGGGCCCTCGGGGGGTTGGCGCCCCAGCCCACTTGGGGCTGGTTCCCTTCCCCCTACAGCCCATAAGGCCATCCGGGAGAGGTGTCCCCTCCCGGTGGACCCCCGGAACCCCTCTGGTGGCCCCGGTATAATACCGATATGCCCCCGAACCTTTTTGGTGACCGTACGACAACTTCCCACATATAATTCTTCACCTCCGGACCATTCTGGAACTCCTCGTGACGTCCCAGATCTCATCCAGGCCTACGAACAACATTCGGTAATCACATACAAGTCTTCCTAATAAGCCTAGCGTCATCGAACCTTAAGTGTGTAGACCCTACGGGTTCGGGAACCATGCAGACATGACCGAGACAACTCTCCGACCAATAACCAACAGCAGGATCTAGATACCCATGTTGTCTCCCACATGTTCCACGATGATCTCATCGGATGAACCACGATGTCGAGGATTCAAGCAATCCCGTATACAATTCCCTTTATCAATCGGTACGTTACTTGCCCGAGATATCGTCGGTATTCCAATACCTCGTTCAATCTCGTTATCGGAAAGTCACTTTACTCGTTGCGTAACACATCATCCTGTGACCAACCCTTAGTCACATTGAGCTCATTATGATGATGTCTTACCAAGTGGGCCCAAAGATACCTCTCCGTCATACGGAGTGACAAATCCCAGTCTCGATTCGTGCCAACCCAACAGACACATTCGGAGATACCCGTAGTGCACCTTTATACTCACCCAGTAACATTGTGACGTTTTGCACACCCAAAGTATTCCTACAGTATCCAGGAGTTGCACAATCTCATGGTCTAAGGAAAAGATACTTGACATTGGAAAAACTTTAGCAGATGAACTACACGATCTTGCGCTATGCTTAGGATTGGGTCTTGTCTATCACATCACTCTCCTAATGATGTGATCCCGTTATCAATGACATCCAATGTCCATGGTCAGGAAACGATAACCATCTATTGATCAACGAGCTAGTCAACTAGAGGCTCACTAGGGACATGTTGTGGTCTATGTATTCACACATGTATTATGATTTCCGGACAACACAATTATAGCATGAACAATAGACAATTATCATGAACAAGGAAATATAATAATAACCATTTTATTATTGCCTCTAGGGCATATTTCCAACAGTGATCATTGGTAATCTTCCTGTTAATGATATTCCTGCGAAATTCCTGTTTGATACTGGTGCATCGCATTGTTTCATTTCAAGACCATTTGCATCTAACCATGAATTGTCTTTCCAAGATTTGCCTAGGTAGTTATCAGTTGTCTCTCCGGGTAAATTCATGAACGCAAGATCAATGGTTCCAAATGTTTTTATCAAGATGGCTGACTATAAATTTCTGTCCTCTCCAATTGTTCTTGGTAACTCGGATATTGATCTAATTCTCAGCATGGTCTGGCTTTCTAAGCACAAGGCTCAGCTTGATGGTGCTTCCAGGCATATTCAATTGATACACTCGTCTGAGGATGTGATCATCTATGCCACTTGTGATGATACCATTCGACTGTTTTCTCTCAATGAGAAGGGCGAGTTGAATGCCATCTCTCAGATTCCAGTCGTTTGTGAATATCAAGACGTCTTTCCAGAAGAGCTTCCAGGAATGCCTCCTCACTGGCCAGTTGAATTCATCATCGATCTTGAGCCAGGCACAGAACCTGTTTGCAAACATCCTTACAAGCTATGACCAGAAGAGTTGAAGGAGCTGAAGAAACAACTCGATGTACAAGAGCGTATGGGTCTGATCCGACTGAGTTCTTCTCCATGGGGTTGTGGTGTTCTTTTTGTCAAGAAGAAGGATGGCACGGACCGACTTTGTGTCGACTACCGCCCATTGAACAAGAAGACAATTAAGAACAAGTATCCACTTCCCAACATCAATGAGCTTTTCGAGCAACTTAAAGGTGCTCAAGTTTTCTCCAAGCTTGACCTTCGTATGGGTTATCATCAGATTCACATTCGTGAACAAGATATTCCCAAGACAGCATTGAGAACAAGCTATGGTTCTTATGAATATACTGTCATGTCTTTCGGCCTTGTCAATGCTCCTCCAACGTTCTCTCGCATGATGAACTTCATCTTCAACCCTTACACAAACGATTTCGTCTTGGTGTATCTCGATGATATTTTGGTCTTTTCCAAGAACAAGGAGGATCATGCCAAGCACTTGAGATTGGTGGTGGACAAACTCAAAGAACATCAATTCTATGCGAAGTTTTCAAAGTGTGAGTTTTGGCTCGATGAGGTTCTCTACCTTGGCCATATCATCTCCGCCAAGGGCATTGCTATTAATCCTGAGAAGGTATCTGCAATTGTGAATTGGGAACTGCCTCAGAATGTGAAGCAGCTACACAACTTTCTTGGGCTTGCAAGCTATTGTCGAAGATTCGTTGAGAATTTCTCTAAGATCGTGAAGCCTCTTTCCAACATCCTCCAGAAGCACGTCAAGTATGTCTGGATGCCTGACTGTGACATCACTTTCAAGACCCTCAAGGAGAAGTTAGTCACAACTCCAGTTCTGACTCCTCTTGATGAATCCAAACGATTCCAAGTTTTCTATGATGCCTCCCTGTAAGGTCTCGGTGTTGTGTTAATGCAAGAGAAGAAAGTTGTGGTTATACCTCTCGCCAGTTGAAGCCCAACAAAAAGAACTACCCCACTCATGACCTCGAGTTGGCGGCAGTTGTCCATGCTATTTTAACATGGAGACATCTCTTGTTGGGAAGGAAAGTGGACATCTTCACTGATCATAAGACCCTCAAGTACATCTTCACTCAGCCCAACCTCAACCTCAGGAAGACTCGTTGGGTTGAAATGATTCAAGAGTACAATCCGAGTATTGAATACACTCCAGGCAAGGCCAATGTCATTGTAGATGATTTGAGCAGGAAGGCTTACTACAACAGTTTGATTCTCAAGCCTTTCAACCAGACCTTTGTGAAGCTTTCCGCAAGCTGAATCTCCAAGTTGTTCCTCAAGGATTTCTTGCCAATCTCCAAGTCTCTCATACTTTGGAAGATCAAATTCATGAGGCACAACTTCTTTATGACATGGTGAAGAAGGTGAAAATGGGATTGCCAAGAGCCAACCCAAGTACAAGTGCTATCGCTTTGATGAGAAAGATACTCTATTCTTCGAGGATCTAATTGTGGTTCCTAAGGGTGATCTATGTAAAGTCATCATGAACGAGGCACGCAATTCCCTTCTATCCATTCATCCTGGTAGTACAAAGATGTACCATGACCTCAAGCAGTCGTATTGGTGGACTCGAATGATGCAAGAAATTGCTGAGTTCGTGAATGAATGTGATGTCTGCAGAAGAGTGAAAGCAGAATACCAACGACCAGCTGGTCTCCTCCAACCTATTGCCATTCCAAAATGGAAGTTTGATCATATTGAGATGGACTTCATAACTGGATTTCCCAAGTCCAAACATGGAAATGATGCTATCTTTGTTGTCATCGACAAGCTTACAAAAGTGGCACATTTTCTTCCTATCAAAGAATCTATCACAGCAGCTCAGTTGGCAGAGCTATACACCTTCAGGATTGTCTCTTTGCACGGCATTCCACAGTTGATATCTTCAGATCATGGAAGCATCTTTACTTCTAAGTTCTGGGCCTCCTTTCAGAAGGCCATGGGCACCAACATTCACTTCAGCACAACCTTTCATCCTCAAACTAGTGGACAAGTCGAGCGAGTCAATCAAATTCTTGAAGATATGCTCAGGGCTTGTGTCATTTCTTTCGGTATGAAGTGGGAAGATTGTATTCCATATGCCGAGTTCTCCTACAACAACAGCTTCCAAGCAAGCTCGCGCAAGGCCCCATTCGAGATTCTCTATGGCAGAAAGTGTCGTACTCCTCTTAATTGGTCAGAGACTGGTGAACACCAACTCCTTGGCAATCACTTAATCACAGAAGCTAAAGAAATGTGTAAAGTCATCCGTGAAAATCTCAAAGTCGCGCAATCGCGCCAGAAGAGTTACTATGATAGCAAGCATCGTGACTTGGCTTTCGAGATTGGAGACCATGTCTACCTCCGCGTCTCTCCAATGAAAGGTACTCGTCACTTCGGTATCAAAGGGAAGCTTGCCCCTAGATACATGGGTCCTTTCAAGATCATTGGGAAAAGAGGCGACCTCGCCTATCAACTTGACCTTCCATCCAACTTCACAAATGTGCACGACATGTTTCACGTGTCTCAGCTTCGCAAGTGCTTCAAGACTCCTCACCGCACCATCAACTTCGAAGAGATTGATCTCCAAGAAGACCTGTCTTATTATGAGCATCCCGTTGCTATCCTTGAAGAAACCGAGCGCAAGACTCGCAAAAAGTCTATCAAATTCCTGAAAGTGAAGCGATCACATCATTCCGACCGAGAAGCCACCTAGGAATGCGAGGACCACCTCCATTCCAAATATCCGGAGTTCTTTCAGTCCTAGATCTTAGGACGAGATACTTTCATAGTGGTGGAGTGTTGTAACTCCCCATGTGTAACTTACCATATTTGTACTCCAACTCTTGCCATTTTCGGCTCTAAGTTATGATTTTCCCTTCGTGGTTGGGTCTTGTCTTCGTTTTGCATTTTGTTCATGCCATGCATTTCATATCATGTAATCATGTGCATCTCATTTGCATAAGTGTTCGTCTCATGCATCCGAGCATTTTCCCCGTTGTCCGTTTTGCAAACCGACACTCCTACGTCCTCCGGCGCCCCCTTTTGTCTCTTTTCGTGAGCGGGTGTTAAACATTCTCGGAATGGACCGAGATTTGCCAAGCAGCCTTGGTACACCACCGGTAGACCGCATGTCAAGTTTCATGCCATTTGGAGTCCGTTTGATACTCCAACGGTTAACCGGGGAACCGTAAAGGCCTCGGGTGTGTTGCAGCCCAACACCCCTCGAAAACGGCCCAATAACCCATCCAAACCTATCCCATGTCCTCCGACGTCGGATCACGATCGCATGGCTGAAAACCACACTCCATTTGGACACTCCTACCTCCCCCTACCTATATATATGTGATCTCCTCTGAAATTTCGGGTCTAACCCTAGCTCTCCCTCTCCTGGCGCCGCCGGACACGTCCGTCCGAGTCGGACGCGGCCGCGCCGCCGCCACCACCAAATCGCGGCCTGCGACATGGCATGCCCGCTGCCCCCGCGCCGCCGGCCTGCCTGGCCCGTGGCCGGCCCTCCCGCGCGTCGACCGGGCCGCATCCCGCCGATGCCTCTCCTCCTGGCCCGCGCGCCGCCCCACGCCTTCTGCCGCTCGACGCCGCCGCCAGCGTCCGCCACGCCGCCGTCCGGCCGCCGCCTCCATCGCCGACCCCGCTGCCCGTCGCAAGCGTCGCCTCCCCGCAGCGCCCCATGACAGGATCCGGCCGGATCCGGCGAGATCCAGCCCGGACCCGCCTCGTCCGGCCTTCCCCCGCTTCTTCGGCCACCGCAACGTCAACTCGGTGAGATTCCCGTCCAACCTCGATCCCCGTGCCCGACGAACCCTAGATCTGGAGGTCCAAAATTCTCTCCAAGTCCTTTTCTGCTACAATTTCAGGCCCTGTTCATCATGCCATAACTCCTCATCCGTAGATCCGTTTTGCATGCATGATATATCAAAATGTTCATCATGATGTGCTGTTCATTTTGTTACATTATGACATGCTTGTTTGAGTCCATCTTAATGCCCAAATCATTGATGCAAGAGTGCTATAAAATGTTAAGTGCTGATTCTTAGAAGAGTATGAGCATTTGTCAGTTTTGCTACAATTGTTGTGTGTTGCATATGGACTTGAGCTCTACATGTGTTTTGGGCTATGCCATGCCATCTTACAGGGGTGTATCCCATGTATTTTTGTGATCTTCGTGGTGAGTAGAACAAGCAATCAAAGTAGCTCTCGTGATATTGCTGATTTCAGGGACTTGGGATTTCACGAAGTCATTTCCCTGCTGTTATTTTTATGCCATGTATTCATGTTGCTACAGAGAGATCGATGCTTTGTTTGAGTATCTTCAGTAATGATGATTTGGACATATTGTTGCGCTCTATCCATCAATGCTCCTGTTTGCATTTATGGAGTGCCCTAGCATGACTTAATCTTGCTCTGCTTTTGCTATAAAATGTTCCTGGCAGATTGTTTACATGTTAATCTATTTTGCCATGGTTGTTGTAGTTGATCCAAGAATGCTATTAACTTGTTCTTGCCATGGTTAGCCTTATGATCATGTCTTCTTGCTGGTAGTATGCTTAGTTTGCCATGCAAGGCTTTGTGATGAGTGAATCGAGCTCGCAAAGAGGCCTTCATAATTCGGTTTATGCCATGCTCGGTTTTCTGCTAAGTCTGAATCTGCTAATGAAACTTGCTATGTTTACATGGGTGCCATAATATCTTTTGTGCCTTTTTGGCTCTTGATCAGTAAGGTACTTTTGTTCTATGCTTTGAGTAGATTCATGACATGCCTTGTTTTTCTATGATATGTTCCTGTAGCATGTTGTTAGCTTGCTCTAAACATGTCTTCCTGATGTTAATTCCTGGCATGTTATTTTCACAAAGTCTGTGATGCTGTTATCTTTTACACTTTTGCCATGCTTGTTTGAACCTCTTCTTGTGTGATTTAGCCGCAGCTCAGTGTTCATCTTTTGTCAAGCATCTTGAGTAGATGACTGTCGTATGCTTTGTTGCTATGTTGGAGTGCAGTAGGTTAATTTCTTGTTGCATTCTAGATGGCATCGTGCTGTTAAGCGCAGAATTGTGCCATTCTTGTTTTGCTTGCCATTTGCAAACCGTGAATCCGATTCCGGTGATATCTATATCGATTTCGACCGAAATCAACTCATCTTTCCAGTGGAGCACTTGGTTTTTCCAAGTTGATGCCTGGTTCATTCTTTCCCTTCCGAAGCACGCATATGCATTACATATCACATCCCGCATATCATGCCATGTTTTGCATCATGTTGCTTGCGCATTGCACTGTGGTTGTTTCCTTTGCTTGTGTTCTTGCCTTGGGTAGAGCAGGGAGACGAGTGCGTGATCGAGGAACCCGTTGAGTACGCTTACGAGGAGCAAGCTTTCGTCAACTCAGAGAACTTTGCAGGCAAGATGACCATACCCTCGAAATCACTTCTATCTTTGCTTGCTAGTTGCTCGCTCTATTTCTATGCCGCGATACCTACCACTTTCTATATCATGCCTCCCATATTGCCATGTCAAGCCTCTAACCCACCTTTCCTAGCAAACCGTTGTTTGGCAATGTTACCGCTTTGCTCAGTCCCTCTTATAGCATTGCTAGTTGTAGGTGAAGATGGAGTTTGTTCCGTGTTGGAACATGGATATTGTTGGGATATCATTATTATATCTTGTTTACTTTAATGCATCTATATACTTTATAAAGGGTGGAAGGCTCGGCCTTATGCCTGGTCTTTTCTTCCACTCTTGCCGCCCTAGTTTTCCGTCATACCGGTGTTACGTTCCTTGATTTTACGTTCCTTATGCGGTTGGGTGTTATGGGAACCCCTTGACAGTTCGCCTTGAATAAAACCCCTCCAGCAAGGCCCAACCTTGGTTTTACCATTTGCCACCTAAGCTTTTTCCCTTGGGTTTCGCGGACTCAAGGGTCATCTTTATTTTAAACCCCGGGGCCAATGCTTCTCTAAGTGTTGGTCCAACCTGAGCGATGTCCGGCGCCCCCTGGGCAACCAGGGTCTATGCCAAACAAATGTCTGGCTCATCCGGTGTGCCCTGAGAACGAGATATGTGCAGCTCCTATTAGGATTTGTTGGCACATTCGTGTGGCTTTGCTGGTCTTGTTTTACCATTGTCGAAATGTCTTGTAATCGGGATTCTGAGTCTAATCGGATCGTCCTGGGAGAAGGAATATCCTTCATTGACCATGTGAGCTTGTGATGGGCTAAGTTGGGACACCCCTGCAGGGTTTTGAAATTTCGAAAGCCGTGCCCGCGGTTATGGGCAGATGGGAATTTGTTAATATCCGATTGTAGAAAACTTGAAACTTAACTTAATTAAAATGAATCAACCGTGTGTGTAGCCGTGATGGTCTCTTTTCGGCGGAGTCCGGGAAGAGAACACGGTTTTGTGTTATGCTTGAACGTAAGTAGCTTCAGGATCACTTCTTGATCATTTTAGCTTCTCGACCGTGCTTTGCCTCTCTTCTCGCTCTCTTTTGCGTAAGTTAGCCACCTTATATGCTAGTGCTTGCTGCAACTCCTCCTCACTACCCCTTTTTCCTACCTTTAAGCTTAAATAGTCTTGATCGCAAGGGTGTGAGATTGCTGAGTCCCCGTGACTCACAAATACTTCCAAACAGATGCAGATGCCGATGATGCCAGTGCAGGGGACGCTACCGAACTCAAGTTGAGTTCGACGAGGATTCGGGCCGTTACTATGTGTCTTTTCCGGATGATCGGTAGAGGAGCCCAGTTGGGCGATCGGGGATCTAGCATTTGGGGTTGTCTTTCTTTATTTTGGTTCCGTAGTCGGACCTTGATTGTATTCTGGATGATGTATGCTATATTTATGTATTGTGTGAAGTGGCGATTGTAAGCCAACGCCAACTCTTTATCCCTTTCTTATTCAGTACATGGGATGTGTAAAGATTACCCCTCTTGCGACATGCCTACTATGCGGTTATGCCTCTAAGTCGTGCTCCGACATGTGGGAGATATAGCCGCATCATGAGTGTTACAAGTTGGTATCAGAAGTGATCATGGGTAATCTTCCTGTTAATGACATTCCTGCAAAATTCCTTTTTGATACTGGTGCGTCGCATTGTTTCATTTCAAGACCATTTGCATCGAAGCATGTGTTGCTTTTCCAAGATTTTGCCCAGGCAGTTATCAGTTGTCTCTCCGGGTAAATTCATGAATGCAAGCTCAATGGTTACAAATGTTTCTATCAAGATGGGTGACTATAAATTTCTGTCCTCTCCAATTGTTCTTGGTAACTCAGATATTGATCTAATTCTCAGCATGGACTAGCTTTCTAAGCACAAGGCTCAGCTTGATTGTGCTGCCAGGTAGATTCAATTAACACACTCGTCTGAGGATGTGATCATCTAGTCCGCTCGTGATGATACCATTCGAATGTTGTCTCTCAATGAGAAGGGCGAGTTGAATGCCATGTCTCAGATTCCAATCGTTTGTGAATATCAAGACGTCTTTCTAGAAGAGCTTCTAGAAATGCCTCCTCACCGGCCAGTTGAATTCGTCATCGATCTTGAGCCAGGCATGGAACCTGTTTGCAAACGTGCTTACAAGCTTGGACCAGAAGAGTTGAAGGAGCTAAAGAAACAACTCGATGTACAAGAGCGTATGGGTCTGATCTGACCGAGTTCTTCTCCATGGGGTTGTGGTGTTCTTTTTGTCAAGAAGAAGGATGGCACGGACCGACTTTGTGTCGACTACCGCCCATTGAACAAGAATACAATTAAGAACAAGTATCCACTTCCCAACATCAATGAGCTTTTCGAGCAACTTAAAGGTGCTCAAGTTTTCTCCAAGCTTGACCTCCGTATGGGTTATCATCAGATTCACATTCGTGAACAAGATATTCCCAAGACAGCATTCAGAACAAGCTATGGTTCTTATGAATATACTGTCATGTCTTTCGGCCTTGTCAATGCTCCTCCAACGTTCTCTCGCATGATGAACTTCATCTTTAACTATTACACAAATGATTTCATCTTGGTGTATCTCAATGATATTTTGGTCTTTTCCAAGAACAAGGGGGATCATGCCAAACACTTGAGATTGGTGCTGGACAAATTCAGAGAACATCAATTCTATGTGAAGTTTTCGAAGTGTGAGTTTTGGCTCGATGAGGTTCTCTACCTTGGCCATATCATCTCCGCCAAGGGCATTGCTATTAATCCTGAGAAGGTGTCTGCAATTGTGAATTGGGAACCGCCTCAGAATGTGAAGCAGCTACACAACTTTCTTGGGCTTGAAAGCTATTGTCGAAGATTCGTTGAGAATTTCTCTAAGATCGCGAACCCTCTTTCCAACCTCCTCCTGAAGCATGTCAAGTATGTCTGGACGCCTTTATGTGACATCGCTTTCAACACCCTCAAGGAGAAGTTAGTCACAGCTCTAGTTCTGACTCCTCCTGATGAATCCAAACCATTCCAAGTTTTCTGTGATGCCTCCCTACAAGGTCTCGGTGCTATGTTAATTCAAGAGAAGAAAGTTGTGGCTTATACCTCTTGCCAGTTGAAGCCCAACGAAAAGAACTACCCCACTCATGACCTCGAGTTGGCGGCAGTTGTCCATGCTCTTTTGACATGGAGACATCTCTTGTTGGGAAGGAAAGTGGACATCTTCACTAATCATAAGAGCCTCAAGTACATCTTCACTCGGCCCAACCTCAACCTCAGGCAGACTCGTTGGGTTGAAATGATTCAAGAGTACAATCCGAGTATTGAATACACTCCAGGAAAGGCCAATGTCATTGCAGATGCTTTGAGCAGGAAGGCTTACTACAACAGTTTGATTCTCAAGCCCTTTCAACCGGACCTTTGTGAAGCTTTCCGCAAGATGAATCTCCAAGTTGTTCCTCAAGGATTTCTTGCCAATCTCCAAGTCTCTCCTACTTTGGAAGATCAAACTCGTGAGGCACAACTTCTTGATGCCATGGTGAAGAAGGTGAAAAATGGGATTGCCAAGAGCCAACCCAAGTACAAGTGCTATCGCCTTGATGACAAAGATAATCTATTCTTTGAGGATCAAATTGTGGTTCCTAAGGGTGATCTACATAAAGTCATCATGAACGAGGCTCACAATTCCCTTCTATCCATTTATCCTGGTAGTACAAAGATGTACCATGACCTCAAGCAGTCCTATTGGTGGACTCGAATGAATCGAGAAATTGCTCAGTTCGTGAATGAATGTGATGTCTATAGAAGTGTGAAAGCAGAATACCAACGACCAGCTGGTCTCCTCCAACCTCTTCCCATTCCAAAATGGAAGTTTGATCATATTGAGATGGACTTCGTAACTGGATTTCCCAAGTCCAAACGTGGAAATGATGCTATCTTTGTTGTCATCGACAAGCTTGCAAAAGTGGCTCATTTTCTTCCTATCAAAGAATCTATCACATCAGCTCAGTTGGCAGAGCTATACACCTCCAGGATTGTCTCTTTGCACGGCATTCCACAGTTGATATCTTCAGATCGTGGAGCATCTTTCCTTCTAAGTTCTGGGACTCCTTTCAGAAGGCCATGGGCACCAACATTCGCTTCAGCACAGCCTTTCATCCTCAAACTAGTGGATAAGTCGAGCGAGTCAATCAAATTCTTGAAGATATGCTCAGGGCTTGTGTCATTTCTTTCGGTATGAAGTGGGAAGATTGTATTCCATATGCCGAGTTCTCCTACAACAACAGCTTCCAAGCAAGCTCGGGCAAGGCCCCATTCGAGATTCTCTATGGAAGAAAGTGTCGTACTCCTCTTAATTGGTCAGAGACTGGTGAGCGCCAACTTCTTGGCAATGACTTAATCACAGAAGGTGAAGAAATGTGTAAAGTCATCCGTGAAAATATCAAATCCGCGCAATCGCGCCAGAAGAGTTACTATGATAGCAAGCATCGTGACTTGGCTTTCGAGATCAGAGACCATGTCTACCTCCGCGTCTCTCCAATGAAAGGTACTCATCGCTTCGGTATCAAAGGTAAGCTTGCCCCTAGACACGTGGGTCCTTTCAAGATCATTGGCAAAAGAGGCGACCTCTCCTATCAACTTGAGATTACATCCAACTTTACAAAGGTGCACGACATGTTTCACGTGTCTCAGCTTCACAAGTGCTTCAAGACTCTTGACCGCACCATCAAGTTTCGAAGAGATTGAACTCCAAGAAGACCTGTCTTATCATGAGCATCCCGTTTCTATCCTTGAAGAAACTGAGCGCAAGACTCGCAACAAGTCTATCAAATTCCTGAAAGTGAAATGGTCACATCATTCCGACCAAGAAGCCACCTGGGAACGCGAGGACCACCTCCGTTCCGAATATCCGGAGTTCTTTCAGTCCTAGATCTTAGGACGAGATCCTTTCGTAGTGGTGGAGTGTTGTAACACCCTGTGTGTAACTTACCATATTTGTACTCCAACTCTTGCCATTTTCGGCTCTAAGTTATTATTTTCCCTTCGTGGTTGGGTCTTGTCTTCGTTTTGCATTTTGTTCATGTCATGCATTTCATATCATGTAATCATCTGCATCGCATTTGCACAAGTGTTCGTCTCATGCATCCGAGCATTTTCCCTGTTGTCCGTTTTGCAATCCGACACTCCTACGTCCTCCAGCACCCCCTTTTGTCTCTTTTCATGAGCAGGTGTTAAACATTCTCGGAATGGACCGAGATTTGCCAAGCGGCCTTGGTACACCACCGGTAGAGCGCCTGTCAAGTTTCGTGCCATTTGGAGTCCGTTTGATACTCCAACGGTTAACCGGGGAACCGTAAAGGCCTCGGGTGTGTTGCAGCCCAACACCCCTCCAAAACGGACCAATAACTCATCCGGACCTATCCCATGTCCTCCGCCGTCGGATCACGATCGCGTGGCCAAAAACCGCACTCCATTTGGACACTCCTACCTCCCCCTACCTATATATATGTGATCTCCTCCGAAATTTCGGGTCTAACCCTAGCTCTCTCTTTCCTCGCGATGCCGGACACGTCCTCCGAGTCGGACACGTCCGCGCTGCCGTCACCGGTGAATCGCGGCCTGCCACGTGGCGCGCCCGCTGCCCCCTCGCCGCCGGCCCTCCCGTGCGCCAACCGGGCCGCGCCCCGCCGCCGCCTCTCCTCCCGGCTGCGCACCGCCCGGCGCCTTCCGCCGCTCGACGCCGCCGCCAGCGTGTGCCACACCGCCGTCCGGCCGCCGTCCACCGCCTCCATCACTGACCCCGCCGCCCGTCGCCTGCGTCGCCTCCCTGCAGTGCCCCACGATAGTATCCGACTGGATCCGGCGAGATCCGGCCCGGACCCGCCTCGCCCGGCCTTCCCTCGCTTCTCCGGCCACCACAGCGTCAATTCCGGCGAGATTCCCATCCAACCTCGATCCCTGCGCACGAAGAACCCTAGATCTGGAGGTCCAAAATTCTCTCTAAGTCCTTTTCTGCTACAATTTCAGGCCATGTTCGTCATGCCATAACTCCTCATCCATAGATCTGTTTTGCATGCATGATATATGAAAATGTTCATCATGATGTGATCTTCATTTTGTTCCATTGTGACATGCTTGTTTGAGTCCATCTTGATGCCTAAATCGTTGATGCAAGCGTGCTATAAATTGTTAGGTGTTGATTCTTAGCAGAGTATGAGCATTTGTCATTTTTGCTACAATTGTTGTGTACTGCATATGGACTTGAGCTCTACATGTGTTTTGGGCTATGCCATGCCATCTTTATAGGAGTGTATGCCATGTATTTTTTTGATCTTCGTGGTGACTAGCACAAGCATGCAAAGTAGCTCTCGTGATATTGCTGATTTCAGGGAATTGGGATTTCACAAAGTCATTTCCCTACTGTTATTTTTATGCCATGTATTCATGTTGCTACAGAGAGATCCATTCTTTGTTTGAGTATCTTCAGTAAGGATGATTTGGACATATGGTTGCACTCTATCCATCCATGCCCCTGTTTGCATTTATGGAGTGCCCTAGCATGACTTAATCTTGCTCTACTTTTGCTATAAAATGTTCTTGGCAGATTGTTTACATGTTAATCAATTTTTCCATGGTTGTTGTAGTTGTTCCAAGCGTGCTATAAACTTTTCTTGCCATGGTTAGCCTTATGATCATGTCTTCTTGCCGGTAGTATGCTTAGTTTGTCATGCAATGCTTTGTGATGAGTGAATCGAGCTCGCAAAGAGGCATTCATAATTTTGTTTATGCCATGCTCATTTTTCTGCTAAGTTTGAATCTGTTAAGGGAACTTGCTATGTTTACATGGGTGCCATAATATCTTCTGTGCCTTTTTGGCTCTTGATCAGTAAGGGACTTTTGTTCTATGCTTTGATTAGATTCATTCCATGCCTTGTTTTGATATGATATGTTCCTGTAGCATGTTTTTATCTTTCTCTAAACATGTCTTCCTGATGTTAATTCCTGGCATGTTGTTATTTTCACCAAGTCTGTGATGCTGTTATCCTTTGCACTTTTGCCATGCTTGTTTGAACCTGCTCTTTTGTGATTTACCCACAGCTCAGTGTTCATCTTTTGTCAAGCATCTTGAGTAGATGACTGCCCTATGCTTTGTTGCTACGACGTTGGAGTGCAGTAGCTTAGTTTCTTGTTGCATTCTAGATGGCATCGTGTTGTTAATCGAAGAATTGTGCCATTCTTGTTTTGCTTGCCATTTGCAAACCGTGCATCCGATCCCGGTGATCTTTATATCGATTTCGACTGAAATCAACTCATCTTTCCAGCGGCGCACTTGGTTTTTTCAAGTTGATGTCTGGTTCATTCTTTCCCTTCCGAAGCACGCATATGCATTACATATCACATCCCGCATATCATGCCATGTTTTGCATCATGTTGCTTGCGCATTGCACCATGGTTGATTGTTGTTTCCTTTGCTTGTGTTCTTGTCATGGGTAGAGCTGGGAGACGAGTGCGTGATCGAGGAACCCGTTGAGTACGCTTACGAGGATCATGCTTTCGTCAACTCGGAGAACTTTGCAGGCAAGATGACCATACCCTCGAAATCACTTCTATCTTTGCTTGCTAGTTGCTCTGTCTATTCCTATGCCGCGACACCTACCACTTGCTATATCATGCCTCCCATATTGCCATGTCAAGCCTCTAACCCACCTTTCCTAGTAAATTGTTGTTTGTCTATGTTACCGCTTTGCTCAGCCCTTCTTATAGCGTTGCTAGTTGCAGGTGAAGATGGAGTTTGTTCCGTGTTGGAACATGGATATTGTTGAGATATCATTATTATATCTTGTTTACTTTAATGCATCTATATACTTGGTAAAGGGTGGAAGGCTCGGCCTTATGCCTAGTATTTTGTTCCACTCTTGCCGCCCTAGTTTTCCATCATACCGGTGTTATGTTCCTTGATTTTGCGTTCCTTACGCGGTTGGGTGTTATGGGAACCCCTTACAGTTTGCCTTGAATAAAACTCCTCCAGCAAGCCCCAACCTTGGTTTTACCATTTGCCACCTAAGCCTTTTTCCCTTGTGTTTCATGGACTCAAGGGTCATCTTTATTTTAAACCCCCGGGCCAGTGATTCTCTAAGTGTTGGTCCAACCTGAGCGATGTCCGGTGCCCCTGGGCAACCAAGGTCTATGCCAACCCGACGCCTGGCTCATCCGGTGTGCCCTAGGAACGAGATATGTGTAGCTCCTATCGGGATTTGTCGGCACATTCGGGCGGCTTTGCTGGTCTTGTTTTACCATTGTCGAAATTTCTTGTAACTGGGATTCTGAGTCTGATCGGATCATCCTGGGAGAAGGAATATCCTTCGTTGACCGTGAGATCTTGTGATGGGATAAGTTGGGACACCCCTGTAGGGTTTTGAACTTTCGCAAGCCATGCCCGCGGTTATGCATAGATGGGAAATTGTTAATATCCGATTGTAGAAAACTTGAAACTTAACTTAATTAAAATGAATCAACCATGTGTGTAGCCGTGATGGTCTCTTTTCGGTGGAGTCCGGGAAGAGAACACGGTTTCGTGTTATGCTTGAACGTAAGTAGCTTCAGGATCACTTCTTGATCATTTTAGCTTCTCGATCGTGCTTTGCCTCTCTTCTCGCTCTCTTTTGCGTAAGTTAGCCACCCTATATGCTAGTGCTTGCTGCAGCTCCACCTCACTACCCCTT
The DNA here is from genome assembly GCF_002162155.2 of Triticum dicoccoides. Taxonomy (NCBI): domain Eukaryota; kingdom Viridiplantae; phylum Streptophyta; class Magnoliopsida; order Poales; family Poaceae; genus Triticum; species Triticum dicoccoides. Next base: position 548,177,530 of record NC_041384.1, read on the forward strand.
TTTCCTACCTTTATGCTTAGATAGTCTTGATCGCGAGGCTGTGAGATTGTTGAGTCCCAATGACTCACGGATACTTCCAAACAGATGCAGGTGCCGATGATGCCAGTGCAGGGGACGCCACCTAACTCAAGTGGGAGTTCGATGAGGATTCGGGCCGTTACTATGTGTCTTTTTCGGATGATCAGTAGAGGAGACCAGTTGGGGCGATTGGGGATCTAGCATTTGGGGTTGTCTTTCTTTAGTTTGGTTCCGTAGTCGGACCTTGATTGTTTTCTGGATGATGTATGCTATATTTATGTATTGTGTGAAGTGGCGATTGTAAGCCAACTCTTTATCCCTTTCTTATTCAGTACATGGGATGTGTAAAGATTACCCCTCTTGTGACATGCCTACTATGCGGTTATGCCTCTAAGTCGTGCTCCGACACATGGGAGATATAGCCGCATTGTGGGTGTTACATAAGGTAGCTCACTTTATCCCAGTGAAAACCACTTACACGAGTGCGAAGTTGGCCAAGATGTATATATGACCTGGATCGTATGTCTGCACAGAGTTCCGAGGACCATCGTATCAGATAGAGGAACACAATTTAGTTCGAAGTTCTAGAATCAGTTGCACCAGACTTTGGGTACCAGGCTAGAGTTCAGTACAACTTTTCATCCGCAGACCGATGGACAGATAGAGAGAGTTAATCAGATTCTGGAAGACATGTTAAGAGCTTGTGCGCTAGATTATGGATCTAGTTGGGATGAAAATTTACCTTACACAGAGTTCTCATGCAACAACAGTTATCGGGCTAGTTTGAAGATGGCCCCTTTTGAAGCCTTGTATGGAAGGAGATGCAGGACACCGCTAATGTGGGATGAAGTTGGAGACCGTCGGTTGTTTGGACCGGATTTAATTAAGGAGTCCGAAGAGAAGGTCAAGTTGATTCGAGATAGACTGAAGATAGCCCAGTCCAGGCAGAAGAGTTATGTAGATACTAAACTCAAGGAGGTAGTCTATGAAATTGGAGATCGAGTGTATCTTCGTGTGTCACCACTCCGAGGAGTTAAGGGAATGTTAGCCCCGAGATTTGTAGGACCATACCGAGTTTTGAAACGTATGGGAGAGGTTTCCTACAAGTTGGAGTTACCCGAAGGTTTGTCTGGAGTTCACGATGTGTTCACGTTTCCCAGTTGATGAAATGCCATACTGAGTGGCCAATATTCCTCTGAGAGATACAGTGCCCCTAGAAGCAATACAGTTGGAGAGTGATCTAACCTACGAGGTGAAACCCGTCAAGATCCTTGAGTTTGCCAGCCGAGTAGCACGCAACAAGGTTATCAAGTTTTGCAAAGTTAAGTGGAGCCACCATACCGAGGAGGAAGCCACCTAGGAGCGAGAAGAAGACCTACGGAAAGACCACCCACACCTATTTTCTATCCAACCCGAATCTCGAGGGCGAGACTCATCTTAAGGGGGTAGGTTTGTAACATCCCAATTTTCAATTTAGATGTTATACATAGGTCATCATATGCATATCATATTTTAATTGCATCTTGTTTGTGATCCTAGAAATCATAAGCAACTCAAGGATCCAAGGAGAGAGTTGGGGATTTCATTTATTATCATATTTGACTTTTTCTCAAATTGGAAAAGAGGGATCATTTTGATTTTAATATTTTTCTCTCCAATTATTTCCAATATTAAAAATAAGAGAGGGAAGATAATATGAGTTCTTCAAAAAGAGAGGAATATTGGAGGTAAAATTATAAAATCAAATATATATTTTATTTGAATTAGAAAAATATGCATTTTTGAAAATTGTATTTTTAGGCCAGAAACATGTTCACTTTGCTCTAAATATTTTATTTAGACGGTGAAAATTATTCTTGGCATTTTTAGTTTTTTATATTTTATTACGATTTTTTTCTTCGGCGGAATTTATTTAGAAAAAAGTTTCCGCCCGACTGGGCCAAAGGCCCAGCCGAGCCGGGCCGAAGCCACAGCACCGCCGGCTTCCTCCTGTCGCCGCCGTGCGTGGGATGGACGCCGAGGAGGAGTCTGAGTCGGACTCCACCCCGCGTCGGCCCCTCGCGCAAGCCCCCGGCCTCTTTAAATAGGGCCGAGGCCCCGCCACCCTCCCCACCCTGCCGTCGCACCACCGCAGCCGCCACTAGCCCATGCAGCAGCCGCCGCCGCCCGCTCGCTGTCACGCCGCATACCGCCACCGCCCGCAGCCACGCCGCCGCCTTGCGCCGCCGTCGCTGGACCTCGCCGCCCCGCCGAATTACGCCGCCGTCACCAAAGCCGCCCGTCCCACCGGATCTCTCCGCCGACCGCCGGTTTTCGAGAACCGGTAAAAAACCGACAAAACCGTCGCCCTAGTTTTTTTCCGTTAGATCGGTTAGTTTTTTTTTGGTTTCGCTAATTAGCGAACATTCACCCGAACGTCCCTGTTAGCGAACACACTCGCCCATTAGTGAACTTTCATTCATTAGTGTTTTTCTTTTTGTTTTATTTTTCTACCAGGGACCTATCCATGATTATTTTTATCATAGATTAGCCCATGATCTTCAATCGCTCGCAACTTTTTGCTCGTTTGTCCAAATCCAGTGAAACCAACGCCAAAATCTTCGTATCGAACCCCTCTTTCGAGTTAACCAACTTGAATATGATTTTGACAATTTAAAATTTGGTTGCAAGCAGATTTGAATTTGAACTTCTTTTGGCCGCAGTTTAAGTTTTGTAGCTCCGATTCGATTGATTTTTTAGCAAATCGAAGCTCTTCTCTTGAACTTTCGATTTGGATCTTTTCTATTGACTTTAAATTTGAATCTATTGTTTGAGTGCTTATCTATGCTATCGTTTGTTTGCGATATATTTTTCGGAGTGCGAAGCGTGCTACTACGAGTCACTAGGGTTTTTAGATCGTCAGCAAGGCAAGTAACACTTTGATCATACCCCCTTATTACCCAGTTTTTATGCATTAGTCTCAATCCTCAAACACTGCATGGTTAGGACTTGAATACTTGTGGTTATTGCGAAATAGTGATGAGGTAGAACCTATTATCTTTATTCAAACCCTAGGAGTTACTTTTACGTTATGCTTATATTGCCATGCTATGCTCGTAGACGTGGTTTGGGTTTGAGTGATTCATGACATATGTGAGGGTTTTAATTAATGGTTAAACTTAAGGTAGCTACTTTAATACACATCTGGGTGGATTGGTTGAGGCACCCTGGAGCACCCAGTGGTTGTCTGGGCACCCGGAGCAATCTAGTGTTGTCCTGGGATATCCCGGAGTACTCGTGTGATCATCCTACGTTTTGCCACCCAAGCTCAAAGCGATCGTAAGATTATTCATGCTAGAAAATTCCGTGTGCAGCCACAAGCCATTATGGGCTCTGGCATAGTTGAGTAAGTTGTGTGACCTCTTTAAGTGGTAGGCTAGCAGATGCAGGGGATGTAGGTGGTATTGTCTACCCAGAGTAAAGAGTTAATGCTTCTAAAAGATTGTGTCTCGGTAGTCCATTTCTCAAACACCATGTAGTGCGTGAAATCCAATGGAGGAGATCGAGTCTTGTGGGGAAAAGTCCGCAAACCTATGCAGAGTGTATAAACTAATCATGGTTAGCCGTGTCCCCGGTTATGAACATCTTGAGTATCTGGCACTTGAATTATTGATTTGATCTCGTCACTCTGTTAATTAAATTAATTGTTGGGTTGATGATTACTTAATTTGGGATTGATTTGGAGGAACCTTCTTAATGTTTTCAACAAATTTGTAGTTAAATAAAAATTTATTCCTTTGTTGTAGGGAAAAATAGCTTTCTGCAAAAATAACCATAAAGCCTCCACTAGCCAAATATGCATATAGTTATAGCTGCTACATGTTCATTGCTATACCGTGTTATTTTGCCAGCATATTCCATGTGCTGACCCGTTTCGGGCTACAACATATTATGTTGCAGACTTTTCGGACGAAGAGTAAGGTGCGCTATGTCATTGTCTTGCACTCAGCTATGCCTTTGGAGTTGATGGACTCATTTTACCTTCGAAGCCTTCCGCTGTTATATTCATTAGATGGCCTTCAGCCATATTATTGTAATAGGTACTCTCTTTGAGACATTCGATGTAATAAGTGTGTGATTGAACTCTATTATAAATCCTTCAAGTATTGTGTGTGTCAGCATTACCGATCCAGGGATGACAGTTATACACAGATATTTGACCGTTTGAGGGCGGATCGCTTCATAAATATTTGTCTTTTTAGAGATTTCAAATGGACTACCACATATAGATGTATATAGACATATTTTAGAGTGTAGATTCACTCATTTTGCTCCGTATGTAGTCACTTGTTGAAATCGCTAGAAAGACAAATATTTAGGAACGGAGGGAGTACTATAAAAGAGTGTTGTACTACATCATAGTGCAATTGTTGTTTAGCTTCTAATATTAACTTGGTGCTTTTAGGTACATATGACATTGGTAAATATCCACGCTTCGACCCTTTCTGCATATGGGGCAATGAGATATCGATGAAGCGGCATCAAGTGAGGAAGCTGATAAAGATTGTTAGTAAAATGGGTCCAAAGATGGCAATTAAACTATTTGTATACACTTTATCCAAGACAATAGTGAATTACAGGATGGTAAGTAAGAACTTTGCAGCCTTCTTTTTACTGCCCATAATGAGTTGCGTTAGATGGCAATGTCTGAATCCTTTTCCTTTGCGGTGGTTGCGAAAGCAGTTTACTCAAGATTACCTCTCAAACTACATGATTGGTGGGCATGCAAGGTTAAAGTATTTCTACCAAAACACGATGATTATCCAGAAGTTTTCATGAAGACCGTGAAGGATGGGTGGTCGGCCATCACAAGGGGTTGGACTAGAGTCGTGCGTGCCTTCTGCATGGAGGAGGGCACAATATGGGCATTCCGCTTCACCTTGTTTAGCAACCAGAATGTATTTCGCCTCTTTCTTTACCGTATTTAATAGTACAAGTATACAATTGTGATTCATCATTCTTTATTTGGTTCTTATGTAATTCTTGAACATATGTATCTATGAATCGAATAATGCATTGGTTTTTTGAACCTGGTGGATATGAATAAAGCTGTAGCATACATTCAAATTCAAATTCAAATCCGATACAATTTGAAATAGCAGCAATTAAATTACGGCGAAATTACGCACTCCAGGTCGTTACGGCACAACGGTTGGTAAAACACAAACATTTGTGATATACACCATAATCCGAGATGGTTCACAGAGAGGAAATGTGTGCAAGCATGCACACTGTTGCCGTTTGCAAAGCGTGTGCGATGTCAGACAATGTCACAAACGGTGTGGGCAAACTAAACGTTTGTGTTAGTTGCCTTATCGTACATGATTCACAACCATGAACTGTTTCTGATGAAGTATGCATCGTAAACGTTGCACCATAGAATAGTGTGCGCGATAGTTGTCATGTACGATGATGTTACAATGGTCCGACGCTTTGTAATCTTGTCCGACACTCGTACGACGATTATCTAATCTTCTTAATAGTGAACCATTTGTGATGGGCCGCACATCATAAACATAGCACCACAGAATACCCACTGCGATGGCAATGCTAGCAGAAATGAGTAGGAGTACTATAGGGTCCCTATCCCCGATGATTTCTGGGTCGTGTGGGAAGGACCCCCTATCGCCGTCACTCACTAGGCGACGGTTCCAAATGCCGTCGTGGAAAGGGGTTAAAAACTGTTTGTATAGCACCGACACGTACTAGTGCGGGTTTCGCCTTGAGACGACAGTGCTTCGTCCCGAAAACTTCCTTCTAATTTTTTCTAGGTCAAAACACACCATATAGCAAAAGATAGGCACTGGAGGCCTGCCAGGGGGCCCACAAGGAAGGGGGCGCGCTGTAACACCCTCGATGCGGCTATATCTCCCACGTGTTGAAGCACGACTTAGAGGCATAACCGCATTGAAAGCAATGTCGCAAATGAGGTAATCTTCACACAACCCATGTAATACATAAGGGAAAAAGATACATAGTTGGCTTACAATCGCCACTTCACACAATACATGAATAAAGCATTACATCAACCAGATACAATCAAGGTCCGACTATGGAACCGAAATAAAAGAAGACTACCCCAAAAGCTACACAGATCCCCGATCGTCCCAACTGGGCTCCACTACTGATCAACTGAAACGAAACAACACAATGAATGAGATCTTCATCAAGCTCCTCCATGAGCTCGGTTGTGTCACTTGCTCGGTAATATCGGCACCTGCAAACTGGTTTTGGAAGTATCTGTGCATCACGGGGACTCAGCAATCTCACACCCTCGCGATCAAGACTATTTAAGCTTATAGGAAGGGTAAAAGGTATGAGGTGGAGCTGCAGCAAGCGACTAGCATATTTGGTGGCTAACATATATGCAAACGAGAGTGAGAAGAGAAGGCAAAAGCATGGTCGAACAACTATGATCAAGAAGTGATCCTAGAACAACCTACGTCAAGCATAACTCCAACATCGTGTTCACTTCCCGAACTCCGCCGGAAAGAGACCATCACGGTTACACACGCGGTTGATGTATTTTAATTAAGATCAACTTCAGGTTTTCTACAACCGGACATTAACAAATTCCCATCTGCCCATAACCGCGGGCACGGCTTTCAAAAGTTCAAATCCCTGCAGGGGTGTCCCAACTGAGCCCATCACAAGCTCTCACGGTCAATGAAGGATATTCCTTCTCCCAAGACAATCTGATCAGACTCGGCATCCCGGTTACAAGACATCCTCGACAAAGGTAAAACAAGTCCAGCAAGACCGCTCGATGCGCCGACATCCTGATAGGAGCTGCACATATCTCGTTCTCAGGGAAACACCGGATGAACACTACGTACAGCTAAAACCAGCCCTCAAGTTTCCCCGAGGTGGCGCTGCAAGTGGCTCTAGTTCGGACCAACACTTAGACAAGCACTGGCCCGGGGGGGTTAAAATAAAGATGACCCTCGGGATGCGTGACTCCGAAGGAAAAAAGGCTAGATGGCGAATGGTAAAACCAAGGTTGGGCCTTGCTAGAGGAGTTTTATTCGAAGCAAATTGTCAAGGGGTTCCCATTATAACCCAACCGCGTAAGGAACGCAAAATCCGGGAACATAACACCGATATGACGGAAACTAGGGCGGCAAGAGTGGAACAAAACACTAGGCATAAGGCCGAGCCTTCCACCCTTTACCAAGTATATAGATGCATTAAATAAATAAGAGATATTGTGATATCCCAACAAAATATCCATGTTCCAACATGGAATAAACTCTAATATTCACCTGCAACTACAATGCTATAAGAGGGGCTGAGCAAAGCGGTAACATAGCCAAAGAACGGTTTGCTAGGACAAGGTGGGTTAGAGGCTTGGTTCAACAATATGGGAGGCATGATAAGCAAGTGGTAGGTATCGCAGCATAGGCATAGCAAAAGAGCAAGCAACTAGCAAGCAAAGATAGAAGTGATTTCGAGGGTATGGTCATCTTGCCTGAAATCCCGCAAGGAAGAAGAACGAGTCCATGAAGAAGATAAACGGACGTAGTCGAACGAATCCTCACGACACGACGTTATCGGAACCAACCCGAAGAAGCAACACCGGAAAGAAGCACACAACATAGTAAACAACCAACACCTGAACATGGCATGATGCACAATCAAGTATGAGGCATGTCCGGTTTAATGAAGCATGGCATGGCAAAGTGCACAAACAATCCTACAAATTAAGTGGAGCACAATATGCAACTCCATTGCATATTGACGAAACACCACGTGACTTATTTAGTTCGATCTTGTTTATGTACCCAATAATATTAAATGTTGTTAAACATGGCAAGAGGGTGAAGCAAATGAAATCTACCTATCTAGGCAAGTTTAAATGAGGCCGGAAACAACGAACAACAATTCCGGTAAATCCCCATATGCATATCTAGGTTTGGTACTGTTCTGCCCTAAACCATATTTTTTAGTTGTTAAACATGCAAAGTAGGGCTACCATGTTAAACTATGCATTTTTCTACCCCATTTACATATAAAGTTTATCAAATTCCGAGTTACGATTATTTAATTATGAAATAAATTATTTTAGCAAGTTATTTAAGCAAATTTAAACAAACTGCATTTTAAACATTTTAAACATGGATGAAAATGACATATTATGAAACTAGACAAAATTCTAAGCAAGTCCCACATTAAGTTTGTTTTAATCCGATGCACGGTTTGTGAGATAAAATATGCATGAACAATAGGGGGTTTCTGTAAAACTGTAATTCACTGGAATAAAAGGAAAATCGCCGCACTGGAAAAAAATACCAATGGGCCGAAACTGAAGCAAGTTGGTCAGCTGTAGGAAAAAAAGGAGGGGTGCTGGGGCTCACCCATGGGCCAAGGCCCAACAGGAGGAGGAGGTCGGGCAGGTGCTGCATCCAGAGGCGGCCCAGGCGCGACCCACGTGCGGTGCTCGTCCTCCTCTGCTCGAAGCAGAGGCATGAGTATGGCTCGGCGGCTGCTGGCGGCTATGTGGAATGACGACGCAGCGGGGAAGAGCTCCGGCGAGGTCACGAATGGATGGATCCGGCGAAGGGGATCCCAGATCCGGTGACGGAGGTGGCCAGCGGCACTCGGGGACGGGGAAAACGGCGAAGTGGAGCTCGTCCATGGCGGCCTCCCTTGGGATGGCAGGAGCAAGATGAGAGAGACAAAGAGAATAGAGAGGAGAGGACCCTGAGATGTAGGAAGGAGAGTGGGGCGGAGCGACCTGGGATTGGCGGCGGCGGATCCGGAGGACTGGTCGCCGGAGGTAGCGGCGGTGAGCGCGACCGGCTTCCGGGTCGAGCGGGAGCTCGGGGACGAGCGTCCTCAGGCACGAGGCGGCGGAGTTTCGGGCCCCGATGGGCTTCCCAGGGCCCGATCTGGGTCCTAGAGGGTCTGCGCGGCTGGGAGCGGCTAGGGCGATGTGGCGAAGCCACATGGCAGCGCGGGACTGGCTGGCGGGCGCGCGGAGGCGACGTGGAAGGCGGGGATTGGCAGGACGGTGGTTTCCGGTGATGGCGCGGCCTGTGGCTCGCTGCCAAGTGGTGGAGGAGGGTTGGGGCTCACCGGAAAACGAGCAGAAGGAGGTGGGAGGCGGTTGGGAGATGATTGGGGGCACGAAATTTTAGGGGAAGGGGTAGGTAGCTGCCCAAAATGGAAGGGGAGTTGGTTTAAATAGGACAAGGGGCTAGGATTAGGGTTAGGAGGGGGGTTTCTTGACCCTCCGATCGCGATCGGGCGGTTCCGGACATGAGGAGAGGTAGGCTGGACCTAGGTGGGCTGTGGGAAGAGAAGAGAGGGCAGTCCGGCAAGGGTTTCCGGAGACTGAAAACGTCCGATGAATAAACCGACAATGGTGCCGCTACAGATGGCGGTTGGGCAGTCAAACGGGCTCCGAATGCGACGAAACTTGACAAGCGCTCTGTCTATGCTATAATAAGACCACACGCCAACTCTCATCCCATTCTGAGAAAATTCTCCAGCCACTTATAAAAAAAATATTTCGGACGTGTCGCGGGCGTGTTCGAGTGTGATTGGGCTCAGAACGGACAACGGACGGATCTGGGGAAACTCAGACGGATGCAGGTTTTGGGAACATGATGATGCAATGCACATGATGACATGACAAGATGCAACACGCAAGCAAAAGACATGGCAACGACAGTGAATAACTGGAAGACACCTGGCACATCGGTCTTGGGGCGTTACAGGAATAGTTTTGAACGGATCTTGAAGGAAAAGACAAGCCTTCCGAGATATCTTCAGCACTCTGGAATAATTGAATAGCGAGAAATGAATGAATATGATGAGCACCGGCATGAGAAGGTATTTGAAATAAGGAAAAGAATTTTATCAACACCAAAACTTGATTTGGATCCACCGAAGAAGAAAAAGAATGAAGAAGGATGAATTTGAGGCTCCGTTAGTATCTTCATGAGAATCACCGGATACGAACATTAACGGAAAGGAATGGAGAGACTTCATATGAATAAAATGGATACTTGATTAGAAGTCTGAGTCCTTGAAGAAAAAGGGTGGGAGGGTGGGAAAACAAACACAACTTCGGACGGATGAAACAAACACCATTGGAAAGAATTAGAGAATTGATCTCGCGAATGTAGGAATGATCGGATCCACTTGAGGAGAAGCACACCGGTTGACAAGGATTGACACGACACATCGATGATCAAGAAGGATTAGTATTCACATAGAAATATGAGAACACCGCTTAGGAAAGGTATGGAATCAACATTTGACTTCGAAGCAACTCGAATACCACAACTCAAAACAAAACAAAGGATTGGCTTGCAGAATAAGCCGGAACAAACATATGATAGAGATTTCGTCCGAAGTTTTCGTGGTGGGGCCTACACGGGCTCGATCGTATAGCACCATCATGTACATGGCAGTGCACATGACATATGAAGCATCCCCGAGTCGGCATAGCCAAGGACTCTTTAAGACACAACGAGACCACTATAAAACCAACCGTGGATAGGCGGACCACTAGACGTCGAACCCCAATTTCATATCATACATGTGTCGGAAAGATATCCTAAGAGCTACTTGAATTCCCACTTATAAACTCCCAAAATTTTCCGGTTATGCAATCAGGTGTTGGGGATACAGGGGAAGCATAATATCTCACCCAAACTAGCAAATCCTACATCCAGCTGTATCCATCCTTCAACACATAACCAAGAAACCTTCGGAAATCATCTACCTCAACCTTCGAAAAGCATCCGTTATACGAGTTATGGCAATACTCTCGAACTCCAGCCCCAGTACTAGGTGGCGTCTAGGTTATCTCACCAACAACTGCATAAAAGAGATTTTCGATGTCGGCAAAACTAAACTCAGGTATTCCAGAACTGCAACGATAAAATTGTGACGACAACACCTCGGAGCTCAACTCCCCGGGACACTGCCACAACCCCTAAATGTCAGGAGGCACCAAGAATAATGTTCTCGTCACAAAACCATCGGAACGATTCCAAGAACCCCTAAAACCAGGAATCACAAGTAGTATCTCTACTTGGTGCAAAGAATTTGGCTAGCATGAGAAGGAAAGGCAAGCTCAACATGTTGGACGATCCATGACAATATAACTTCTATTCGGATATAAGAAAACATAACCCATTATCTTGTCTTCCTTATCAAACATCAACCTTTTAGCATGTCATATTTTAATGAGTGCTCACAATTACAAAAAGATGTCCAAGATAGTATATTTATATGTGCAACCTCTTTTTTTATTACTTCCTATTAATTACAACAATGAATAAAACTATGTTTGTCAACTCTCAACAACTTTTATTAATCATACTCTTTATATGTGAAGTCATTACTCTCCATAAGATCAATATATGATCTTTTTATTTCTTTTTGTTCTTTCTTTTATTTAATTCCCTAAGATCATAGAAAGAAAGCAAAGCCCCTAACTCAAAACTACTCTTTATTATATATCTCACGGACTCGATTACATAGAGGGAACATAAAGCAAGACTCAAAGCTAGAACATACCAAAAACCTTATTCTACTAGATCAAGATATAACTGAGGGAGACCTGGATTCGGGGGTCCTCAGATGTTCGGCCTATTCGATAAGGGCCGGGCTGACGTGCCGTGTAGATAAAGCGGAAGATCATTCCCATGTTCGGGAAGGACTCCTGGATGCGTGCACGACAAGATTAGAGTCCTGATGTATTGTTTCCTTCCCCTATAAACCGACTCTGTACCCCTCCGGTGTATATATAAACTAGAGGGTTTAGTCCGTAGGGATGATCAGAATTCGTATGGGCTAGACATCTAGGGTTTAGCCATGATGATCTCGAGGTAGATCAAATCTTGTAACCCTTATACTCATCAAATACAATCAACCAGGGCGTAGGGTTTTACCTCCATTAAGAGGGCCCGAACCTGGGTAAACACCATGTTCCCTATGTCCCTTATTACCTTCGATCCTCAGACGCACAATTTGGGACCCCTACTCAAGATCGGTTGATTTTGACACCGACATTGGTGCTTTCATTGAGAGTTCCTTTGCGTTGTCGACAGAAGGATCGATGGCTCGCCTCTTCATTAATGACGGTATAACTTTTGGAGGGGCCCTAACTCCAGGACAGGTCCTCCAGCTCGGCGGTTTTACCATGGGCGCTCGCTCGGCCGTCAAGCCAACGGCGCACCCACAATCGCCAAACATCATCTCCATATCAGCCTCGAACACTCCGAAAAGATGGATCCAAAAGATGTCTCGTCCTTAAACGAGTTGCTAGATCACATCACCGCCCTGGGGTTCGCAACAGACTATGATCAGATTGGGCTTAAAGCCGACCAGAGGGAAATCGAGTCCCCGCCGGTCACCCATCTGGTAGCAGTCATCGAGGAACGAGCCGAGAACGATTCTTCCCCCAAGTTAGAAACTAGCTATGTTCGGATCTCCGAGCCTCACGAGTCGGATACCCATCCCCGGGAGGAGACTGTATGTCCTCCGAACACATGATCAGGCATTGAGCCCGGAGGTCCTCAGGACCTTTCCGATCTTGAACTAGCGAACTCGGAGACTCTTCAAGCACTGGACTCAATCGTGAATCGGGACGCGGATTTTAACCTGCCCACCCACCACAATCAATATTCCCCAAGTAATTCAGGTCCTACGGACATATGCAACCTGATGTATGTATGACAGCAACCTCAGGAAACGGTCTATCACTTCTGGGCCAGGTTCCTCGTTAAAAACAAGATTAAAGATAGCTGTGATGACGACGCGGTTTTAGTTTTTTGCCGCAACTGTACGGACGAGGGAATTCTCAATGCCCTCAACCGCCGCCGCATACTACACTTTGTAGATTTGGCACACATAGTACAGAAGTACTATGCAATGGAAAGCGCCAAGAAAGCCCAGACAGTGTGGTGGGAACCTCCTGCCTTTAAGCAGCCCCCCGAATGGACAAAAAGGATGCACCCCTATGGGGCACTCGATCATCAGCCTATTGATGAGAAAAACAAGCCCTTCATGGGACATAGAACTGTCATCGACGAACTACTCGACAAGCCATGTCAGATACATATGACACCGAGCATCGAACCAACGCATAGCCTTTGGGCATGTTGGGTACTCCGATAAGTGGCTAAGAGCGGCGAGGTTATCCTCACCAATACTACCCTAGAGAAGCACTCTTCGGAGGACGACGATCTTAACATCTTTACAGTCTTTGAGACCTTTTCTTCAATTAATCGATGCAAAAGGGTGCTCCGCGACCTTGCTGAAGTCAACCAAGTAACTGCAATGAACCCTTGGAACGATACGACAATAACTTTCACCGTCGACGATGAACCAAGGTCCTGATCAGTTCGAGCACCAGCCGCCTTGGTCTTAAACCCAATTGTGGACGACTTTCGACTCTCCAAAGTACTCATGGACGGAGGCAACTGACTTAACCTCATCTATGAAGATACGCTTGACAAAATGCAAATGGACAAGAGTCGCATCGAGCAAAGAAGTACCACCTTTCGAGGTATTATCCCCAGCCGAGAAGCGCGATGCTTGGGAAAAATTACACTCGACGTAGTATTTGGCATGCCTGATAACTACAAGTCCAAAGAGTCGCTCTTCCACGTGGCCCCTTTCAATAGTGGATATCACGCCCTTTTGGGGTGGGATGCCTTTCGCACGCTTCCAAGCCATCCCCCATTACAGGTACAGGAAGCTTAAAATGCCAGGGCCCAACAGAGTAATCACTGTCACCAGTGATCCGGATATTGCACTCCACGCTGAGTACAAAACCGCATCCTGGCTCTCGAGGCACTATCCGAGGCCCTCACGGCCGAGGAGCTAACCACTCTGCGTTCCACAGTGGACAAAGACGATGTAATCCTCAATAAGAGGCCCAAATCCACATCCTTCAAACCAGCAGATGAAATAGTCAAATTTCAAGTGCACCCGATGGATCCACACAAAACAGCATCCATTGGAGCACAACTGGATCCGACGATCGACGCCACCCTACGAGCATTCCTACGTGAAAATTGGGACATTTTTGCCTAGCATCCTTTGGACATGCCCGGAATCCCACGACGACTGGCCGAACATAGCCTCAACATAATAAAAGGGTTCAAACTAGTCAAGCAAATGTTGCGGCGCTTTTTCGAGCGCAAACGACAAGCTATGGGTGAAGAGCTAGCGAAACTACCTGAGGCTAGGTTCATTAGAGAAATCAAGCACCCGGTCTGGCTATCCAACCTGGTCATGGTACCGAAGAAGGATAAATCCTGGTGCCTCTGTGTTGATTTCAAAGACCTCAATAAGGCTTGACCCAAGGACCCCTTCCTGCTGCCCCGCATTGACCAATTCATTGACGCAACCCCAGGACACGACTCATTGTGTTTCCTCGACACATACTCCGGATACCATCAAATTAAGATGATGAAGTCCGACCAGGCCGCAACGACATTCATTACCGCGTACAGGCCTTTCTGCTTCAACACTATGCCTTTCAGGCTCAAAAACACTGGCGCCACTTACCAATGCATGATTCAAACATGCCTGGAAAAGCAAATTGGCAACATAGTGGAGGAATATGTGGATGATGTAGTCATCAAGACTAAACAAATTGAATCATTGGTGCATGATCTACGCCTCACATTCGACATCCTCCGAACATATGACATACGGCTCAATCAGGAAAAATGTGTCTTCGGTGTTCCAGCCGGAAAACTACTCGGCTTCATTGTTTCCAATAGAGGAATCGAAGCGAACCCAGCCAAAATCCAAGCCCTATCACAATTGGAAACACCAACACACTTAAAGCAGGTCCAAAAAATAGCTGGGTGTGTGGCAGCCTTAAGCCGTTTTATCTCCAGATTGGGAGAAAAGGCGCTGCCACTTTATCGACTCCGACGCACCGACCACTTTGAATGGACGGATGCGGCTATAGCCAGATTGGAAGAAATAAAAACTTTGTTAGCAAGCAACCCAATCCTTACCGCACCAAGTGTTGGTAAGCCTATGTTGCTCTACATATCTGCGACCCACCAGGTGGTGAGCGCCGTACTCGTCGTCGAACGGGAGGAAGAGGGGCACAAATTCCCACTCTAGAAACCAGTGTACTGTGTATCGGCGGTCCTCACACCATGCAAATCTCGATACCCACACTATCAAACGGTATCATATGCGGTCTTCATGGCATCCCGGAAGCTGCGACACTACTTTCAACAGTGTTCGATCACAGTGGCATCCAAAGTACCACTCAATGACATCATAAATAATCGGGATGCCACCGGCGGCATAGCCAAATCGGCTATCAAGCTCTTAACATTTGAAATAACATACAAGCCACACCGAGCTATTAAATCTCAGGTGTTGGCCGACTTTGTCGCCGACTGGATGGAAGCCGAACTCCCTAAAGAGTACAACACATACTCCAACTGGGTAATGTACTTTGATGGCTCTAAAATGTTAGACGGATTAGGGGCTAGTGTCATCCTAAACATCCCCTATGGCGGACATGGTAACCCACATGTATAGGGGATCAATTGTAGCCTCTTTCGATAAGTAAGAGTGTCGAACCCAACGAGGAGCTAAAGGTTAAACAAATATTCCCTCAAGTTCTATCGACCACTGATGACCCACAAGTGTAGGGGATCTATCATAGCCTTTTCAATAAGTAAGAGCGTCGAACCCAACGAGGAGCAGAAGGAAATGATAAGCGGTTTTTAGCAAGGTATTTTCTGCGAGTACTGAAATTATCCGTAACATATAGTTTGGTGATAAGGTAATTAATAGCGGGTAACAAATAGTTAAAGTAAATAAGGTGAAACAAGATGGCCCAATCCTTTTTGTAGAAAATTACAAGCCTGGCTAACTCTTATATAAAGGAAAGCGCTCCCGAGGACACGTGGGAATTATCGTCAAGCTAGTTTTCATCACGCTCATATGATTCACGTTCGGTACTTTGATAATTTGATATGTGGGTGGACCGGTGCTTGGGTACTATCCTTCCTTGGACAAGGATCCCACTTATGATTAACCCCTATTGCAAGCATCTGCAATTACAACATAAGTAATAAGTTAAACCTAACCATAGCATGAAACATATGGATCCAAATCAGCCCCTTACGAAGCAACGCATAAACTAGGGTTTAAGATTCTATCACTCTAGCAACCCATTATCTACTTATTACTTCCCAATGCCTTCCTCTAGTCCCAAACAATGGTGAAGTGTCATGTAGTTGATGTTCACATGACACGACTAGAGGAAAGACAACATACATATCATCAAAATATCGAACGAATACCAAATTCACATGACAACTTATAGAAAGACTTCTCCCATGTCCTCAGGAACAAATGTTACTACTCACAAATCATATTCATGTTCATAATAAGAGGGGTATTAATATGCATAATGGATCTGAACATATGATCTTCCACCAAGTAAACCAACTAGCATCAACTACAAGGAGTAATCAACACTACTAGCAACCCACAGGTACCAATCTGAGGCTTTGGGACAAAGATTGGATACAAGAGATGAACTAGGGTTTGAGATGAGATGGTCCTGGTGAAGATGTTGATGGAGATTGACCCCCTCCCGATGAGAGGATCATTGGTGATGACGATGGTGATGATTTCCCCATCCCGGAGGGAAGTTCCCCCGGCAGAACAGCTCCACCGGAGCCCTAGATTGGTTCCTCCAAGGTTCCGCCTCATGACAGCGGAGTTTCTTCCCAAAAGCTTGCTTACAATTTTTTTCCTCCCAGAAAGAATCCATATAGCCAAAGATGGGCATTAGAGGGCTGCCAGGGGGCCCATGAGGCAGGGGCGCACCCAGAGGGGAAGGGCGCGCCCCCACCCTCGTGGACGGTGGGTGGCCCCCCTCTGGTACTTCTTTCACCCAATTTTTTATATATATTCTGAAACGTGCTCCCGTGAAGTTTCAGGACTTTTGGAGTTGTGCAGAATAGGTATCTAATATTTGCTCCTTTTCCAGCCCAGAATTCCAGCTGCCGGCATTCCCCCTCTTCATGTAAACCTTGTAAAATAAGAGAGAATAGTCAAAAGTATTGTGACATAATGTGTAATAACAGCCCATAATGCAATAAATATCAATATAAAAGCATGATGCAAAATGGACGTATCAACTCCCTCAAGCTTATACCTCGCTTGTCCTCAACCGGAAGCCGATATCGATAAATATGCCCACATGTTTAGGGATAGAGGTGTCGATAAAAATAAAATACGGACATGAGGGCATCTTGATCATTCTTAGAACAACAACATATACATATATTGTCATATGATCTCTTATGCTAAAGTAACAATTCATTCACATACTCAAGTTTGAATCAGAAACTTCATTGAAAACTAACAAATTATAATCTCAATCATTGAAGCAATTGCAATTTATCATAACATCGGAAAGAGTCAATATAAGAGCTTTTCAGGAAGTCCACATACTCAACTATCATTTAGTCTTTCACAATTGCTAACACTCACGCAATACTTATGGGTATGAAGTTTTAATCGAACACAGAGAAAGATAGGGGCTTATAGTTTTGCCTCCCAACTTTTTACCTCAAGGGTAATGTCAACAATAATAGTTCATGAAAACTTACATCCAATTAGCTATATATATCAGGATCTTTCCAACACATTGTGCTTGCCAAAGGATAAAATGTAAAAAGGAAAGGTGAAGATCACCATGACTCTTATATGGAGTATAAGACAAGAATAAAAGATAGGCCCTTCGTAGAGGGAAGCAGAGGTTGTCATGTGCTTTTATGGTTGGATGCACGAAGTCTTAATGCAAAAGAATGTAACTTTATATTGCCAGTTGCGATATGGACCTTTATTATGTAGTCCGTCGCTTTTATTTCTTCCACATCACAAGATCGTATAAAGCTTATTTTCTCCACACAAATAATTCACACATATTTAGAGAGCAATTTTTATTGCTTGCAACGATGTCAACTTACTTGAAGGATCTTACTCAATCCATATGTAGATATGGTGGACTCTCAGGGCAAAACTGGGTTTAAGGATATTTGGAAGAATAAGTAGTATCTCTACTTGGTGCATAGAATTTGGCCAGCATGAGAGGGAAAGGCAAGCTCAACATGTTGGATGATCCATGACAATATAATTTATTTCAGATGTAAGAAAACATAACCCATTACGTTATCTTCCTTGTCCAACATCAACTCTTTAGCACGTCATATTTTAATGAGTGCTCACAATCATAAAAGATGTCCAAGATAGTATATTTATATGTGAAAACCTCTCTTTATTTATTACTTCCTATTAATTGCAACGATGACCAAAACTATACTTGTCAACTTTCAACAACTTTTATTCATCATACTCTTTATATGTGAAGTCATTACTCTCCATAAGATCCATATGATCTCTTTATTTCTTTTTATTTCTTCTCTTTTATTTTATTCCCTCAAGATCATAGCAAGATAATCAAGCCCTTGACTCAACACTAATCTTTATTATATATGGCTCACGGACTCAATTACATAGAAGGATCATAAAGCAAAACTGAAAACTAGATCATACTAAAACTTTATTCTACTAGATCAAGATATTGCCAAAAGGATCAAACTAAGAAAAATAGTAAAGATAAAAGTGTGATGGTGATACCATACCGGGGCACTCCCCCAAGCTTGGCCGTGCGTTTATATCTCCTTCTTTGGGCGTGGTGATGTGATATTCTTGGCGATGATGCCCCTCGGGATACGATTCTCTTCTTTGAGCTTATTGACTTGCTACTTGAGGTCCATTATTTCCTTACAGAGCTTGCCCGTGACGGCTAAAGCTCCTTTCACCCAAGGATGTTGCATAGCTGCGGGAGAACAAGTAACACTCTTTTTCATATTTTCATAAGAAAGAAATCTAACATTGGAAGGGATGACCGAGTTTGGAATAGCTGAGCTCTGTAGTCCCCCCATCGTGAATCCAGCTCGGAAACGAGAAGTAACTTCTTCATCCTCCTCCATGGCATCTATCTTTTCAAGTCAGCCTCCATCTCTTCCTCAGTTGATGGCCCAAAGTGGTCAGCATTGTTGTTTGCTCTTGGCCCCGATGTTGGATGGGACACCCGACTCTCCTCGACTGACTCTTGAGAAGACATCTTGCTCTAAATCTTCAGCAGGAACAGCTCGAAACAAAAATAGAGGATGTTTGCATGGTATGGTGGTCAAAACCTTCGGGAGATTATATAATGAATTTTTTACCGACCAAAAGGAGTATCGTACAAGAAAACGGAGTCCGGAGAGCACACGGGGTGCCCACAAGGCAAGGGGGCGCGCCCATGGGGTAGGGTGCGCCCTCCACCCTCATGGAAGCCTCGTGTCCTTTCCGGACTACTTCTTATTTTTCCTATTTTCCTAAATATTCCAAAACGAAGAAAAAATGCCATTAGAACTATTTTGGAGTTGGTTTACTTACCGTACATCATACCTATTCCTTTTCGGAGTCTGGAACGTTCTGGAAAGTGTCCCTTATGTATTCCTCCGGGGTTACGGTTTCAATAATGTTAGTTTCAACATTTATAGGATTACCTGAGAAGGATTACCTGAGATATAATGTTTGATTCTTTGACTGTTCACCACCCTCGGATTTATGCCTTCGAAGTTGTTGATTTTTATGGCATCGAAACGGTAGACCTCGTCGATAACGTAAGGACCTTCCCATTTTGATAGGAGTTTGCCTGCAAAAAATCTTAAATGAGAGTTGTATAACAATACATAATCACCTACATTAAACTCATGTTTTTGTATCCTTTTATCATGCCATCTTTTAACTTTTTCTTTAAACAGTTTGGCATTCTCATAGGCCTGGGTTCTCCGTTCATCAAGCGAGCTAATGTCAAGAAGCCTCTTCTCACCGGCAAGTTTGAAGTCATAGTTGAGCTCTTTAATGGCCCAATATGCCTTATGTTCTAGTTCAACAGGTAAGTGACATGCTTTTCCATAAACCATTTTATACACAGACATGCCCATAGGATTTTTCTATGCAGTTCTATAAGCCCATAATGCATCATCAAGTTTCTTGGACCAATTGTTTCTAGATCTATTAACAGTCTTTTGCAAAATTAATTTAAGCTCTCATTTGCTCAGTTCTACTTGACCATTAGACTATGGATGATATGGAGATGCAATTCTATGATTAACAGCATACTTAGCAAGCATTTTACGGAATGTACCATGAATAAAATGTGAACCACCATCAGTCATTAAGTATCTAGGGACTCCAAACCTCGAAAAAATAACTTCTTTAAGCATCTTAAGAGAGGTGTTATAATCAACACTACTAGTTGGAATAGCTTCTACCCACTTGGTAACGTAATCAACAGCAACTAAAATATGTGTATACCCATTAGACGAAGGAAACAGTCCCATATAATCAAAGCCCTAAACATCAAATGGTTCAATAACAAGTGAATAATTCATAGGCATTTCTTGACGTCTACTAATATTACCAATTCTTTGACATTCATCACATGACAGGACAAACTTACGGGCATCCTTGAAGAGAGTAGGCCAATAAAAACCGGATTGCAATACCTTATGTGCAGTTCTATCTCCAGCATGGTGTCCTCCATAAGCCTTAGAGTGACACTTGCGTAGGATATGTTCCTGTTCATGCTCAGGTACACAACGGCTAATAACCCCATCTACTCCTTTATAAAGGTGTGGGTCATCCCAAAAGTAATGCCTTAAATCATAGAAGAACTTTTTCTTTTGCTGGTATGTGAAACTAGGTGGTATAAATTTAGCAACAATATAATTAGCATAATCAGCATACCATGGAGCAGTTCGAGAAGTATTTATGACAGCTAGTTGTTCATCAGGAAAGCTATCATCAATAGGTAGCAGGTCATCAAGAACATTCTCTAACCTAGACAAGTTGTCTGCAACAGGGTTCCCAGCTCCCTTTCTCTCAATAATATGCAAATCAAATTCTTGTAGCAAAAGAACCCATCTAATAAGTCTAGGTTTAGCATCTTTATTTTCCATAAGATATTTAATAGCAGCGTGATCATCATGATCAGTTACTTTAGAGTCAACAATGTAAGGTCTGAACTTATCACAAGCAAATACAACTGCTAAAAATTCTTTTTCAGTAGTAGCATAGTTTCTCTGGGCACTGTCTAGAGTTTTACTAGCATATTGGAAAACATTTAATTTCTTATGAACTCTTTGTCCTAGAACAGCCCCTACAGCATAATCACTAGCATCACACATAATTTCAAATGGTAAATTCCAATCAGGAGGCTGGACAATAGGTGAGGAAATCAAAGCTTTCTTAAGTATTTCAGATGCTTCTACACAGTCATCATCAAAGACAAAAGGAACATCTTTTTATAAGAGATTAGTCGGAGGCCTAGAAATTTTAGAAAAGTCCTTAATGAACGGCCTATGAAAACCGGCATGACCAAGGAAGCTTCTTATACCTTTAATGTCCTTAGGACACGACATCTTTTCAATAGCATCAACCTTAGCTTTATCAACTTCAATACCTCTTTCAGAAATTTTATGCCCCAGGAGAATACCTTCATTAACAATAAAGTGGCACTTCTCCCAATTCAAGACAAGATTAGTTTCTTCACATCACTGCAAAACTCGATCAAGGTTGCTTAAGCAATCATCAAAAGAAGCTCCGTAAACGGAGAAATCATCCATGAAAACCTCAACAATCTTTTCACAAAAGTCAGAGAATATAGCAGTCATACATCTTTGAAAGGTAGCAGGTGCATTGCATAAACCAAAAGGCATACGTCTATAGGCAAAGGTACCGAGAGGGCAAGTAAATGTTGTCTTTTCTTGATCCTCTTTTGACACGGGTATTTGAGAGAAACCAGAATAACCATCTAGAAAGAAAAATGTGTATGTTTGGATAATCTTTCTTGCATTTTATCAATAAAAGGTAAAGGGTAATGATCCTTTTTAGTAGCTTTATTTAATTTTCAAAAATCAATTACCATTCTATAACTTGTAACAATTCTTTGTGGGATCAATTCATCTTTATCATTAGGAACTACTGTAATACGTCCCTTCTTAGGGACACAATGGACATGACTTACCCACTGACTATTAGCAACGAGATAAATTATACTTGCCTCCAGAAGCTTTAGTATTTCATTTTAGGATTTAACCATCGTTGGTGATCAACAACCGGTTTCGCGCCTTTCTCCAATTTTATTTTGTGCTGGCATAGTGGGACTAATGCCCTTAAGATCATAAAGAGTATATCCAATAGCAGCACGGTGCTTCTTTAGAGTTTTCAATAATTTCTTTTCTTCATGCTCTGAAAGGTTAGCACTAATAATAACAGGATATATCTCTTTCTCATCAAGATAAGCATATTTAAGAGTATTAGGTAAAGGTTTATGCTCAAATACGGGATCACCCTTGGGTGGAGGAGGATCCCCTAGGATTTCAACAGGCAAGTTGTGTTTCAAAATAGGTCCCTGTTTAAAGAATACTTCATGTATTTCCCTTCTTTCATTCATAAACATATCATTTTCATGGTCTAGCAAATATTGTTCTAAAGGATCAGTAGGAAGCACGACAATAGAAGCAAGACCAATAATTTCATATTTACTAGGCAATTCCTTATGATGTGGTTGTCTACGAAATTTAGCAAAATTAAACTCATGAGACATATCCCCTAAACCAACAAAAACAATATCTTTATTGCAGTCTATCTTAGCATTAACAATATTCAAGAAGGGTCTAACAAATATAATGGGACAAAAGTCATCTTGTGGGGAACCAAGAACAAGAAAATCAGCAAGGTGTTTAACTTTCCCACACAAGACTTCAACATCTCTAACAATCCCAACGGGTGAAATAGTATCTCTATTAGCAAGCTTAATTGTAACATCAATTTCTTCTAACTCAGCAGGTGCAATATCATGCATAATTTCTTTGTATAAGGAATGAGGTATTGCACTTGCACTAGCACCCATATCACATAAGCCATGATAGCAATGATCTCCTATTTTAACAGAAATAACAGGCATGCCTACAACATGTCTACGTTTATTTTTAGTATCGGGTCTAGCAATTCTAGTAGCTTCATCACTGAAGTAAATAATATACCCATCAATATTATCGGCAAAGAGATCTTTAACCATAGCAACACTAGGTTCAACTTTAATTTGCTCAAAGGGTATAGGTGTTCTAGTATTACTCTTACGAACGACATTTGAAACTTTAGCATGATCCTTTATTCTAAAAGGGAAAGGTGGTTTCTCAATATAAGCAGTAGGAACAACATGATCATTATAAGTGATAGTCTTTTCTTCAACTTTAATAGGTGCAGCTACTTTTACTTTGATGGGAGGATTATATTTAAACCACTTCTCCTTAGGGAGATCAACATGAGTAGCAAAGGATTCACAAAAAGAAGCTACTATCTCAGAGTCAAGTCCATATTTAGTGCTAAATTCACGGAAAACATCGGTATCCATAAAAGATTTAACACAATCAAACATAGTTGTTATACCTGACTCCTTACCTTTGTCAAGATCCCAATCTTCATAGTTGCGTTTAATTCTCTCCAATAAATCCCATTTGAATTCAATAGTCCTCATCATAAAAGATCCAGTGCAAGAAGTATCGAGCATGGAGCGATTATCGAGAGAAAGCCGAGCATAAAATTTTGAATAATAATTTCTCTTGGGAGCTCATGATTGGGGCATGAATATAACATTGAATTAAGCCTCCCCAAAGCTTGAGCGATGCTTTCTCCTTCGCGAGGCCAAAAGTTATATATATAATTACGATCACGATGAACAAGATGCATAGGATAAAACTTCTGATGAAATTCCAATTTCAATCGGTTGTAGTTCCATGATCCCATATCATCACATAGCCTAAACCATGTCAATGCCTCTCCCTTAAAAGATAAAGGGAAGACCTTCTTCTTGATAACATCCTCGGGAATACCTGAAGCTTAAATAATCCACAAACCTCATCCACATAGATTAGGTGCAATCAGAATGCAATGTTCCATCTCCTGTAAAAGGATTAGCTAGTAGTTTCTCTATCATACCCGAAGGTATTTCAAAGTAAACATTTTTAGTAGGTTAAGTAGGTTGAGGAGACACTCTTTGCTCTATTGGTCGGGGCAAAGATACCCCGAACAAGCCCCTCAAAGGATTATGTTCCATAGTAACAAGTGACAGTAAATTTCAGCACACTATATAAATTTTTCCTTACCAAATTCCACCTACCAAAGGCGCTTCACTCCCCGGCAACGTCGCCATAAAAGAGTCTTGATGACCCACAATTGTAGGGGATCTATCGTAGCATTTTCGATAAGTAAGACTGTCAAACCCAACGAGGAGCAAAAGGAAATGATAAGCGGTTTTCAACAAGGTATTTTCTGCGAGCACTGAAATTATCGGTAACAGGTAGTTTGGTGATAAGGTAATTAATAACGGGTAACAAATAGTAAAACTAAATAAGGTGCAGCAAGATGGCCCAATCATTTTTGTAGCAAAGGACAAGCCTAGACAAACTCTGATATAAAGGAAAGCGCTGCCGAGGACACACGGGAATTATCGTCAAGCTAGTTTTCATCACGCTCATATGATTCGCGTTCGGTACTTTGATAATTTGATATGTGGGTGGACCGGTGATTGGGTATTGTCCTTCCTTGGAGAGGCATCCCACTTATGGTTAACCCCTATTGCTAGCATCCGCAACTACAACAGAAGTATTAAGGTAAACCTAACCATAGCATGAAACATATGGATCCAAATCAGCCCCTTATGAAGCAACTCATAAACTAGGGTTTAAGTTTCTGTCACTCTAGCAACCCATCATCTACTTATTCTTTCCCAATGCCTTCCTCTAGGCCCAAACAATGGTGAAGTGTCATGTAGTCACCGTTCACATGACACAACTAGAGAAAAGACAACATACATCTCATCAAAATATCGAACGAATACCAAATTCACATGACTACTTATAGCAAGACATCTCCCATGTCCTCGGGAACAAACATAACTACTCACAAATCATATTCATGTTCATAATCAGAGGGGTATTAATATGCATAATGGATCTGAACATATGATCTTCCACCAAGTAAACCAACTAGCATCAACTACAAGGAGTAATCAACACTACTAGCAACCGCAGACTAAGGCATAGCCTAGTGGTGGGAAGGGGCTGATGCCTTCCCACCCACCTAGGTTCAAGGCATGGTAGTTGCAATTTGGGTTTGTTGCACCAATTATACTGTAGGGGGTCCCTTACAGTCTTTATGTCAAAAAAACACTACTAGCAACCCACAGGTACCAATCTGAGGCTTTGGGACAAATATTGGATACAAGAGATGAAATAGGGTTTGATATGAGATGGTGCTGGTGAAGATGTTGATGGAGATTGACCCCCTCCCGATGAAAGGATCGTTGGTGATGACGATGGTGATGATTTCCCCCTCCCGGAGGGAAGTTTCCCCGGCAGAACAGCTCCGTCAGAGACCTAGATTGGTTCTGCCAAGGTTCCGTGTAACACTCTCGATGCGACTATATCTCCCACGTGTCGAGGCACGACTTAGAGGCATAATCGCATTGAAGGCATATGTCGCAAGTTAGGCAATCTTCACAACATCCCATGTAATATAAATAATAAAGTGGAGATAACATAGTTGGCTTACACTCGCCACGTCAATCAAGTACATAAATAACATTACATCATCCAAACACTCATGGCCCGTCTACGGCGCCAAAATAAAAGATAACCCAACAAGCGACATGGTCCCAATCACCCCCAACTGGGCACCACTACTGATCATCGGGAAAGGAAACATAGTAACGTTGAGAGTCTTCGTCGAACTCCCACTTGAGCTCATATGCGTCTCCTAGAGCGGAATCATCAGGCCCTGCATCTGGTGTAATAGTAATCTATGAGCCACAGGGACTCAGCAATCTCGCACCCTCACGATCAAGACTATTTAAGCTTATAGGTAAGGCAACATAAAAAATATGTGGAGCTGCAACAAGTGACTAGCACATATGGTGGCTAACTTATTTGCAAAAGAGAGGGAGAAGAGGAGGCAAAGCATGAGCCAGAAACTAGAGGACAACCCGCGCAAACATTACTCCAACACCGTGTCCACTTCCCGGACTCCGCCGAGAAGAGGCCATCACGGTAACACACTCAGTTGATTCATTTTAATTAAATTAAGGTTCAAGTTATCTACAACCAGACATTAACAAATTCCCATCTGCCCATAACCGCGGGCACGGCTTTCGAAAGTTCAATCCCTGCAGGGGAGTCCTAACTTAGCCCATGGCAAGCTCTCACGGTCAACGAAGGAATAGACCTCCTCCCAAGATGTTCCGATCAGACTCGGTATCTCGGTTACTCAAGACACTTTGACAGGTTAAAACAAGACCAGCAACACCGCCCGAATGTGCCGACAAATCCCGATAGGAGCTACACATATCTCTTTCTCAGGGCACACTCAGATTGTCCTAGGTACGGGTAGGCCAGCCCAGAGTTGCCCCTGGTGGCCACCGGTAGCTGACAGGTGGACCAACACTCAGAGGAGCACTGGCCCGGGGGGTTAAAATAATGATGACCCTTGAGTCTGCAGAACCCAAGGGAAAGAAAAGGCTAGGTGGCAAATGGTAAAACCAATGTTGGGCATTATTGGAAAAGCTTTAATCAAGGCGAACTATCAAGGGGTTCCCATTATAACCCAACCGCGTAAGGAACGCAAAATCCGGGAACATAACACGGATATGACGGAAACTAGGGTGGTAAGAGTGGAACAACACACTAGGCGAGAGGCCGAGCCTTCCACCCTTTACCAAGTATATAGATGCATTCAGATAACATGGCAATATAATGATATCCCAACAAGTAAAAAAATATTCCAACAAGGAACGGCCTCCAATCTTCACCTGCAACTAACAACGCTATAAGAGGGGCTGAGCAAAGCGGTAACATAGCCAATCAATGGTTTGCTAGGACATGGTGGGTTAGAGGTTTGACATGGCAATTTGGGAGGCTTGCAAGCAAGTGGTAGGAATCGTAGCAATGGCATAGCAAAAGAGCGAGCAAACTAGCATAGCAAAGATAATAGTGATTTCGAGGGTATGATCATCTTGCCTGCACAATTGTCAGAGTTAACTGGATCCTCAAAAGCAAACTCAACGGGCTCCTCATTAGCGAACTCGTCTCCCGGCTCTACCCCAACAAGACAAACAAGCAACAAGGATACAATCAACCACGTGCAAGGATCAAGCAATATGATGCAAAGATGATATGCTATGCGGGATGCGATGCGGGATGCAAAATGCAAGATATGACAGGAAATGCATGAACCTAGCCTCAACTTGGAAATCCAAGTGTGCCACTAGAAATATGAGATGAAATCGCTTGAAAACGATATAAAGAACTCCGGAATCGGAGTTACGGTTTGGAAATGGCAAGCGATTCAAAAATGACACTGGTCTGCGATTTACAGCAAGTAGGCATCTAAATGCAATGAGATGAACATGCTATAGCACCCAAACATGACAACAAAATACATCGCAGGGATGCATTCAAGATGCTTAACAAAAGTCTAGCACTGAGCTACGGCCAATTCATCCATTAACAGGTTCAAACAAGCATAGCAAAAATGCATATGGCAAACATATCTCAGACTTAGTGAAATTAACACTTGTCTGGAATTTCAGATCAGATAGCACTCTTCGGAGCAACAGAACTACATTCTACAGGACCTGAACATGGAAAAGTAAAGCATGGAATGGAGCTACTCAAAGAGCTTAACAAAAGTCCCTTAGTGACCTTGAGCCAAAAGGGATCAGAAAATACAATTGCAAGCATGTGAACATAGCAAAAACATAATCAGTTTTCATACTTAGTGAAAACTGGAACATGCTGAAAACAGATATCAAGTAGGCATGTTTACGAGCTCGATGCACTCACTACGGTGCAAGTCATGGCAAGACAAGCATACATCCATCAAGAAGGCACAAAATGCAAGCTAGAAATGGCAAGAACAATAGCATAGCATGCACGGATCAACTACAACATCCCCGGCAAAATTGCAAACAAGTTGACAATCTGCCCAAATTCACAAAGTAGCAAAAGTAGAGCTCGATAGACTCAAGCTAGGGTGCTCCATAATTGCAAACAAAGACATGGATGGATAGAGAACTACAATATTAACAAAAAATCCTTACTGATCATCCTCAAAAGAGGCACGAATCACTAGGAAACAACATGAACATATGGCATCATGAGATAAACAGCTGCAGGACTTAGTGAAATTACTAAGTCCCTGAAAACAGAATTAGCAAGTGCACCACTTTGCAAGCTTGCACAAGTCACCACACACATCACAAAAATACATGGGTTGCACCTCTGGAAAGATGACAAAACCTTTAACAAAACACATGTAGAGCATCAGGGCATATCATGCACACATTAATCATGGCAAAAATGACAAAAACCTAAACAGAGCAGCAGATCTGACAATTAACTCAAGTAACCCTCTTCTAACAGCATTTTGGGCATCAAGATGCACTCAAATGAAAATGATGCAATGGAATGAAATGAATTACTCTCTGAGATGAACATTTTGATATGCTATATGCATGAATCGGAGCTACGGATGCAAAGTTACGGGGCTAGGAAGAAGGGCACATGGATCTGGAATTTTCGGGACTTAGACCAATTTATACCTCCGGGAAAGTCAACGGGCGGATGAGGATATCCGGGACGACGAGATCCAGGCGGCGTGGGGCTGTGTTTGGATGGAGGGAGTGGTGGATCTCATCCCACTCTCTCCGGATCCGGTCGGAGTAACTCCGGCGAGCTCGAGGACGAACTCCGGCGAGGTGGTTCGGGCTCCGGCGAGCGTGTGGGGGCGGCACCGGCGGACGATACTGGCGAGGCAGCGGAGCTCCGGCGCGGCATGGCGGCAACCAGCGAAGGACGGCGACCGGCGGGCGGTGGCGCGGGGAATCGGCCGGGTGGCGAGCGGGCGCCGGCGAGCGTGTGCGGCGGCGGCAGTTCCGAGGCGGCGGGGGGCTCCTGGCGGCGGCGGGGCGCGGGATCCGGCGCGGGCGGCTGGCCGGAGTGGAGCTGCCTTCGCCGACGACGAGGAACTGCGTGGCGGCGCCAGCTGACTAGGGCGGCGGGGAAGGACAGCGCTGCGGGCGGCGCGCGAGTGCGGCGGCGGCGGATCCGGGCCCGGGCGGGCCTGCCTCGGGCCCCGCAGGCCGCAGAGGTGCGCTGAGTTGAGAGAGGGAGGCGGGGCTTAGGTGGCGCGAGGGGAGTGGTCGAGCGGTGCGGCGGAGCTGAGGTGGCGGGCTCCTATTGGTGGGAGTGAGGTGGCCGGCGAGATGGACACGTCCGCCGCGGCGTGGACGCGTTCAGCGGCGCGAGAGGAGGAGTTTTTAGGGTTCATCCGCGAAAATTTCGGGGATGGCCACATATATATATATAGGTAGAGGGAGCTAGGAGAGTCCAAATGAAGCACGGTTTTCGGCCACGCGATCGTGATCGAACGCTCTAGATGATGGACAAAGGTTAGGTGGGTTTTGGGCAAAATTGGAGGGGTATTGGGCTGCAACACACACGAGGCCTTTTCGGTCCCTCGGTTAACCGTTGGAGTATCAAACGAAGTCCAAATGATACGAAATTGACAGGCGGTCTACCGGTAGTAAACCAAGGCCGCTTGGCAAGTCTCGGTCCAATCCGGAAATGTTTAATCCCCACACACGAAAGAAAGCTAGAAATGACCACCGGAGGAGAACGAAGCGCCGGAATGCAACACGGACAACGGAGAAAATGCTCGAATGCATGAGACGAACATGTATGCAAATGAAATGCACATGATGACATGATATGCAAAGCATGACACGCAAGCAATGACAAGGCAACAACAGCGAATAACTGGCGGACACCTGGCACATCGGTCTCGGGGCGTTACATTCCGCCTCGTGGCGGCAGACTTTCTTCCTGAAAGCTTGCTTATGATTGTTTCCTCCCCGAAAGACTCCATATAGCCAAAGATGGGCATCAAAGGGCTGCCGGGGGGTAGGGCGCGCCCCCACCCTCGTGGACGGTGGGTGGCCCCCCTCTGGTACCTCTTTCGCCCAATATTTTATATATATTCTGAAACATGCTCCCATGAAGTTTTAGGACTTTTGGAGTTGTGCGGAATAGGTCTCTAATATTTGCTCCTTTTCCAACCCAGAATTCCAACTGCTGGCATTCCCCCTCTTCATGTAAACCTTGTAAAATAAGAGAGAATAGGCATAAGTATTGTGACATAATGTGTAATAACAACTCATAATACAATAAATATCGATATAAAAGCATGATGCAAAATGGACGTATCAACCAGTGATACAACTCTACGCACGCTTAACGTTCTCTTTACCTAGAACAAGTATGAAACTAGAAGTACTTTGTAGGTGTTGTTGGATAGGTTTGCAAGATAATAAAGAGCGCGTAAATAAAAAGTAGGGGTTGTTTAGATGAAGAGACAACTAAGTTAGTTTTATTATAGAGCTTGTTGTCATGAGAAAATTATTTGTCCTAGGCAATCGATAACTAGACCGGTAATCATTATTGCAATTTTATTTGAGGGAGAGGCATAAGCTACTCCCTCCTTCCATCTATATAGGGCCTAATGCGTTTTTCGAGTTTAACTTTGACCAAATACTAGAGAAATAATATATGACATGCAACTTACACAAAGCACATCATTAAATTCGTGTGTGAAAGAATCTTTTAATAATATAATTTTCACATTGTGCATGTCATGTACTATTAATCTTGTCAATAGTCAAAGGCGGTCTTAAAAAACGCATTAGGCCCTATATAGATGGAAAGAGGGAGTAACACACTTTCTCTTCTTGGATCATATACACTTATGATTGGAACTCTAGCAAGCATTCGCAACTACTAAAGATCATTAAGGTAAAACCCAACCATAGCATTAAAGTAGCAAGTCCTCTTTATTCCCATACACAAACAACCTACTTACTCGGGTCTGTGCTTCTGTCACTCACGCCACCCACCATAAGCAAATCATGAACATATTGCAAACCCTACAGTAGGGATCCCTCATGCTTGCGTGACACGGGGAGCACCATAGGACAGCACCAATAATAAAACATGCAACTCAAACCAATCACGATCATCAATTAACCCATAGGACAAAACGGATCTACTCAAACATCATAGGATAGCCATACATCATTGGGAAATAATATATAACGTTGAGCACCATGTTTAAGTAGAGATTACAGCGGGTAAAAGAGGGGTTACACCACTACATAGAGGGGGGGAAGAGTTGGTGATGACGGCGGTGAAGTTGTTGGTGTAGATCGTTGTCGCGATGATGGCCCCGACGGCGTTCCGGCGCCACCGGGAGAGAGGGGGAGAGAGCCCCCCTTCTTATTATTATTCCCTGACCTTCTCCCTAGATGGGAGAAGGGTTTCCTCTCTAGTCCTTGGTCTCCATGGCATGGGACGGGCGAGAGCCCCTCGGAGATTGGATATGTCTCTCTGTATCTCTCTGTTTCTGCGCTCCCAGATCTGGCCTTTCACCGTTTCTTATATTCTCGGAGATCCGTAACTCCGATAGGATTGAAATTTGAACACGATTTTTATCCAGATATTAGCTTTCTTGTGGCAAAAGAAGGGCAGCAACTGCCTTACGGGGTGTCCACGAGGGTCAAGGGCGCGCCCCTGCCTTGTGGCCCCCTCGGGCATCATCTCGTGTTGATTCCAGTTCCCAAAATTCACATATATTCAAAAAAATCTTCGTCGGTTTTTATCCCGTTTGGACTCTGTTTGATATGGATTTTCTGCGAAACAAAAAACATGCAACAAACAGGAACTGGCACTGGGCACTGGATCGACATGTTAGTCCCAAAAATAGTATAAAAAGTTGCCAAAAGTATGTGAAAGTTGTATAATATTGGCATGGAACAATCAAAAATTATAGATACGACGGAGATGTATCAGGACATAGTCCGCTACATGTTACAAATCATGTATACAGACTCCAACAACGCGGCCGAATATGAGGCACTACTACATGGTCTCCAAATGGTTGTCTCTATGGGCATGCAATGCCTAGAGGAGCGTGGGGACTCGAACCTCGCAATATCCCAAATAAATGGAGATTTTGATGCGAAAGATCCAAAGATGGCGGCATACCAAAACATCGTACTCAAAATATCATCTCGGTTTGAGGGGCTCGAGTTCCATCACGTTGCTCGAGATAGTAATTAGGCAGCAGACATCCTTGCTCGAATGGGCGCTAAACGCAATCCCGTCCCACCTAATACCTTTGTGGAAAGGCTCTTCAAGGCATCTGTGGTATGTCAGGAGAGCGGAAATACTAGTCCGGAGCCGATAATACCCCCAGATGCTGAACAAAACTCTGATATCATCGGGGGATCGGGCACCGAAATGACACCTTCCGCCCATGTAATCATGGATGTAATTGCTCCATGGACCGAACCTAAAAGTGCTAGTTATCGACTAGAGGGGGGGTTCAATAGGCGATTTTTATGAAAGTCTGCAAAACACGAGGTCTTTGAAGACAAACATTAGAAATGAACCTATTGATATGCAGCGGAAGGTAGACTACACTAGACAAGCCATAGTAAAATAAGCAATGAAGAGAAAACACGATGACTATCAGCAGCTAGGTAGTATGGACCAGGATGGAAGAAAATGTGAAGTTAAACAGTTAATAGTCTTCACTAAGTGAAGTTGACAAAATAGACAGGCAGTCAATGACTTCACAAAGACAAACTGTGAAGTAAAGGGAAGTGAAAGATAGAACCAGTTTCTTGGTGAAGACAAGGATTTGGTAAACCAGTTCCAGTTATTGTGACAATGGTACGTCTGGTTAGGGAGGCTGAGATTTAACTCAGAAGACCATGTCTTCACCTTATTCCCTTCAGCTAAGGACACCCAGTCCTCGCCCAATCACTCTGGTAAGTCTTCAAGGTAGACTTCCAAACCTTCACAGACTCCGTTCACTGGCAATCCACAATGGCTCTTGGATGCTCAGAAAGCGACGCCTACCTGGCTAGAGGATTCACAGTCCTCAAGTGTAACAAGTCTTCAGGTCATGCACACAGAAAGACTTCAGTGATGCCTAACACTCTTTGGCTTTGGGTGTTTTGGGCTTTGTCCTCGCAAGGATCTCTCACTCTCAAATGCTTTGGAGGTGGGTTGCTCTCAAATGACAAAAGCCGTGTACTAACTCTAAGCAGCCACCAATTTTTGGTGTTGGGGTGGGCTATTTATAGCCAGGAGGCAACCCGACCTGATTTGCCCGAAATGACCCTGGGTCACTAAGGAACCGACACGTGTCCAACGATCGGATTTCAAACACATGGGGCAGCTTGACTTGGGCTACAAGTAAAGCTGACTCATCCGAAACTAGATAAGATTTGCTCTCATTGTCTTTGCTTGAAGACATAGGATTTAGTTGAGCATCACTTCAGTCACTCTGACTTTGTTCACTTGGAACCCACTTAACAGTACGGTGGTTCCTATGACTCAACAAATAAGAAAAGGAAACTACGAAACAACTATGTCTTCGCACTCCATAGTCTTCATATGAATGTCTTCTCATGTCATAATCTTCATCGTGAATGTCTTCACGTACCACCATTGTCTTCAATGTCTTCACACATTTTTAGGGGTCATCTCTGGTAGGTAAATCGAATCAATAAGGGACTACTACCTGTGTTATCCTGCAATTCTCACAAACACATTAGTCCCTCAACCAAGTTTGTTGTTAATACTCCAAAACCAACTAGGGGTGGAACTAGATGCACTTACAATCTCCCCATTTTGGTGACTGATGACAAACTGGTTGAAGTTTTCAACGGGGATAAAAGTACGTGAGAGTTAAGGATAAAAGCATTGTCTTCATAAGTTGCAAAAGCCCCCCCTGAAGATGTGCATATAAGTAGTTTGCCTTTGAATGCAAATGCACATGGCAGGTTTTACTTTGTGGAGATCCTCATCAACTCACGAAGACAATTCATCATGCATATATAAGTATAATGAAGATAAATGACATGCACAATGAAAAATGGGCGTCTGCAGAACGACTTCATGCGGAATTTATCACTGCGTCACAAAGTAGCAGCAAAACATAGCAGACGACCATCGGGTTTAAGTGTTACAACTTAAAAACCAAATTCTTTCAAAACGAGAGTTGTAAGAACTTAGCAAAATAATGCAACCACCCATATGGACCCGCTTGAAGACTATCAACCTCATATGCTTCTCCCCCTTTTGTCAGTAATGACCAAAAAGGTTTGAAGTCATATTAGATCTACTCGTTCCCAGCTGGAGTAGAAGATGGAGCAGGGTCGTCGTTGGAGTTTGGTGGTGCAGACGGGCCTGGCGCAATATCTTGATGCAGTCCAGCTAGGGTTGGTGAAGTGGCATCGTCTTATTCATCGATGACTCTCGCAACAACAGTTGCAGCCGAAGATGAATGCTCAGAATCTTCAATGGAGGGAGTGCGACGCCAGCTGGCATTTTGAGGAGGCCTAGAGTCAAACTTGAAGTGTTCTGTGAAGCCATCTGCATGAAGATCATCTTCAGAACCATAGCAGTGTGAGGCTCTTCCAGGACTGCCGACAGGCTTCATGGGCAACAAATGTGTTCTTGGTGGCCAAGTTACGAATGCGATTGACATCCACCAAGAGACTCTGCATCTGATGCTTCAGCCAGTCATGATGCTTTTCCTGCTTTTGGTGCAAAGCCACCAGAAGCTCTTGGTCATTGAGTACACGAGGATGCTTCTGAGGCCTTTGAGCAATTGTGCTTGAAGTGGCTTCAGTGTTGGCTCGGTGCGGTAAGAGCATGTTGCCAGCCAGAGGGTATGCAGGAGTTGCAGCATTGGGCACAAGAATTCCTTTGATTGGCTGTGAAATCTTTGAAATTCGGCATTCTGAAGGTGGGGTGGCTTCTTTGCTGGCTCGGGGTAGATGGCTTCAAACGATATATCAACCTCAGGTAGAAAAACAACATGATTGCGCGCTGAGGGCTGATAGTCAACGGTGGAATGAAGCTTAATCAAGCGCATCACCCATGGTGCATAGAACTTCAGGCCAAACAAATCAATCCCAAAAGCAGCAAGTTGTCTAATGAAGAAATCTTGGGTGTTGAACCTGATGCCATTGATGATATAGAATACCAAAGTCTTCATGGTGCCTTCAAGTTTAGCTTCAGAAGAATGTCCCTTGATGGGCCATAGAGTACGCCTCAGAATATGATAGACTGTGCATGGCAAGTACTCGAGGTCCTCCACAAAGAACTCCTTTGGATATTCAGCGTCTTGTGGCAATGGCTTCATCATGCTAAGCATTTGGCTCATATTTAGCTCAGGCTTCTGAAAAATGCTCTGTAGCTCATTCCTATGAAGTTGACAACCAGGTTCATATAACTCACCTGGAGTGGGCAGGGAAGTCAGCTCGATGATGTCTTGAGCTTTGGCTTCATGATGAACATCACCTATCATCCACTCAAGGACCCAAGTCTTCGGATCCCTATTGTAGCCTTGAATGTGTAACGTGTCATAGAACTACAGCAAAAGCTCTTCATTCCAGTGCTCTTTGTAAGTCACAAAGGGCAGAAGACCAACATCCCTAAAGCAGTCAACAACCATTTCAAGACATGGCAACCCGACCATAGCATCACAATCTAGACGCTTGTGTGGAAAGATTTGGTCTTGATTGTCCAGGATGCATGAGTAATAGCTTCGCTGCTGATGGCTCCAAAATCTGTCGGAGGATATCTTGGGCTTCATGTATGGGTTCTTGGCACTGTCAAAGAAAGTATTGTGCTCTCTGAAGTTGAGCATGTTGAATGAGCCTCGAGTGGTGACATCACTTGGAAGCCTTGGCAGACGTGGCTCTGGCTTCTGAACTTGAGGCCTATGCTCCACATGATAATCATATTGTAGCCCAGGAGAAGTGGGCGGAACCATAATAGGCCATCTAACTATGACAAGATCACCTTCATGATTGAATGCATGTTCCATGGTATGTGGCCTTGGAGGAGGAACGATGCCATCAGAGATGATAGGCGTCAAGGTGGCTTCAGCATTCACATTAGCTTCAGGCTCCACATTATCTTCAGCCATGACAGAGTCATTGGCTTCAGTGGCGTTGTTGGTGGCAACCTTAGGGTTTTCAACCTCCATCTGTTTAAGGACTAGAGGGTCGGGTACAATGACATTCTCTGTAAGAATGACTGGATCACTTGTTGGGGGTGTGGCTTCTCTTTCTTCTCCTTTTTCTTCTTCTTCTTCGGCTGATGCAGTCGGAATGTCTTCAGCAGTCTTGGCTTCAGACTCAGAGGCAGTCGCAGAAGGAGTGGCTTCAGGAAACACTTGACGTGCTACTTAGCTAGTGTGTTGCGCTTCTTCTTTTGGGATGCTCTACATGGAGACCTGTGGCCTGAGGCCCTTGTGAAGCCTGCGGAAAGCTGGTGACGCCTTTGGAGAAGGGGTGGTCTGTTCCATGTAGTCGTCATCATCAAGTGCTGAAGAGGTAACTTGAGCAGGGGGAGTTCCTGGTGTCTCATCTTGAAATGGGATGTCTTGTTGTTGGCGCTCGGCCCATGAGTCATCTTAAGTGATTGGCGTCAATGGACGACCAATGCTGATAAGTTCACTGCTCGTTGGAGCAGGCAATGATACCGACTGGGGCTCGAGCTGAGGACGGACTTCATCATCATGCACATTGTCTTCATGACCAATGTCTTCAGCTGTGTTGGGGTTAGCAGCTGGAATTTCTTCACTTACATGAGACTCTATGGAAGCAGGCTCATGGATCACAGGGCGACATTCTTGGTTGGTTGAAGGAGGAAGAGCAACAGAGATATGTTCAACTATGAGGGGCTCTGGGGCAGCAACACGCTCTTTCTTTGAAGACTTTGAAGCCTTTGTCTTCAATCTCTTCTTGGATGGAGCATCATCAGAGGTGTTATTAAGCTTCCTCTTCCCGGCTTCGGCCTTGGCTTGCCGTGTCTTCTTCATTTCTGAAGTTGCTGAGGGGACCTTTGGCTTTGGGCTAGTCATGCTGGCAGGGAAGATAATGCTTGGTCGATCCTGCCATTGAGCTTTAGGTTGGGCTTCAACAGACTTCTTCTTTTCCTTGGCAGCCATCCTGGGGTCGATGCCAGGACGCCCAAGAGCCTTTCGGTTCTCAGCTTCATTATGCGCTTGAACACATTTCTGTGCATAATACTTCATGGGCTCGCATGAGCCTTTGGCTTCTTCATGCTTCTTGTGGAATTCAACCTTGAGATCATGCAACATCTTCTTGAAGATTTGCACATCAGCCACACTGAGCTTGGCCATGTGCTTCTTAAAATGCGTCTTCTCATGATCAATCTTGTTCTTGAGCTCGACGGTTTTCTGAGCTAAGGCCAATTCATTTGCAATAGCTCCATGAAAAGTGACGCTGAAGTCCACTAGCAGCTGCAAGTCATCAATACTGATGCTCTGGTCGTCAAACCATTCATCGATGAAGTTGTTCAGAATGTCAACATCAAAGAGGGTGGATCATTGAATATCTCCGCCTCTTGCTTGCTCTTGATCAGCATCTCTAGAGCTTCATCACCAAGATCTTCATCACTGCACAAATCAATGGTGTCTTCATTGTTGTGTAGAATGGAAGCAGGAGTCAAGTCATGCCCAGGAATCTTCTTGGGCTTC
This sequence comes from Triticum dicoccoides, assembly GCF_002162155.2. NCBI lineage: Eukaryota > Viridiplantae > Streptophyta > Magnoliopsida > Poales > Poaceae > Triticum > Triticum dicoccoides. Next base: position 548,215,357 of record NC_041384.1, read on the forward strand.
TTGGTCTTCTTGATCTTCTTGGAGACACGAGACAAGTCTTCGGACTGCACATTGGGTTCAGAAGGTGCATCCTTCAAGGGCTTCATAGGCAAAGCGGTTGGTGCAGCAGAGGGCTTCGAAGCTTTTGTCTTCTTCTTCTGCTTCGGTGGTGTTGGCACATCTTCAGAGTCTGCTTCATCAGCAGATTGATCCACCATGGCTCTCTGAGCAGAAATGTGGGAGAGGAGCCCATCGAAGTTGGTGAAGGGGCCGATGACATTGGGATTGGCTTCGTGTGTGCCATCCTGTCTTGGAGCAGAAGGACCGGGGTTGAAGTTGAGTCCAAGCTCCTTTCTATTCTTGGCAGCTGACTCCTTAGTAAACTGATAGTTGCGCTTGAAGATATTGTCGTCACAACACCATAGAAAATACGATGGGTCGGCATTTTCAGGTTGTGGTCTTTTGACCATGCAAGGATAGAACCCATGAGCAATAGCTCTAGGCTTCGACTTAGGTTGCAGATTTTTGTAGAGAATATCACCCCACGGGAGCTTGATAATGTTCTTCTCGGCATATTCAGCAGTGACGAAGTTGTACTTGAACCACTGTTCTCCCCAATATCTTCGGATCCGTTGAATCCGGGTCTTGCGCTGATTGTAGTTCTCCTCAGGATCTGTCTTGTATAGTTCATATAGATCCGGAGGCAGACCTAGAGCAATATTTCCACGGTGCTGTCTGCCACCCTTACTAGGAGATTTCTCAGTGGCCATGATATTCAGACAGATAGGCTTCAGAACGGTGAAAGGCTTCTGTCTACTGGTCAAACAAGAATTGGCTTCAGGGGAGTGAATGTGATGTTGTAAGAACTCTGCAAATGAATGCAGACTATGAGAACCAAAGGATTCTCCCACAGACATGCACCTGTGACAGCATTAGAGATGCGAGGGAAGGGAAGAGGTCATATGCATCCTCAAAAGATTTTGAAGATAAATCAGCTTGAAGACATTGACCTCATAGAGCGAAAACATTCACTTATTTGAAGAGAGTCGGTTCCAAATATGTACGAATCCAGGAATAAGTACAAGTGAGGAATCTAACTAGTTATGAAGCATAAGTGAATATACTTTGCAAGATATGAGATTCAGAAAGAGACAGATCCATATTTGGAAGAGTATAAACCACTTTTGAGTGAAGTGGATGGATTTGACAGATCAAAAAGACTGTAAAAAGTGAGATTTATTTACCCCAAACGAACTGCTAGATGAGGCGGAAGGGAGGCCAAGCAGTTCCAATCTCCCGCGCCCTAACTCGGAAGTGGAAGACACCTACGACAGCGGCGGAGAAGACGAGGTCCGCGACCGGCGAGAGGACGGCATCGAAGAGGTCACGGCAGCTAATCACTTCGTCTTCGGCGTCGACATGAGCTAGTGGTGGCGCTAGGGTTTGAGCGAGGTGGCGAGGTGGAAGAGGAGATAATGACCGCATGAGATGGGTATTTATAAGGTAGAGGGTTGCATGGCGCAATTACGCAGGTGCCCCTGGCGGTTCACATCTGATGGACACGTGGCATGCATGCAACTCATTGAAAGTTGTTCCATGTTCCCACACACGCCTGGTTTGTCAGGTGGTCATTCCGGCTTCTCCGGCATTCAGGCAAAAGAGATATAACATTGAAAGAGGTTTTAAATGTGCGTCTTTGTATCTTCAGCTGACAAGGATGCAGTGAAGACATTTGATAGGTTTCAACAGAATGCATATGACTAGATAGAGAGAGTTTGAGGAAGAAGCACAGAAGGGGTTAGGGTCCGATCACATTCACATAGTTTAGAAAATGACAAAGTCGAAGACATAGCTATAAGTGAATGCTATAGAGGACAGAAC
>NC_041384.1:548217788-548251440 GCF_002162155.2 Triticum dicoccoides
ACCAAATCAACATTGCGAAGATAAACCTTGAAGTCAAATCAATGTTGAAGACAAACCAAATGTGAATATAAAACAATCAAGACGCCAAACGCAAATCTTTGATAAGGTTTGGTGGTGGCGTTACCCACCGTATAGGAAGTATTAGACCCAGACATGGCGCACAATTTTCATGGCGCTCTGAAGTCAAATTTCACGTTAATGTATTCACACTTAGAGGCTAAGTCTTCATTGATTGGAGATATACGTTACTTCGTGTGTTGCACATCTAAGTCATTAATATGTATAAGTGTTAGGATGTGTGTCCAATCATAACACATTTGAGGGTTCTAAGATATTTAGCTCCCACCGCAACTTGCAAAACTTTTTCTCATCCAAGGGCTTTGTCAAGATATCTGCCAATTACTTTTCAGTGTTGACATGAATGGTATCAATATCTTCCTTCCTTCATGATATGATCTCTGAGAAAGTGATGACGCATCTGAATGTTGTTGGCAATCTTGATGGTGCTTTCATTGTCGCAGTAGAGTGGCACATGCTTCAGGTGGATGCCATAGACCTTGAGAGTTTGCTTCATCCATAGAAGCTAAGCGCAGCAAGATCCAACAGCAATGTATTCGGATTCGGTAGTGGAGAGAGATACACAATTCTGCTTCTTTGAAGACCAACAAACAAGAGATCGTCCAAGAAAGTGACATGTGCCTGATGTAGACTTGCGATCAACCTTGTCACGAATATAATCAGCATATGAGAATCCAACTAGATCAAACTCTAAGCCCTTGGGATACCATAATCCTAGTGTTGGGGTGTAAGCCAAATATCGAAGAATTCGCTTCACAACTAAGTGATGCGATTCCTTTGGTGCCGCTTGGAGTCGGGCACACATGCAAACGCTAAGCATTATATCTGGCCTAGATGCACATAATAAGTAGAGTAAAGAACCAATCATGGAGCGGCATACCTTTTCGTCGAACTCTTTACCATCATCGTCGGGGCCCAGATGACTTTTGGTTGGCATTGGCGTCGTGTACCCTTTGCAGTCTTGCATTCCAAACTTCTTCAGGCAATCTTTGAGGTATTTTTCTTATGAAATGAAGATGCCATTGCTCTGCTGACGTATTTGAAGACCAAGGAAGAATTTCAGCTCAGCCATCATGGACATCTGATATTTCTCTTGCATCATATGCCCAAACTCTTCGCTGTATCTCTTGTCAGTGCAGCCGAAGATAATGTCATCCACATAGATTTGGCATACAAACAGTTCACCATCATATGTCTTTGTGAACAGAGTGGGATCTAGTGAACCAGGTTTGAAGCCTTTGCTCTTTAGGAAGTCTTTGAGTGTGTCATACCAAGCGTGAGGTTCTTGTTTGAGGCCATACAATGCCTTGTTGAGCTTGTATACCATGTCAGGACGCTTTGGATCTTCAAAACCAGGTGGTTGTGCAACATACACTTCTTCTTCAATTTTTCCATTAAGAAAGGCACTTTTGACATCCATTTGATACAGAAGAATCTTGTTGTGGTTGGCATAGGCTAGCAGTATGCGAATGGCTTCAAGGCTAGCCACATGAGCAAATGTTTCATCGAAGATAATCCCTTCAACTTGTGTGTAACCATGAGCAATGAGACGAACCTTGTTTTTGAAAACTTGACCATGCTCATCTTGTTTGTTGTGAGGATCTGGACGCTTTACTAGCTCCCACACATTGTTCATCTCGAACTGTTGAAGCTCTTCTTGCATAGCTTGAATCCATTCAGGTTCCATGAAGGCTTCATCAACTTTCTTGGGTTCAGATATAGAGACAAATGCAAAGTGCCCACAAAATTTTTCTAGTTGTGTTGCTCTTGAACGAGTGAGTGGACCAGGTGCATTGATGCTATCAATTATCTTCTCAATCTGTACTTCATTTGCAACACAAGGATGAACTGTACAAAGATTTTTCCCTTGTTGATCATTGTCTTCATCTTCAGCATTGGCTTCAGGCCGAGCTATGTCTTCAGGCTGATTAGGTGCAGAAATGATGATTTCCTCTTCAGCATGTGCCTCTGAAGGTATGATTTCTCTAGTACCCATAAGCTTGATAGATTCACTTGGTGTAGCTTCATCTAGAACATTTGGTAGGTGCTCTCTGATAACCCACAAGTATTGGGGATCACAACAGTTTTCGAGGGTAGAGTATTCAACCCAAATTTATTGATTCGACACAAGGGGAGCCAAAGAATATTCTCAAGTATTAGCAGCTGAGTTGTCAATTCAATCACACCTGGAAAACTTAATATATGCAGCTAAGTATTTAGTGTCAAAGTAGTACGATAGTAGTGGTAACGGTAGAAAAAGAAATAGTTTTGGTTTTATAGTGATAGGAACACTAGCAACGGAAAAGTAAATAAGCAAAGATCAATATGTGAAAAGCTCGTAGGCAACGGATCAGTGATGCATAATTATGTCGGATGCGATTCCTCGTGCAATAGTTATAACATAGGATGACACAGAACTAGCTCCAATTCATCAATGTAATGTAGGCATGTGTAACGACCAAATCTCGGAGGATTTGAGTCTCCGTGCTTACCGTGCTAGTCCCTAGATCGAACTCACTAGCACACACAGTATAAATGAATACCAAGATAGCAAGTGTATCATTTATTACATTGTACGATCCAGAATATATAAAATAAAACAATCTGCATAGCACTTGGCGCAATCAAACAGTGGAAAGCAGAAGAAAATAACGATGAGTCCCATCATAGCCCACTGGCGATGTTGAGTGGAGACTCGCGACCCTAACGGTACCTTACTCTTCGTTTGAATATACTGCAACATGAGACGTTGCAGCCATATAGGTCAATACTTGGAATGTATTGGCAAGTTACACAGGACTAATAATATAGCAGACCTACATGTATATGCATAGTACAACAAAAGGAAGGCTTGAGGGTTTATTTTTGCAGAAAGGCGATTTTATCCTAATAACTACCTAATAGTCAAATTTTTAATTTAGTTCTTTTATTACTACAATTATACACACAAGGTTGAGTTGGCAAAAATCAACTCCAACCTACCCTTTATTAAGTTTTCCCACAAATATTATTAAGTGTCACATCTGTCAAGATCATGCAACAACTGTAATGGCATAGTCGCTCAAAGTTGCCCATAACCAGGGACACAGCTAATCATGATTAGTTTGTAATACTATGCAGAGTTTAATACGCTTTACCCACTGGACCCAACCCGAAGATTGAGACGAAGTCTTTCAGAAGCAGTCCCCTAGTCCCAACAGGAGGCCCATCCCAACTATTATATCTACATCCGCTGGCACATCCCGGTAAGGGTTCCACAACTGATCAACTAAGCCAGAGCTCATTTAGCCAGTGGTCGCACATGGGAGCTACTAGTCACTAAGTCTGTCTGAGACCTCCCTAGCAATACCAATTCCTCCCAGCGATGAATTAAATCCTGAGTTACTACTCAAATTATTATATATATAATCCTCACATAAGCTCAATGAATACACGAACCAATCCCCGTCTACATAGCATATCAACTAAAACTACCACGATCTGCAGTGACGGGAGATAGCTCAACAATATAGCAAAAATAATATAATAATCCTATACATGCATATATTCATAGTGTGATATAACTACATGCATAGAAAACAATAGTTAAGTGATGATCAACATGTAACTTGCCTTGGTTCTGGTTTAGAAAGTCACACTCCTGACAATAGTTCGCGTCGCACTCCGGACAATCTACACGTTTCACACAATTCAACAAATCAATCACTGGAACATGAAAAGAACCAAAACAAAACCAACAGCAAGAAAACCATTTTTAAAACTCAACAACAGTAGCATAACATCACCTAAATTGCACTACGATCAAAAGGCAAAAAGAATCACTCGATTACGATAAACGGTTTGAAAGTTACGGCCTCCGGAAGATTCAATTCAAATTCAAACGAATTCAAATTTAAACAGTGCAAACATGTGCAAAGTTGGTACTGTGATAATGTTCTGATTTTTGTGAGTGCACAGGAAAATTATTACCTAAATTGGATATGTCGACTAAAAGATATAGCTAGTTGAAGTTTTAGCTGAAATCTGAAAAAAAAAACAGAAAACAACAGAAAACTCCTGCACTGTTCATGCGTGTACTGTAGCTGGTTGCTACGTGGCAGCACGAGATTTGTGGAAAAACTCCTGCGCGTGTGTGCTCACCGGAAGCAGAGGAACGGCAGCGGCGGTCTCGGGCGTCGGCGGCGGCGTCTCTCCGATGATGCTCCGGCGAAGATGAAGGGACGGACGGGTGCAGCGGTGAGTGTCGGAGGTGGTGGTGGTGAGTACGGTGACGGGGACGTCCTCTACAGACGGCGGCGTCGCGAACTCCGGCGAGCTCCGGTGAAGTCGGCCGGCGTGTTCCTCTCCCTCTGCTGCGTTTCCGGCAACACAAAGACGTCAGGCGGGGGCAGCTTCGATCGGGGAATCGAGTGGAGTAGGCGGCGCGGCTCTGTGAGTTCTTACGGTGACGGCACCGTCCGGCGGACTTGGAGCTCCTCCGGCGAGATCCGTTTCGCCCTAACTGCTCGTGCGGACGAGGAAAGGACGGAGAAGGGGCTGCGGTAGGGTTCTTCAGGGTCCTGGGCTCGCGCGTGATGTCCCTGGCTCGCACGGGATCGACCAGGCGCCGGATTGATCCGGGTCGGCCTCGACGTGCGTGCGATGCCGTGTTCGGCTCGGGGAAGCAGAGGAACAGGGCGCGTGGGGCCCGCGGGTTAGCGGCTGAAGCGATGCGGTTGGGCTGGCAGCGTGGGTGTTGCTGGGCCACGGGCTAGCTGGGCTGCGCTGCGGCGCTGCGTTGCTTCTTTTGTTTTTTTAAACACAACCCCAGCAGCAAAATAAATAAAATAGAATACACAATATAATATCTAAATAAAAATACCTAGACAGAAAGTAAAAATAGCCCTATAGCTATAAACGATAGGAACACTATTTCCAGTACTAATGCAATTTTGTAAAATCCTTTTGATGCAAAAGGCCACACAAACAGTAAAATAACACACAACTAATTTTTTGGGGAAAATTGAAAAATACCAAAACAAAGTAGATGCACTGGAAATAATATTCTAGACATTATGAACATTTTTAAAACAGAGGAGAAGTCATGTTATCTCCGCTCCAATAAATTGCCTTTAGGTGCATAATAATGATTCGAATATTGCAGAAAGACAAATAATGCATGGAAAATATGAGATGCATATGAATGATCTAATAACATCCTAATTTAGGAAATTGGGATGTTACAAACCTATCCCCCTTAAGATGAATCTCGCCATCGAGATTCGGGCTGGCTAGCAAATAGGTGTGGGTGATCCTTCCTGAGATCTTCCTCTCGTTCCCAGGTAGCTTCCTCCTCTATATGATGATCCCACTGAACCTTGCATAACTTGATTGTTTTGGTGCGAGTAACTCTCTCTGCTGTCTCCAAAATCTTAACAGGTTTCTCCTCATATGTCAAATCACTCTCCAACTGAATTGCCTCAAGTGGCATTGTGTCCCTCAATGGAACATCCATCATCTCTGCATGGCACTTCTTCAACTGAGATACATGAAACACATTATGAACTCCTAACAAGGATTCTGGCAACTCCAGCTGATAAGCTACCTCTCCTCAATGCTGCAAGATCTTGTAAGGCCCCACAAAACGTGGTGCTAACTTACCTTTGATTCCAAACCTCTTAATTCCACGAAGTGGTGAAAATCTAAGGTATGCACGGTCTCCTACCTCATATGTCACCTCCTTACGTTTCGCATCTGCATAACTCTTCTGCTTGGACTGTGCTATCTTCAGCCTATCGCGAATCAACTTGACCTTCTCCTCAGCATCTCTGATCAAGTCTAGTCCAAAGAACTGACGCTCTCCAACCTCATCCCACATCAACGGTGTCCTGCACTTCCTACCATACAATACCTCTAATGGTGCCATCTTCAGACTAGCCTGGTAACTATTATTATATGAGAACTCTGCATAAGGTAAATTATCATCCCAACTGGACCCATAGTCCAAGGCACAAGCCCTCAACATATCCTCCAAAATCTGATTTACCCTCTCTGTCTACCCATCTGTCTGTGGATGGAAAGTTGTACTGAACTCCAGCCTGGTGCCCAAGGATTCATGCAACTGACGCCAAAATTTGGATGTGAACAGAGTACCCCTATTAGACACTACCTTCCTTGGAACTCCATGCAAACAAACAATTTTAGACATATAAATCTTTGCTGGTTGAGCACTGGTATAAGTAGTCCTTACTGGGATGAAGTGAGCAACTTTAGTCAAACGGTCAACAACCACCCAAATAGAATCATATCCTGACCGAGTCCTGGGTAGACCTGTAATGAAATCCATACCAATCTCATCCCACTTCCATTCAGGTATAGGCAATGTCTGTAACAAACATGCTGGTCTCTGATATTCCGCCTTAACTCTCTGGCACACATCACATGTTGCAATATATCCAGCAATTTCCCTCTTTAGGCTAGGCCACCAAAATCTTTCCCTCAAATCCAAATACATCTTAGTATTACCTAGGTGAATAGAATAAGGTGAATCATGTGCCTCCTGAAGAATCAACTTCCTGATATTTGCATTCTGAGGTACACAAATACGCTTCTCAAACCATATGGCTCCATGTTCATCCTCATGGAAACCTTCTGCCTTACCTTTAACCATATTCTCTTTTATCTCAGCAATCTCCTTATCACCCTTTTGAGCTTCTCTGATCCTGTCAAGCAAAGTAGGCTTTACCTCTAGTGTTGCTAAATATCCCTTAGGAACCATCTCCAACCTGAGATTCCTAAACTGTTCACATAACTCTGGTGGCATATCATCTATTAACCGCATTAACATGGCTCCTGCGACTCAATGCATCAACAACAACATTACCTTACCAGGATGATACTGCACATTCAAATATTAATCCTTAATAAGATCCAACCATCTCCTCTGCCTGAGGTTCAAATCCCTCTGAGTAAATATATACTTCAAGCTCTTATGATCAGTAAATATATCACAATGATTACCAATAAGATATGGCCTCCAAGTTTTCAATGCATGCACAACTGAGGCTAACTCCAAATCATGTGTAGGATAATTATGCTCGTGATTCTTGAAAGCTGGCTTCACATTCATCAGTCCAAACAAATTTCTTCTCCTTCTTCAGCAATTCAGTCATAGGCTTTGCAATCTTCTCAATAAACCTCCTGTAATAACCTGCAAGGCCCAAAAAGATGCGAATCTCTCCAACTGTCGTGGGTGTCTCCCACTCTGTAACTGTAGCAACCTTAGATGGATCAACTACAACTCCATTACCTGACACGACATGTCCAAGGAATGCTACCTCATCTAGCCAAAACTCACATTTGCTGAACTTGGCATATAGCTGATGTTCCCTTAGTTTCTCCATTGCCAAACGCAGATGCACCTCATGCTCTTGTTTATTCTTGGAGAACACCAATATATCATCAATGAAAACAACCACAAATTTATCCAAGAACTCCATAAACACCTTGTTCATCATATTCATGAAGTATACATGAGCGTTAGTCAATCTAAATGACATAATAGTATATTCATACAACCCATACCTCATAGTAAAAGCGGTATTTGGAATATCTTGCTCACGAATCTTCAATTGATGATAACCAGAACGAAGATCAATCTTAGAAAACACAGTAGCTCCCTCCAACTGGTCAAACAACTCATTTATCATAGGCCAAGGATAGTTATTCTTAATGGTTACCTCATTCAGAGAACGATAATCAACACACATCCTCAAGGTCCCATCCTTCTTCTCCACAAACAAAACTGGAGCTCCCCAAGGTGATGAACTTGGGCGAATAAATCCTTGTGCCTGCAATTCTCTTATCCGCCTCTTCAATTCCTCCAACTCTTGAGGAGGCATTCTATACAGTCTCTTTGCAATAGGTCCAGTGCCTGGTATTAAATCATTAAGAAACTCAATATCTCTATCCGGTGGCACACCTGGCAACTCCTCTGGAAACACATCTGGATAATCCCTCACAACTGGCACCTCTTCCAAGCTACCCCCCTTAAGAGAGTTCACCTGCACCTGGTTATGCTTATACTTACACACATATTTAATCATCTTCCCTACTGGTGCACTGAGAGTAACAGACCGACTAGCACAATCAATACGACCTTTATATAACTACAACCAATCCATACCCAAAATAATATCCAGACCTTGTGACTTCAATATAATCATATTTGTAGGAAATTCATACTTCCCAATAGACAAGCTCAACTGACAACCAACACCTTCTATCATCTCAGCTCCTAGAGAACTCACTCTAATAGGCATACAAAGGCTTTTGGTTGGCAAGAATAGATGAGTTATAGATATAATAGGGCTAAAGGATATGTATATATAAATATATTCTACCCATATGCATAATATGATCAAGGCAACAAAACACAACAACGAATAACACCAACAAACAAACAACAAACAAACAACAAACAATTTGATAATATTATATATATATATATAGTTGAATAATTTCGACAAGATATAATTTAACAAACAAACTACCAACCAAGCAAACAATCTAGTATCTTCATACCACGAAAGTGGGCATAATCAAATACGCTAACACGATAACGTTGCAATATAAAACAAACATGAATGGTGGTCTCAGCACTAGTTCCTACTTAACTCTTCAAGATACTTGAGGGGGTTAAGTAATAAACAGTAAGAAGTATAACTAGTTGATAAAATAATTTTCACTCCTATGGCTTTTCTAATCCATTTTCTAGGGTCATGTCCTATAGTCAACACACTGCTCTGATACCATATGTAACGACCAAGCCTCGAAGGATTTGAGTCTCTATGCTTACCGTGCTAGTCCCTGGATCGAACTCGCTAGCATACACAGTATAGATGAATACCAGGATAGCAAGTGTATCATTTATTACATCGTATGATCCAGAATATATAAAATAAAATAATCTGCATAGCACTTGGCTAGCTTTATTCAATCAAACAACAGAAAGTAGCAGAAAATAATGATGAGTCCCATCATAGCCCACTGGCGATGCTAAGTGGAGACTCGCGACCCTAACGGTACCTTACTCTTCGTCTGAATATCCTGCAACATGAGACGTTGCAGCCATATAGGTCAATACTTGGAATGTATTGGCAAGTTACACAGGACTAATAATATAGCAGACCTACATGTATATGCATAGTACAACAAAAGGAAGGCTCGAGGGTTTATTTTTGCAGAAAGCCGATTTTATCCTAATAACTACCTAATAGTCAAATTTTTAATTTAGTTCTTTTATTACTACAATTATATACACAAGGTTGAGTTGGCAAAAATCAACTCCAACCTACCCTTTATTAAGTTTTCCCACAAATATTATTAAGTGTCACATCTGTCAAGATCATCCAACAACTGTAATGGCATAGTCGCTCAAAGTTGCCCATAACCGGGGACACGGATAATCATGATTAGTTTGTAATACTCTGCAGAGTTTAGTACACTTTACCCACTCGACCCAACCCGAAGATTGAGATGAAGTCTTTCAGAAGCAGTCCCTAGTCCCAATAGGAGGCCCATCCCAACTATTATATCTACATCTGCTGGCACATCCGGGTATGGGTTCCACAACTGATCAACTAAGCCAGAGCCCATTTAGCCAGTGGTCGCACATGGGAGCTACTAGTCACTAAGTCTGTCTGATCTTTTTGAGCCTGGGCGGCCGTCCACTTACATTCAGAGGGTATAAACCATGATGTTCTTGAGACCACCCTAGCAATACCAATTCCGCCCAGAGGTGAATTAAACCTTGAGTTACTACCTAAATTATTATATATATAATCCTCACATAAGCTTAATGAATACACGAACCAATCCCCGTCTACATAGCATAGCAACTAAAACTACCACGATCTGCAGTGATGGGAGATAGCTCAACAATATAGCAAAAATAATATAATAATCCTATACATGCATATATTCATAGTGTGATATAACTACATGCATAGAAAACAATAGGTAAGGGATAATCAACATGTAACTTGCCTTGGTTCTGGTTCAGAAAGTTACACTCCTGACGATAGTTCGTGTCGCACTCCGGACAATCTACACGTTTCACACAATTCAACAAATCAATCACTGGAACACAAAAAGAACCAAAACAAAACCAATAGCAAGAAAACCATTTTTAAAACTCAACAACAGTAGCATAACAGCACCTAAATTGCACTACGATCACAAGGCAAAAAGAATCACTCGATTACGATAAACGGTTTGAAAGTTACGGCCTCTAGAAGATTTAATTCAAATTCAAACGAATTCAAATTTAAACATTGCAAACATGTGCAAAGTTGGTACTGTGATAATGTTCTGATTTTTGTGAGTGCACATGAAAAAGAATTACCTAAATTGGATATGTAGACTAAAAGATATAGCTAGTTGAAGTTTTAGCTGAAATCTGAAAAAAAATAAAAAACAACAGAAAACTCCTGCACTATTCGTGTGTGTATTGTAGCTGGTTGCCACATGGTAGCACGGGATTTGTGGAAAAACTCCTTCGTGTGCATGCTCACCAGAAACAGAGGAACGACAGCGGCGGTCTCGGGCGTCGGCGGCGGCGCCTCTTCGGCGGTGCTCCGACGAAGGCGAAGGGACGGACAGGTGCAGCGTTGAGTGGCGGAGGTGGTGGTGGTGAGTACGGCGATGGGGGCGTCCTCTACAGACGGCGGCGTCGCGAACTCCGGCGAGCTCCTGTGAAGTTGGCCGGCGTGTTCCTCTCCCTCTGCTACGTTTTCAACAACACAAAGACGTCAGGCGAGGACGGCTTCGAGCGGGGAATCGAGTGGAGCAGGTGGCGCGGCTCTGCGAGTTCTTACAGCGACGGCAGCGTCCGGCGGACTTGGAACTCCTCCGGCGAGATCTGTTTCTCCCTAACTGCTCGTGCGGACAAGGAAAGGACGAAGAAGGGGCTGTGGTAGGGTTCTTCGGGGTCCTGGGATCGCGCGTGATGTCCCTGGCTCGCAACAGATCGACCAGGCGCCGGATCGATCTGGGTCGGCCTCGGTGTGCGTGCGGTGCCAGGTTTGCCTCGGGGAAGCAGAGGAACAGATCGCGTGGGGCCCGCGGGTCAGCGGCTGAAGCGATGCGGTTGGGCTGGCGGTGCGGGTGTTGCTGGGCCACGGGCTAGCTGGGTTGCGCTGCACTGCTTCTTTTGTTTTTTTTAAACACAACCCTAGTAGCAAAATAAATGAAATAGAATACACAGTATAAAATCTAAATAAAAATACCTAGACACAAAGTAAAAATAGCCCTATAGCTACAAACGATAGGAACACTAGTTCCAATACTAATGCAATTTTGTAAAATCCTTTTGATGCAAAAGGCCACACAAACACTAAAATAACACACAATTAAAATATTTTGGGAAAATCGAAAAATACCAAAACAAAGTAGATGCACTGGAAATAATATTCTGGATATTATGAACATTTTTAAAATAGGGGAGAAGTCATGTTATCTCCGCTCCAATAAATTGCCTTTAGTTGCATAATGATACGAATATTGCAGAAAGACAAATAATGCATGGAAAATATGAGATGCATATGAATGATCTAATAACATCCTAATATAGGAAATTGTGATGTTACAGCATGTATTCCAAATATAGTCATACATGCTTATGGAAAAGAACTTGCATGACATCTTTTGTCCTACCCCCCCGTGGCAGCGGGGTCCTATTGGAAACTAAGGGATATTAAAGACTCCTTTTAATAGAGTACCGGACCAAAGCATTAACACTTAGTGAATACATGAACTCCTCAAACTACAGTCATCATCGGTAAGTATCCCGATTATTGTCATTTCGGGGTTAACGGATCATAACACATAATAGGTGACTATAGACTTGCAAGATAGGATCAAGAACTCACATATATTCATGAAAACATAATAGGTTCAGATTTGAAATCATGGCACTCGGGCCCTAGTGACAAGCATTAAGCATATCAAAGCCATAGCAACATAAATCTCAGAACATAATGGATACTAGGGATCAAACCCTAACAAAACTAACTCGATTACATGATAAATCTCATCCAACCCATCATCGTCCATCAAGCCTACGATGGAATTACTCCCGCACGGCAGTGAGCATCATGAAATTGGTGATGGAGGAAGGTTGATGATGACGATGGCGACGGATTCCCCTCTCCGGAGCCCCAAACGGACTCCAGATCAGCCTTCCCGAGAGAGATTAGGACTTGGCGGCAGCTCCGTATCGTAAAACACGATGAATCCTTCTCTCTAATTTTTTTCTCCCCAAATGTGAATATATGGAGTTGGAGTTGAGGTCAGTGGAGCGTCAGGGGCCCACGAGACAGGGGGCGTGCCCAGGGGGGTAGGCGCGCCCCCACCCTCATGGACAGGGTGTGGGCCCCCTGGTCTTGATTATTTCGCTAGTATTTTTTATATATTCCAAAAATATTCTCCGTTGATATTCAGGTCATTCCGAGAACTTTTATTTCTACACAAAAATAACACCATGGCAATTCTGCTGAAAACAACGTCAGTCCGGGTTAGTTCCATTCAAATCATGCAAGTTAGAGTCCAAAACAAGGGCAGAAGTGTTTGGAAAAGTATATACGATGGAGACGTATCAACTCCCCCAAGCTTAAACCTTTGCTTGTCCTCAAGCAATTCAGTTGACAAACTGAAAGTGATAAAGAAAAACTTTTACAAACTTTGTTTGTTCTTGTTGTTGTAAATATGTAAAGCCAACATTCAAGTTTTCAGCAAAGATTATGAACTAACCATATTCACAATAACATTTAGGTCTCATGTTTACTCATATCAATGGCATAATCAACTAGCGAGCAACAATAATATATCTTGGATGACAACACTTTCTCAAAACAATCATAATATGATATAACAAGATGGTATCTCGCTAGCCCTTTCCGAGATCGCAAAACATAAATGCAGAGCACCCCTGAAGATCAAGGGCTGACTAGAAATTGTAATTCATGGTGAAAGAGATCCAGTCACAGTCATACTCAATGTAAACTAATAATAATACATGCAAATGACAGCGGTGCTCTCCAACTGGTGCTTTTTAATAAGGGGATGATGACTCAACACAAAAGTAAATGGATAAGCTCTTCATAGTGGGAAGCAGGGATTTGTAGAGGTACCAGAGCTCAATTTTGAAATAGAGATGAATAATATTTTGAGTGGTATACTTTCATTGTCAACATAACAACCGAGAGATCTCGATATCTTCCATTCTACACACATTATAGGCGGTTCCCAAGCAGAATGGTAAAGT
This sequence comes from Triticum dicoccoides, assembly GCF_002162155.2. NCBI lineage: Eukaryota > Viridiplantae > Streptophyta > Magnoliopsida > Poales > Poaceae > Triticum > Triticum dicoccoides. Next base: position 548,231,170 of record NC_041384.1, read on the forward strand.
TTATACTCCCCCACCACCAACAAGCATCAATCCATGGCTTGCCCAAAACAAGGGTGCCTCCAACTAACAACAATCCTGGGGGAATTTTGTTTGCAATTATTTTGATTTGATTTGAGCATGGGACTGGGCATCCTGGTGACCAGCCATTTTCTCGTGAGTGAGGAGCGAAGTCCACTCTTATTGAGAATAACCCGCCTAGCATGGAAGATACATACAAGCCTAGTTGATACATGAGCTATTCGAGCATACGAAACATAATTTTTATTTGAAATTTTAGAGTTTTTCACATACAAATTTACTAGGAACGGCAGGTAGATACCGCATATAGGAAGGTATGGTGGAATCATATGGAGTAACTTTTGGGGTTTATGGAGTTGGATGCACAAGCAGTATTCCTGCTTAGTACAAGTGAAGGCTAGAAAGAGACTGGGAAGCGACCAGCTAGAGAGCGACAACAGTCATGAACATGCATTAAAATTAATCAACACTGAATGCAAGCATGAGTAGGATATAATTCACCATGAACATAAATATCGTGGAGGCTATGTTGATTTTGTTTCAACTACATGCGTGAACATGTGCCAAGTCAAGCCACTCGAATCATTCAAAGGAGGATACCACCCTATCATACCACATCATAACCAGTTTAATAGCATGTTGGCATTCAAGGTAAACCATTATAAACTCCTAGAAAATTAAGTATGACATGAGAAACTATAATCTCTAATTGTCATTGCAAACATGTTTCATTCATAATAAGCTGAATCGGGAATGATGAACTAATCATATTTACAAAAACAAGAGAGGTCGAGTTCATACCAGCTTCTCTCATCTCAATCAGTTCATCATATATCGTCATTATTGCCTTTCACTTGCACAACCGAATGGTGTGGATAATAATAATAGTGCACATGCATTGGACTAAGCTGGAATCTGCAAGCATTCAATTCAAGGGATAAGACAAGGTAATATGGGCTCTTTGTTAGATCAACAATAATGTATATGAGAGCCACTCAACATTTTCATCATGGTCTTCTCCTGTTGACCCCGAAAGAAAAGAAAAGGAACAAAACTATTTACATGGGAAAACTCCCAACAAGCAAAAGAAGAATGAGAAATCTTTTTGGGTTTTCTTTTAATTATTACTACTACAAGCATGGAAAGTAAACTAGCTAAAAGCTACAACTAATTATTTTGGTGTTTTTCTTAAGGTTATTCAAACACACAAGAAGAAGGCTTAAAAAGAAATTAAACTAGCATGGATAGTACAATGAAAAAGTATGAGCACCGACAACTGGAATGAATGTGTGAACATGAATGTAATGTCGGTGAGAGATACGTACTCCCCCAAGCTTAGGCTTTTCGCCTAAGCTGGTCTATGGCCACGGCTGGCCTGGTGGATGATTTTTTCCAGAGGAAGACGAAGTGTGTGGGTGCAAGAATAAGTGGAGGAGGCCCACGTGGGGTCCACGAGGCAGGGGGTGCACCGCAGGGGGTGGGCATGCCCTCCACCCTCGTGGGCACATGGTGAGGCCCCCTGTTGTGTTCTCAGTGCCAATAATTCTTAAATATTCTAGAAAAAATCATATTAAATTTTCAGGGCATTTGGAGAACTTCTATTTTCGGGGTATTTTTTATTGCAAGGATAATTCAGAAAACAGACAGAAAATACTATTTTTGCTTATTAAATCTAAATACAAAAAGTAAAAAGAGGGTATGGAGAGTTGTGCTTTCTAACTTCATCCATCTCATGCTCATCAAAAGGAATCCACTAACAAGGTTGATCAAGTCTTGTTAACAAACTCTTTTCGAATTTTCAAATAACACTAGGTTACCTCAACGGGGATATGCACATCCCCAACAATAAGAATATCATATTTCTTCTTGACAGTAGGAAGAGGAAATTCAAAACCTCCAATAGTAATTGTTTGAATTTTTCCAATAGAATTGATACTGTGGACTTGAGGTTGTTTCCTCGGAAAGTGTACCATATGCTCATTACCATTAACATGTAAAGTGACATTGCCTTTGTTGCAATCAATAACAACCCCTGCAGTATTCAGAAAGGGTCTACCAAGAATAATAGATATACTATCATCCTCGGGAATATCAAGAATAACAAAGTCCATTAAAATAGTAACATTTGCAACCACAACAGGCACATCCTCACAAATACCGACAGGTATAGCAGTTGATTTATCAGCCATTTGCAAAGATATTTCAGTAGGTGTCAACTTATTCAAATCAAGTCTACGATATTAAGGCAGAGGCATAACACTAACACTGGCTCCGAGATCACATAAAGCAGTTTTAACATAGTTTCTCTTAATGGAGCATGGTATAGTTGGTACTCCTGGATCTCCAAGTTTATTTGGTATTCCACCCTTAAAAGTATAATTAGCAGGCGTGGTGGAAATTTCAGCTTCCGGTATCTTTTTTTTATTAGTAACAATATCCTTCATGTACTTAGCATAAGGGTTCATTTTAAGCATATCAGTCAAACGCATACACAAAAAGATAGGTCTAATCATTTCAGCAAAGCGCTCAAAATCCTCATCATTCTTTTCTTGGATGGTTTAGGAGGAAAAGGCATGGGTTTCTGAACCCTTGGTTCTCTTTCTTTACCGTGCTTCCTAGCAACAAAGTCTCTCTTATCATAACATCGATTCTTTGATTGTGGGTTATCAAGATCAACAGAAGGTTCAATCTCTACATCATTATTATTGCTAGGTTGAGCATCAACATGAACATCATCATTAACATTATCACTAGGTTCATGTTCATTACTAGATTGTGTTTCAACATCAGAAATAGAAATATCATTAGGATTCTCAGGTGTGTCTACAACATGTTCACTAGAAGCATGCAAAGTCCTATCATTTTTCTTTTTTCTTCTTCTTAGAAGAACTAGGTGCATCAACATTAGTTCTCTGAGAATCTTGCTCAATTCTCTTAGGGTGTGCTACCTCTTGAGCACTGCGTTGGTTTTCCCTTGAAGAGGAAAGGGTGATGCAGCAAAGTAGCGTAAGTATTTCCCTCAGTTTTTGAGAACCAAGGTATCAATCCAGTAGGAGGCCACGCACGAGTCCCTCGCACCTACACAAACAAATAAAATCCTCGCAACCAATGCAATAAAGGGGTTGTTAATCCCTTCACGGTCACTTACGAAAGTGAGATCTAATAGATATCATAAGATAATATTTTTGGTATTTTTATGATAAAGATGCAAAGTAAAGAAACCAAAATAAATGGAAAAAGAAATAGCTTGTTGACGGAAGATTAATATGATGGAAAATAGACTCGGGGGCCATAGGTTTCACTACTGGCTTCTCTCGAGAGCATAAGTATTATGGTGGATAAACAAATTACTGTTGAGCAATTGACAGAATTGAGCATAGTTATGAGAATATCTAGGTATGATCATGTATATAGGCATCACGTCCGAGACAAGTAGACCGACTCCTGCCTGCATCTACTACTATTACTCCACACATCGACCGCTATCCAGCATGCATCTAGAGTATTAAGTTCAAAAGAACAGAGTAACACTTGAAGCAAGATGACATGATGTAGAGGGATAAACTCATGCAATATGAAATAAACCCCATCTTGTTATCCTCGATGGCAACAATACAATACGTGCCTTGCTGCCCCTACTGTCACTGGGAAAGGACACCGCAAAATTGAACCCAAAGCTAAGCACTTCTCCCATTGCAAGAAAGATCAATCTAGTAGGCCAAACCAAACTGATAATTCGAAGAGACTTGCAAAGATAACCAATCATACATAAAATAATTCAGAGAAGATTCAAATATTGTTCATAGATAAACTTGATCATAAACCCACAATTCAACAGCCTCAACAAACACACCACAAAAGATGATTACATCGAATAGATCTCCACAAGAGAGGGGAGAACTTTGTATTGAGATCCAAAAAGAGAGAAGAAGCCATCTAGCTAATAACTATGGACCCGAAGGTCTAAGGTAAACTACTCACACTTCATCGGAGAGGCTATGGTGTTGATGTAGAAGCCCTCCGTGATCGATGCCCCCTCCGGCGGAGCTCCGGAAAAGGCCCCAAGATGGGATCTCACGGATACAGAAAGTTACGGCGATGGAATTAGGGTTTTGGCTCCGTATCTGGTAGTTTGGGGGTGCGTAGGTATATATAGGAGGAAGAAGTACATTGGTGGAGCAACATGGGCCCCACAAGGGTGGAGGGCGCACCTGGGGGGGGGGGGGTAGGCGCGCCCCCTACCTCGTGCCCTCCTGGTTGCTTTCTTGACGTAGGGTCCAAGTCCTCTGGATCATGTTCGTTCCAAAAATCATGTTCTCGAAGGTTTCATTCCGTTTGGACTCCGTTTGATATTCTTTTTCTGCGAAACTCTGAAATAGGCAAAAAACAACAATTTTGGGCTGGGCCTCCGGTTAATAGGTTAGTTCCAAAAATAATATAAAAGTGTATAATAAATCCCAATAATGTCCAAAATGGGATATAATATAGCATGGAACAATAAAAAATTATAGATACGTTGGAGACGTATCAAGCATCCCAAAGCTTAATTCCTGCTCGTCCTCAAGTAGGTAAATGATAAAAACAGAATTTTTGATGTGGAATGCTACTTGGCATAATTTCAATGTAATTATCTTAATTGTGGTATGAATATTCAGAACCGAAAGATTCAAGACAAAAGTTCAATATTGACATAGAAATAATAATACTTCAAGCATACTAACTAAGCAATTATGTCTCTTCAAAATAACATGGCCACAGAAAGTTATCCCTACAAAATCATATAGTCTGGCTATGCTCCATCTTCACCACACAAAGTATTTAAATCATGCACAACCCCGATGACAAGCCAAGCAATTGTTTCGTACTTTTGGCGTTCTCAAACTTTTTCAATCTTCATGCAATACATGAGCATGAGCCATGGACATAGCACTATATGTGGAATAGAATGGTGGTTGTGGAGAAGACAAAAAGGGAGAAGATAGTCTCACATCAACTAGGCGTATCAATGGGCTATGGAGATGCCCATTAGTATGTGAGTGAGTAGGTATTGCCATGCAATGGATGCACTAGAGCTATAAGTATATGAAAGCTCAACAAAAAGAACTAAGTGGGTGTGCATCCAACTTGCTTTCTCACGAAGACCTAGGGCATTTTGAGGAAGCCCATTATTGGAATATACAAGCCAAGTTCTATAATGAAAAATTCCCACTAGTATATGAAAGTGATAACATAGGAGATTCTCTATCATGAAGATCATGGTGCTACTTTGAAGCACAAGTGTGGAAAAAGGATAGTAGTATTGTCCCTTTATATATATATTTTTGGGCCTTCTTTTTTTGGCCTTTCTCTTTTTTGGGGGACAATACTCTATGAATGATGATCATCACACTTCTATTTATTTACAACTCAATGATTACAACTCGATACTAGAACAAAGTATGACTCTATATGAATGCCTCCGGCGGTATACCAGGATAGCAATGATGCATGAGTGACTTGTATGAAAGAATTATGAACGGTGGCTTTGCCACAACTAAAATGTCAACTACATGATCATGCAAAGCAATATGACAATGATGGAGCATGTCATAGTAAACGGAACGGTAGAAAGTTGCATGGCAATATATCTCGGAATGGCTATGGGAATGCCATGATAGGTAGGTATGGTGGCTGTTTTGAGGAAGTTATATGGTGGGTGTATGATACTGGCGAAAGGTGTGCGGTATTAAAGAGGCTAGCAATGGTGGAAGAGTGAGAGTGCGTATAATCCATGGACTCAACATTAATCATAAAGAACTCACATACTTATTGTAAAATCTATTAGTAATCGAAGCAAAGTACTACGCGCATGCTCCTAGGGGGGATAGATTGGTAGGAAAGACCATCGCTTGTCCCCGACCACCACTCATAAGGAGGACAATCAATTAATAATTCATGCTCCAACTTCTTCACATAGGGTTCACCATACGTGCATGCTATGGGAATCACAAACTTCAACACAAGCATTTCTCAAATTCACAACTACTCAACTAGCACGACACTAATATCACCATCTCCATATCTCAAAACAATTATCAAGTATCAAACTTCTCATAGTATTCAACACACTCATAAGAAAAAAAATTATTAATCTTGAATGCCTAACATAATTAAAGCAAATTACCATGCTGTTTTGTAGGACTGTCAAAATAATCTAAGTGAAGCATGAGATAACAATAGTTTCTATAAAATAAATACACCACCGTGCCCTAATAGATATAAGTGAAGCACTAGAGCAAAAACTATATAACTCAAAAGACATAAGTGAAGCACATAGAGTATTCTAACAATTTCCGAATCATGCATGTCTCTCTCAAAAGGTGTGTACAGCAAGGGTTATTGTGTAAAACTAACAAATAAAGACTCAAATAATACAAGACGATCCAAGCAAAACACATATCATGTGGTAAATAAAAATATAGCTCCAAGTAAAGTTGCCGATAGAAGTAGACGAAAGAGGGGATGCCTTCCGGGGCATCCCCAAGCTTGGGCTTTTAGGTGTCCTTAGATTATCTTGGGTTCCATGGGCATACCCAAGATTAGGCTATTGCCACTCCTTGTTCCATAATCCATCAAATCTTTCACCCAAAACTTGAAAACTTCACAACCCAAAACTTAAAGTAGAAAATCTCGTGAGCTCCGTTAGCGAAAGAAAACAAAACACCACTTCAAGGTACTGTAATGAACTCATTCTTTATTTATATTGGTGTTAAACCTACTGTATTCCAACTTATCTATGGTTTATAAACTATTTTACTAGCCATAGATTCGTCAAAATAAGCAAACAACACACGAAATAAAGAATCTGTCAAAAACAGAACAGTCTGTAGTAATCTGTAGCTAACGCAAGTCCTGGAACCCCAAAAATTCTAAAATAAATTTCTAGACGTGAGGAATTTCTCTATTAATCATCTTCAAAAAGAATTAACTAAATATCACTTTCAAAATAAAAATGGCAGCAATTTTCGTGAGCGCTAAAGTTTCTGTTTTTTTACAGCAAGATTAAAAAGACTTTCCCCAAGTCTTCCCAACGGTTCTACTTGGCACAAACACTAATTAAACACAAAAAACACAACAAAAACAGATCTATATAAATTATTTATTACTAAACAGGAGAGAAAAGCAAGGAATAAAAATAAAATTGGATTGCCTCCCAACAAGCGCTATTGTTTAACGCCCCTAGCTAGGCATAAAAGCAAGGATAGATCTAGGTATTGCCATCTTTGGTAGGCAATCCATAAGTGGCTCTCATAATAGATTCATATGGTAATTTAATTTTATTTCTAGGGAAGTGTTCCATGCCTTTCCTTAATGGAAATTGGAATCTAATATTCCCTTCCTTCATATCAATAATTGCACCAATCATTCTAAGAAAAGGTCTACCAAGAATAATAGGACATGAAGGATTGCAATCTATGTCAAGAAAAATAAAATCTATGGGCACATAATTCCTATTTGCAACAATAAGAACATCATTAGTTCTTCCCACAGGTTTCTTAATAGTTGAATACGCAAGGTGCAAGTTTAAAGAGCAATCATCGAAATCACGGAAACCTAGCAAATCACACAAAGTCTTTGGAATCGTGGAAACACTAGCACCCAAATCACACAAAGCATAGCATTCATGATATTTAATTTTAATTTTAATAGTAGGTTCCCACTCATCATAAAGTTTTCTAGGGATAGAAACTTCCAACTCAAGTTTTTCTTCATAAGATTGCATCAAAGCATCAACGATATGTTTGGTAAAGGCTTTATTTTGATTATAAGCCTGAGGAGAATTTAGCACGGATTGCAACAAGGAAATACAATCTATTAAAGAGCAATTATCATAATTAAATTCCTTGAGATCCAAAATAGTGGGTTCATTGATATTTAAAGTTTTGACCTCTTCAATCCCACTTTTAAGAATTTTAGCATCAAGATCTAAAGACTCCGAATTTTTGGAACGCCTTCTAGGTAAAGGTGGATCATATTCAGTCCCATCATTATCAAGATTCATATTGCAAAACAAAGATTAAATAGGGGACACATTAATAACTTTTAGATCTTCATCTTTATTATCATGGAAACTAGAAGAACACGCTTTTATAAAGCAATCTTTCTTAGCACGCATCCTAGCGGTTCTTTCTTTGAACTTATCAATGGAAATTCTCATGGCTTTGAGAGACTCATTTATATCATGATTAGGTGGAATAGATCTAAGTTTCAAAGAATCAATATCAAGAGAAATTATATCAACGTTCTTAGCCAACTCATCAATCTTAAGCAATTTTTCTTCAATCAAAGCATTGAAATTCTTTTGCGAAGTAATAAACTCTTTAATATTAGATTCAAAATCAGAGGGTATCTTATTAAAATTTCCATAAGAATTGTCGTAAGAATTACAATAATTATTAGAGGAATTACTAGGATACGGCCTAGGATTAAAGTTTCATCTATACGCGTTGTTATCAAAATTATTCCTACCAACAAAATTCACATCCATAGATTCATTATTATTCTCAATTAAAGTAGACAAAGGCATATCATTAGGATCAGAAGAAACACTTTTATTAGCAAATAATTTCATAAGTTCATCCATCTTTCCACTCAAAACATTAATTTCTTCTATCGCATGCACTTTCTTATTAGTAGATCTTTCAGTGTGCCATTGAGAATAATTAAACATAATATTATCAAGGAGTTTAGTAGCTTCTCCTAAAGTGATTTCCATAAAAGTGCCTCCCGTGGCCGAATATAAAAGATTTCTAGAAGCAAAATTCAATCCGGCATAAATTTTTTGTATAATTATCCATAAATTCAAACCATGTGTACGGCAATTAAGTATCATTAATTTCATCGTCTCCCAAGCTTGTGCAACATGTTCATGATCAAGTTTGCTTAAAATTCATGATATCGTTTCTAAGAGAGATGATCTTAGCGGGAGGAAAATAGTTAGAGATAAAAGCATCTTTGCACTTATTCCACGAATCAATACTATGTTTAGGCAAAGACAAAAACCAAGCTTTAGCATGATCTCTAAGCAACAAAGGAAATAGCTTCAATTTAACAATATCATTGTCCCCATCTTTCTTCTTTTGCATATCACACAAATCAACAAAGTTGTTTAGATGGGTAGCGGCATCTTCACTAGGAAGGCCGTAAAACGGATCTTTCATGAAAAGATTCAACAAAGCAGCATTAATTTTACAAGATTCAGCATCGGTAAGAGGAGAAATCGGAGTGCTAATAAAATCATTGTTGTTGGTATTAGTAAAGTCACACAATTTGGTATTATCTTGAGCCATCGTGACAAGTAAGCAATCCAACACACAAGCAAACAAGAGACGGGCAAAAGAGGCAAATAGAGAAAGAGAAGGAGGACGGAGAGAGAGAGAGGGCGAATAAAATGGCAAGGGTGAAGTGGGGGAGAGGAAAACGAGAGGAAGATGACAAATAATGTAATGAGGGAGATAAGGGTTTGTGATGGGTACTTGGTATGTTGACTTTTGCGTAGACTCCCTGGCAGCGGCGCCAGAACTCCTTCTTGCTACCACTTGAGCACTGCGTTGGTTTTCCCTTGAAGAGGAAAGGGTGATGCAGCAAAGTAGCGTAAGTATTTCCCTCAGTTTTTGAGAACCAAGGTATCAATCTAGTAGGAGGCCACGCATGAGTCCCTCGCACCTACACAAACAAATAAAATCCTCGCAACCAACGCAATAAAGGGGTTGTCAATCCCTTCACGGTCACTTACGAAAGTGAGATCTGATAGATATGATAAGATAATTTTTTTGGTACTTTTATTATAAAGATGCAAAGTAAAGAAAGAAAAATAAACGGAAAACGAAATAGCTTGTTGACGGAAGATTAATATGATGGAAAATAGCCCGGGGGCCATAGGTTTCACTAGTGGCTTCTCTCGAGAGCATAAGTATTATGGTGGGTAAACAAATTACTGTTGAGGAATTGACAGAATTGAGCATAGTTATGAGAATATCTAGGTATGATCATGTATATAGGCATCACATCCGAGACAAGTAAACCGACTCCTGCCTGCATCTACTACTATTACTCCACACATCGACCACTATCCAGCATGCATCTAGAGTATTAAGTTCAAAAGAACAGAGTAATGCTTTAAGCAAGATAACATGATGTAGAGGGATAAACTCATGCAATATGAAATAAACCCCATCTTGTTATCCTCGATGGCAACAATACAATACGTGCCTTTCCGCCCCTATTGTCACTGGGAAAGGACACCGCAAGATTGAATCCAAAGCTAAGCACTTCTCCCATTGCAAGAAAGATCAATCTAGTAGGCCAAACCAAACTGATAATTCGAAGAGACTTGCAAAGATAACCAATCATACATAAAATAATTCAGAGAAGATTCAAATATTGTTCATAGATAAACTTGATCATAAACCCACAATTCATCGGCCTCAACAAACACACCGCAAAAGAAGATTACATCGAATAGATCTCCACAAGAGAGGGGGAGAACTTTGTATTGAGATCCAAAAAGAGAGAAGAAGCCATCTAGCTAATAACTATGGACCCGAAGGTCTGAGGTAAACTACTCACACTTCATCGGAGAGGCTATGGTGTTGATGTAGAAGCCCTCCATGATCGATGCCCCCTCCGACGGAGCTCCAGAAAAGGCCCCAAGATGGGATATCACAGATACAGAAAGTTATGGCGATGGAATTAGAGTTTTGGCTCCATATCTGGTAGTTTGGGGGTACGTAGGTATATATAGGAGGAAGAAGTACGTCGGTGGAGCAACATGGGCCCCACAAGGGTGGAGGGCACGCCTGGGGGGGGGTAGGCGCCCCCCTACCTCATGCCGTCCTGGTTGCTTTCTTGACGTAGGGTCCAAGTCCTCTAGATCATGTTGATTCCGAAAATCATGTTCCCGAAGGTTTCATTCCGTTTGGACTCCGTTTGATATTCTTTTTCTGCGAAACTCTAAAATAGGCAAAAAAACAGCAATTCTGGGCTGGGCCTCCGGCTAATAGGTTAGTCCCAAAAATGATATAAAAGTGTATAATAAAGCCCAATAATGTCCAAAACAAGATATAATATAGCATGGAACAATCAAAAATTATAGATACGTTGGAGACATATCAGGGTGGCCCTCAGGATACAAAGGTTCTGGAGTCATTTTACCCCCTCCAGTCACAACTCTAATAGCATTATCATTTTTCTTATTATTTAATTCATTGAGCAAATCATTCTGAGCTTTAAGTACTTGTTCTACTTGAGTGGTAACCATAGAAGCATGTTTTCTAATAAGTTTATGTTCACCTTTAACTCTAGACATATAATCACTCAAGTGTTCAATCATATAAGCATTACATTTCAATTGTCTATCAACATAAGCATTGAAGTTTTCTTGTTTAACAATAAAATTATCAAACTCATCTAAGCATTGGCTAGCAGACTTATTACGAGGAATATCACCTCCATCAAATATATAGAGAGAATTTACCTTCACTACCTGTGTCGGGTTATCAAGACCATGTATTTCTCCAATAGGTGGTAAATTCTTAACATCTTCAGCTTTAATACCATTTTCTTTCATAGATTTCTTTGCCTCTTGCATATCTTCAGGACTGAGAAATAGAATACCCCTTTTCTTCGGAGTTGGCTTAGGAGTTGGTTCAGGAAGTGTCCAATCATTTTCATTACTCAACATATCATTCAATAGTAATTCAGCTTGATCAATAGTTCTTTGCCTGAAAACACAACCAGCACAACTATCCAGGTGGTCTCTGGAAGCATCGGTTAGTCCATTATAAAAGATATCAAGTATTTCATTTTTCTTGAGAGGATGATCAGGCAAAGCATTAAGTAATTGGAGAAGCCTCCCCCAAGCTTGTGGGAGACTGTTTTCTTCAATTTGCACAAAATTATATATTTCCCTTAAGGCAGCTTGTTTCTTATGAACGAGGAAATATTTAGCAGAAAAGTAATAAATCATATCCTGGGGACTACGCACACAACCAGGATGAAGAGAATTAAACCATGTTTTAGCATCACCCTTTAATGAGAATTGAAATAACTTAAGGATAAAGTAATAGCGAGTTTTCTCATCATTAGTGAACAGGGTGGCTATATCATTTAATTTAGTAAGATGTGCCACAACAGTTTCAGATTCATAGCCATAAAAAGGATCAGATTCAACCAAAGTAATTAACTCAGGATCGACAGAGAAATCATAATCCTTATCAGAAATAAAGATAGATGAAGTAGCAAAAGCAGGGTCATATTTCATTCTAGCATTCAAAGACTTTTCTTCAAGCTTAACTAATAATTTCTTAATATCAGATCTATCATTGCAAGCTAAGAAGTCTCTAGCAGTTTCTTCATAACATAAACCTCAGGCACAACAGGCAATTCATATCTAGGGGGAGAATCTTCATCATCACTTTCATCAATATTATCAGTTTCAATAATTTCATTCTCTCTAACCCTAGCAAGTTGTTCATCAAGAAATTCGCCTAATGGCACAGGATTATCAAGCATAGAAGTAGTTTCATCATAAGTATCATGCAAAGCAGAAGTGGCATCATCAATAACATGCGACATATCAGAATGAATAGCAGGAGTAGGTGTCACAAGTTTACTCAAAACAGAAGGTGAATCAAGTGCAAAGCTAGATGGCAGTTCCTTACCTCCCCTCATAGTTGAGGGAAAAATCTTGGTTCTTTTATCTTTCAAGTTCTTCATAGTGATCAGCAGATATAAATCCCAAGTGACTCAAAGAATAGAGCTATGCTCCCCGGTAACGGCGCCAGAAAATATTCTTGATAACCCACAAGTATAAGGGATCGCAACCGTTTTTGAGGGTAGAGTATTCAACCCAAATTTATTGATAGCCAAAGAATATTCTCAAGTATTAGCAGCTGAGGTGTCAATTCAACGACACATGGAAAACTTAATATCTGCAGTTAAGTATTTAGTAGCAAAGTAGAATGATAGTAGCGATAACGGTAGCAAAAGTAATAGTTTTGGTTTTATAGCGATAGTAACAGTAGTAACGAAAAAGTAAATAAGCAAAGATCAATATGTGAAAAGCTCGTAGGCAATGGATCTGTGATGGATAATTATGTCGGATGTGATTCCTCATGCAATAGTTATAACATAGGGTGACACAGAACTAGCTCCAGTTCATCAATGTAATGTAGGCATGAATTATGAATATAGTCATATATACGTGCTTATGGAAAAGAACGTGCATGCCATCTTTTGTCCTACCCTCCCGTGGTAGCGGGGTCCTATTGGAAACTAAGGGATATTAAGGCCTCCTTTTAATAGAGTACCGGACCAAAGCATTAACACTTAGTGAATACATGAACTCCTCAAACTACGGATATCATCGGTAAGTATCCCGATTATTGTCACTTCAGGGTTAACGGATCATAACACATAATAGGTGACTATAGACTTGCAAGATAGGATCAAGAACTCACATATATTCATGAAAACATAATAGGTTCAGATCTGAAATCATGGCACACGGGCCCTAGTGACAAGCATTAAGCATAGCAACGTCATAGCAACATTAATCTCAGAACATAATGGATACTAGGGATCAAACCCTAACAAAACTAACTCGATTACATGATAAATCTTATCGAACCCATCATCGTCCAGTAAGCCTACGATGGAATTACTCATGCACGGTGGGGAGCATCATGAAATTGGTGATGGAGGAAGGTTGATGACGACGATGGCGACGGATTCCCCTCTCTGGAGCTCCGAACGGACTCCAGATCAGCCCTCCCAAGAGAGATTAGGGCTTGGCGGCAGCTCCATATCATAAAATGTGATGAATCCTTCTCTCTATTTTTTTTCTCCCCGAACGTGAATATATGGAGTTGGAGTTGAGGTCGGTGGAGCATCAGGCACTACTAGGAAAAGGGCTACTAATGGCGCACCAGTTTTGCCTACTAATGGCGCACTACTGGTGCGCCATTAGTATCACGCCACTAGTATTGATGCTCCATTAGTATGAATATTAGGTTTTATTTATTTATACTTTTCTAATTTTTGCACAGGTTACAAAATATATTATTTGACAGAATATAGACAGCAGCACACAACAACAGCAGATTCATCGAATACAATAGAAGATTGGTCTCCGAATACAATTCATCATATTAGTCTCCGAATTCAAAAGACCGAACAAAGATAAAACATTACAAGTCTCGAGACCGCGAGTATCGAGTTTGTCTTCACATTACAAGTCGATGTCGATCATCTAAACTACCATCACATAGAAGAGAGCTGATGTCATCACGATGAGCATCATCGCGATGAAACTTTTCTTCATCCGGTTCCTCCAACGCTCCCTCCTCTCTCCCACTAGATAGCGGGCGTATCTAGATTCCGCCTCCGCCCTAGTGGTGTACCCTTTGTAACCGTTATCGCTGAAACGGTGAACCTTTCTCCGACACTCCTCCCAGTCGTCGTAGACTCTGGGAATCTTACCCTTGTACACGACATACGATGGCATCTCTATGCATAAGCCAAACAACAGACAATACATACATAAGCAATATATTAGTATGCAACAAAAGTATCGGAAGAGAAAAGCAAGACATTAATAGCACGATTCATGGTCCTACTAATAAATAGCATCTATTACATCTAAGTTGAACGACTTCCAAACCAAAGAGACATACAATTCATTAAAGTTTAATTACAACATGAGCCAATCAATGTTTCAGAACTACACGTCACTACTTTCGACTCAACTCATGGGACAGGAGCGTGGATGACGCCGCCGTCTGTCGTGATGGTCATGAAATCGCGGGCGTTGTCAGCTTGCATTTGTAGCGTTCTGTCTATCTCACTGTTGGACGGTTGATATCTGAGGAAGAATTGCCCCGAGGTATGAAGGACATCTTGATGGATGATGTCCGGAAACTCCGACTTGATGCGAAAGAATTCTTGTCTGATGTCCGCGTCCTGGATTGCCGACAAGCTCGCGGCCCAATCTTTGAGATTATCTGGTAGCAGAAGGCGATGAAGGTCCCTTACGATCGCCCGCATGTGATGGAGGGCATAGTAGGCATCCTTCTGACCGCCAGGCGGCTGCTTGACGCAGCAGAACGTCGTATTGTGGGCGAACACATGCTTGCTGTACTTACGAACTGCCCTGGTGAAGGTGCCTCCAGATTTGGCGTAGCCGGGGAGAACATCATCAAGAACTTTCTTGATATTTGTGTAGTCTATCTTGGAGTCACGGTTCGGGTCGAAATACGTGGCCATGGAATATTTCGGGCTTAAGAGGATGAGTGTGCAATGTGTGTCACTGCACAGAACACGGAATGTTAGAAAAAAAAAGAATGATCGAAATCTAAGAAATCATATGTTACGGGGCGGTTAAGGGATGACTTACTCGGGAAAGTAAGCCACAAGGAAGTTATCCTTATCTGGGTTTGCCAGAATGACGCCTTCGAGGTGTGAACTCGCGACTTGGCGGTCCCCAGCGCTGCACAAGAGCTTGGCACGCATGTAGAAGGGGTCGACTATCACGATGTCCGGGGTCTTGTCTCTAATGATCTGCATCTCCATACTCAGTGAAAACAGCCAAACGAAGGTGTAGTGCAGTGGATGAAGGTTAAACATAGCAAAGATGTCATCAAACCGCAGGACGATCGTACCCCCGATGTCGCCATCCACAAAGCCCTTGCCCTCTGGCACCTTGGCCACGAAAACTGGGTATGCCACATCATTCTCTCTGAGACGCCGCTTCTCCAAAGAAAGGACACTGTCGTGCAGACTCCGCATAGCACCGGTTGCAGCATTGAGCATATTTGTCGGTAGCATTGCCCTACCCGCCACATGCACCCTCCTCGAGATATCCTTAGGTGAAGGTGGCCCGTCCTGAGCACGGATCGTACTCGGTGCTGGCTGGCTCGCACCGGCGCCCTTTTTAGTCTTCCATTTCCGGCTCTTCTTCTTGATCAGCTGTAATGGGACCGAGTTCTGCTCACAGACCGCCTTCTTGAGCATGTTGGGGCTGATAATATTTGGCACCTCACCTATCTGAGGCTTGGTGAAGGCGGCAGCTGGAGGCGTCTCGTGAGAACTGAATGCCAGACGACGCCTGTTGCAACTGGGTTTCTCCGTCGTACCAGCTAGATCGCGGTCGTCTTGGTTGGGTTCTTGAGAAGGAGGCCCGCAGAACTCGTCACCGTACCCATGTTCGGCAAAGTACTTATCGACATTGGTAAATGTACCATCGTCGTTGTCGTCGTCGTCCGGATCCTGTGCCATATGCATGTCCGAATCCTATGCCATAGGGATGTCCGGCATGTCCGGTAGCGTTGCGGCGTTCTTGCCATGGCCTGGCGCCGGCACGACTGGCGGTCTTGTCTGTGGGGTGGTGTCCCCCGCCCCAAACGAATCTGGCTCTTCGACTAAAGCAGGGGCTAGCTTACGCAGGCGCTGAGGGTCATCTCATCTTCTTCGTCGGCCCCAGCGGGTCGAATCGGAGGTAACAGCTCGTCGCAGCCTGGCAGCACCCGAACCACTTCAACCCTACACACTATGGGTGGCATCGGATTACCGTGGAACACGAGGTTGCCCGGTTGAACGATTCTTCCCTTGGCGACATCGACCAACTCGCCGCCCACGAAGTGCAGGAGAGTGCAAGGAACATCGGCGGCGCCTTGCGAAAACATGTAGGGCGTCAGGGATGCCCAGTCAAAGGCAAGGAGATGAAGTCATCGGCCGAGAGGCTGAGTTACCGTGATGCCGTCGAGCTCGGCTAATGTCGAGGCACCGCCAATGGCGAGCGTGCAACTGACGCAGGGGCCGCTTGCTGGCGAGGTGCCGGCCGACGTACACTCGGGTGCATTAAGCTCCAATGCCCGTGCTGGCGCCGGAGACATGAATACCGCCTCCGCCGGAGACACTAATGGCGCAGCCGGAGACACCAATGGCATCGCCTGCGCGCTGTGCGAGTTGCTGGCCGTGAAGCTGGGAACCGGGGGAGACCCCTCTTGGCCGCCCGCAATCCACGTTGTCAGCCCATGAATCAACGTAGGCACCATGGCGTTGAGCTTCGTTTCCAGTTGTTGTTCCACTTGCTCTTGGACAAGCTCTGGAATCCGCACCACTTGTGCCTTGCGTGCTTCAACCTCGCGCGACTGGCTTTCCGAGCTGGTATTTTTCTCCTTTCGCCCACCAGTGGTATAGTATGACGACCATTTTGTGGACAAGCCTTTGTCGGCCACACGACCAGCTGACGTCGGCTTACTGAGCTTATCCTTGTTTTTCATTACGTTCAATGCCCTATTCAAAGGGGTGTCGAAAGGGGAGCTTTGAGACGACCCCGCGCTACTGCTTTCTTTGTCCTGCGGAAGGAACGTGAACCATTTAGAAATATCAGGGATTAATTAGAATGCAACCATATGGAGCTAATTACGCGGGGGTGTATTCCTTACCAGAACAAGCTCAAGCGCCTTGGTCTTCGGATCCGTGGTAAGCTCCTTTGTTATCGGGTCCTCCTTGTACAGGGCCCTGAGAAAGTTCCTGGTCTGCTTGTCACGGTATTTCTCGAAGCGGGGCTATAGGCCTTGCTCGGCACGCTCCGCGTCCTCCTTGTCCCATATAGGCTCCGCCACTCTGTAACCGCCGGGACCGAGTTGGTGGACCCCTACGTTCAACTGTCGCATTTCTTTCCCCCACTGACTTGATTCGGAGGTTGCGGGGCTCTTGCACTTGATCTTGAACTCCTTGTAGTCATCTTCGCTCATCAAAGGATATTTTGCCTTGATCTTCTCATAACTATCACCTTTTTCAATCATTGCCTTCACCGTGCTTTTCCAAGTAGACAGGGCCGTGCTCATCCTCGTGAGGGCGGCACCGTTCACTTTATTCCCTGAGAGGCGTGTGTTTGCAAACTCAGCAGGGAACTTGTATCATTCGTGCAGCTTCGTGAAGAGGAGGCTGCACAAATTCCCTCGGTCCTTATGCCATAGGTTCTCGGTGTTGATCGAGACGGTGCTCTGCAGAATGCACCCGAGCTAAACCGAGTACCCCTTGACTACGTGTTTGGGCGCCGTCGGATTCCCGTCGGAGTTCACTTCAGTAAATTCCTACATGATGGTGCCGAGCTTGCTCGGGCGCCGGTCCTTCCGTTGCCTCTTCGGTTGGCTGCCATCTGTGCGTGCGCCGCCATCATCAGTGGTGGCATCCGTGGCGCCATCATCAGTGGTGTCATCCCCGACGCCACTAGGGGTTATGTAGTCAGGATCGGTGTCTTCCGCGGCGTCCTCATAGCGGTGAGGTTCTTCCTCTAACTCCTGGGACAGCTCCCAAAATTGCTTGCCGCCCGAACCGCTGGCCTCATCGTTGTGGGCCATGTTTCGCTCTAAATAGGAAAAAAGTTTGGTCAAAAAGTTGGTTATTGTCAAGGAACAAGATCATGGTCTCATCATTTAGGGTTTGTCGACACCGAGGCATCCTAAAAGCTAAGCTTTTATCATTTAGGGTTTGTCGACGCCGAGGCACCCTAGGTTGGGCCTAATCAGTTGGCACTAATCACTTGGCTCTATTGCCACCTATGTTGGGTTTATCATCTAGGGTTTATCGATGCTAAGGAGAATTCTAAGTTGGGCCTAATCACTTGGCTCTATTGCCACCTATGGTTTAATGCAGCAAGCATGGCGGGGCAGTTGATCCTACTTAACTAAGGACTAAGATACCCCGGCCCATGCATTAGTCGCAAGTACCCCATATGTCCTATTTTTAGCAAAGTCATGCTAAAATTCACGGAAAATTTCGGCATGACCTTTGCTGAAAATAGGACATATGGAGTACCTGAATTTGCCGGAACGGAAGTTAATCAACATTCCGGCAAACTCAAGGACCTCTCGGGATACCTGCAAATTCATCACGACACAATGGTCGGAGACAAAACCCAGCAAACTAGCAAGATGATCATCATCTTTGCAAGTCATTACTTGTCAAATATAGAAGAAGGAACAATTTATTTGTGACATAGTTGGCCCATACAGAAGAAGCAACACCCTGCACTAGCCTAAAAACAAGTGAAGTTTCACCCATATAAGAACAACTTTATAAAATCAGAGATGTTTCTATGTTTTTTCTACCGCTAGGAAGAACATCACTCATTGGAAATGAAAATCTCAGTACCAGCATTTTGAACTTTGAAATGAAATACAGTAGTAGTATTAGTAGTATATGGAGTAGTATGTTGCCTAGTAGTAGTATTAGTTGTATATGGAGTAGCAAGTTTTGCCTCAGAGACCGCAAAAGCTATGTTTTTTCTCAATTCAGATAGCTAAGTGGAAAACCACGTCAAGTTCTGTTTTAATACTCTATTTCTCAATGCATGCAATTGGTTTCATCTGGACTACATCATAGAACCACCAATAAAGGACACTGAAAAAAAATATAGAGAAGCCTACGGTTCCTATCCTTGAGTAGCATGATTAGAGATGAGTAGATCTCCTAAAGGTGTCCTAAGCACCTGCTGTTACTCTTGGAAGCAATGCAAACATGTAAAAGTTATTACTGTTGACAATACTACTCAAATATCCAACTATCAGGACACAAGGCATGATAATCCATCTAATCTAATGAAACCTGAACTCAACCTGATGATGGTTCATGCCCTCAGACACATCAGCACCTCAAGAATGCCATGAAAAAATTGAAAAGGACCAAGACAATCACCACACAAGTGAAGAGAGAACTCGGGGCCTCTTTGACAAAAATGAAAAGGACCAATACAATGAATAGGACCAGTTGTGCATCAAACATTATAATGCCGCAGGGCAAGGTCTCAAGTTACATGATCAGTTGTGCTTGACTGAAAATTTTGACAGGAAAATTTTGACTGAAATTTTGACTGGAGTAACAAAGGCATAAAAGTAGAAATTACAGGTGTAGATTGCTCTATACAACAAACTTCCTATCAGTCCAACAATGTTTCTGAATCTAAACTTTTTCAGTTAACATGACCTAAACCTGACAATGTTCAGTTAACAGAAAGGGGGGGAAAGGGGAACCGGTGCAGCTCACCGAGAGGAAGACGATGGCGAGCTCGTGTGGGGCCAGGGTTGACGAGGTGACGCGGATCGACGGTGAGGCGTCGGTGTCGTAGAGGCGCCGGAGACCTTGCCCTGTGAGACAGAGAAGGGGCCGTCAGCCCCGGCGCAGGCGGGAGGCAAAGGGAGGAGGAGG
>NC_041384.1:548251580-548252151 GCF_002162155.2 Triticum dicoccoides
GGGGGTGGAGTCCGGCGGGGGTCGGGGCGGCGGGGGTGGAGTCTGGCAGGGGTCGGGGCGGCGGCGTCGTGGGTCGGGGCGGCGGCGTCGTGGGTCTCGCGAGGGAGAGAAGGACGAATGGGATCTGGCGAAGGAGAGGAAGGACTTAGCTATAGGGGGGAAGCTTACTAATGGCGCACCACCGTCGGTGTGCCGTTAGAAATCGTTTTTTTTAGATAGCAATGGTGCACCCATCGCCGGTGCGCCATTAGAAATCTTTTTTTAGATAGCAATGGCGCACCACCAGGCCGGTGCGCCATTAGTATATTTATTATTATTATTTTTTAATAAATGAATATGAATATGAAACAATAGTATTTTTTATAAAAACAGTAATAATTGTTGTTTAACAACAATTGTAGTCTACAATTTATTATTATTATTATTTAGAAAATGAATATGAATATGAAACAGTAATAATTTTTTATAAAAACAGTAATAATTTTTTATAAAATATCATCAAATTTGTTATTTGAAAATATCATCGGCGGCGGCAGTGGAGCGGGGGAGGGTGCGGGGGGTGCTCTTCGGC
>NC_041384.1:548252259-548307326 GCF_002162155.2 Triticum dicoccoides
AGGGTGCAGGGGGTGCTCGTCGGCGGCGGTGGAGCGGGGTAGGGTGCGGTGGGTCGTCGATGGCAGTGGAGCTAGCGGGGGAGGGTGCGGGTGGAATCGAGATCGAGATGGAGGGGGATCGAGATCGAGTGTCCTCATGAATTCAAAAAGTGCCCATGAAATTTAAAAATATTCATGATATCAAAAAGTGCCCATGAAATACAATCGAGATATGAAGACTACGGTTTAAATACAATCGATCTTAGCTAGCTATCTGTTCACAATCTTCTTGCCCTTCTTTTTCGCAAATGGAGTTCTTTTGTGGAACAGACGTCCTTTAGGTAGAGTGGTCCTGCTTCTTCTTGTGGTGTATGCTGCTACTTCATCGTCGTCATCATGTTCGATCTTCGGGTCGCCGTACTTGTCGAAGTCTTGATCATTGGCTACTCCATCCATTCCGATGATCTTCCTTTTGCCTCTCCTCACGACAACACGACTGGGCTTTGACGGGTCGGTAATGAAGAAGCATTGGTCCACTTGGGAAGCCAGTACCCATGGCTCATTTTTCGCGGTGACGTTTGCGCCCGCGGTCTTGGATTTGGCTTCGGGTATAACCATGGTGGTGAAATACCGGTCTTCTTTTAGGACGCTCTTGGCCCATCTGACATGAAACATCGGGACCTTCTCTCCAGCGTAGCTCAGTTCCCAGATCTCCTCGATCCTTCCGTATTATCTGTCCTTGTCATTACCGGTGTAGGATTCCATCGTTACCCCGGAGTTCTGATAACCATCGCTCTTCATGTCCTTGTCCTCTATGTAGAATGTGTAGCCGTTGATATCGTACGCCTCATAGGTCATTAGGTTGTGCTCGGCGCCCTGTGCCAAGGCGAATATGAGTTGTTCTTCTGCGGAAAAATCCTCATGTAAAGGGTACGACAGAAGCTTCTTCTTGAACCAACGCGTGAAACATGAGTTGTGCTCTTTGATTATATCTCCGTCCGTCCTCTGTTGGCCTCGGTCATTGTACGTCTTCTCAATAAAGGTTTTGTGCTCTACCACCCAAGGATCGACCACGTCTATGTGTTGTAGCGCGACTAGGTTTGCTCTTTCAAAGTCGGCGAGTCGACCCTCGAAGTCGACATGCATTTCGCGGCGACCCTCACGGTGACCCCATCCAGCGAGTCTGCCGAGGTGCCTGTTGACGGGCAGACCAACGGGGTTCTCGATGCCTAGATAATTCGTGCAGTAGGAGATGCACTCTTCGGTCAGAAAGCCCCTGGCTATACTTCCCTCTGGACGTGACATGTTGCGAACGTATCCTTTGATGACACCATTCATCCTTTCGAATGGCATCATGCTGTGCAGGAACGTCGGCCTGAGTTGGATGATATCCTCCATGATATGGACCAGCAGATGCACCGTAACGTCGAAGAATGCGGGTGGGAAGTACATCTCAAGCTCGCATAGTATCACCACGATCTCTTCCTGTAACCTTTTGAGTTGCCTCACGCCAACCGACTTCCGAGAGATGACGTCGAAAAAGTTGCATAGGCCAAATAGCGTTTCACAGATGTGCGCGTCTATGATCCCACGGATTGCAACTGGAAGTATCGGCGTCATCAGCACGTGACTGTCGTGAGACTTAATCCCGCTGAACTTCTGCTTCGCTGGGTCTAGGTATCTGCTTATCTTCCCCGCGTAACCATAAGGAAGTTTTACTCCTACGAGGTAGGTGAAAAACTGCTCTGCTCGATCTCCTCCTGACTTAGAGTGAAGCACGCGGGATGGTAGTCATTTTCGGTCTTCTTGGCCTTTTTGCCTTTGCGACGACTTTCTGTGTCCTGCTTCGCCTCATCATCATCATCATCATTAGCGTGAAGCTCCTGCCTGATGCCCATTTATTTCAAGTCTGCCCTTGCTTTCGGCCCATCTTTGGTCCTCTCTGGCACGTTGAGCAGGGTACCAAGCAGACTCTCGCACATGTTCTTCGTGATATGCATGGCAT
This sequence comes from Triticum dicoccoides, assembly GCF_002162155.2. Lineage (NCBI taxonomy): Eukaryota > Viridiplantae > Streptophyta > Magnoliopsida > Poales > Poaceae > Triticum > Triticum dicoccoides. The sequence goes on from NC_041384.1 coordinate 548,254,244, forward strand.
CAAGGCTGTGAGGCACACGGTGGATCTTCCAGTACGGCAAGTCTCAGAAAACAGACCTTGTTTTCCATACCTTCAGCAGCGGCTCTGGCGCCTTTTGCTTCTTTCCCGGCTCTGGCGCCTTTTGCTTCTTTCCCGGCAGTGGGCAATCTTTCCAATTTTTCAATAGCACGTCTATTTCCTCGTCGCTCCTCGTACACGGGCGTCTTCGGGGTTCAGTTTCACCATCGAACAGATCCTTGCGTTTCCTCCACAGGTCATCGTCGCGAAGCCACCTTCGATGTCCCATGAACGCGGTTTTCGAAGACCCAGGATCTCTATCTAGCTGGCGATATGTTGTGTCATCCATGCACCTGACGCATCCAGAAAATCCATGGACCACCTGCCCCGCGAGATATCTGTAACCGAGATAGTCGTGCGCCGTCGTGAGAAGTGCGGCTCTCATAGGGAAATATTCTTTCTCTGCGGCGTCCCACGTATTGGCTGGCGTTTTCCACAGCGTGTCTAACTCCTATTTCAGCAGCCCCAGATATAGATTGATGTCGTTCCCTGGTTGTTTCGGCCCTTCAATTAGCATACTCATGTGAATGTACTTCCTCTTCATGCACAACCAGGGGGGAAGGTTGTACATCCACATAAACACAGGCCAGGTGCTATGTGTGCTTCTCTGGCTGCCAAACGGATTGACTCCATCGGTGCTCGCGCCCAGCATGATGTTCCTTGGATCGTTCCCAAATTCTAGGTTTTCGAAGTTCAACGCTTGCCACTGGATTGCATCCTTAGGGTGACTCAACATCTTATCTTTTTTATTTATCTCCGGATCATTTCCGTCATCTTCCCGCTTCTTCTCATCCCTATCCGCGTCCCAACGCAGGAGCTTTGCTACCTTAGGGTCCGCGAAATACCGCTGCAAACGAGGAGTGATCGGAAAGTACCACACCACTTTTTGAGGAGCTTTCTTCCTCTTCTTGTATCGAGTGACACCGCACACTGGACATATGGTAGACTTCGCGTGCTCGTCCCGATAAATGATGCAATTGTTCATGCACACATGGTATTTCACGTGCGGTAAATCTAGAGGACACATGATTTTCTTCGCCTCCTCAAAACTGGTCGGGCACTTGTTCCCCTTGGGAAGACGTTCGTGCCAGAATGACATGTTCTCGTCGAAGCATGCGTCGGTCATTTTGTGTTTTACCTTCATCTCCAGAGCCATGAGCGTTACTTTCAGGTGGGTATCCTCGGGCCCACATCCTTCATACAATGGAGTAACCGCGTCTATCTCCAGTTGATCCAGCTTGGCTTTCTCTCGGGCGGCAGCTCTTGCGTTATCCGTCTGCTTGAGAAGCAGCTCTTGAATATGACGGTCCTGCACCCAGCCTCCATCGTCGTCTGCTCCGGCATCTCCATCTTCATGATCATGCCCTTCATCTTGATCTTCCTCATCATCATGTCCGGCATCTTTTACATGATGACTGTGTACAGCATCACCGTCGTGGTCATGTCCTGGAGATTCTTTGTCTTCTCGCCCGCCCTTGCCGCGGTGGTTGTCTTGCTTCCCTTCCTCATTTCTTGCCCGGCCCCCATGGACGACTTCATAGTCATCTTCATAACCTTGCCGCCGATATCCATCCATGAAACCATGCAAGAGTAGGTGGTCCCGCACCTTCCCGGAATCCGGGTCCGCAAAAAGGCTCTTCAGCTTGCATCTTCGACACGAACATCTTATCTCCGTCTCGTTCTTTTGAAGCATCTCGGCCTTCGCGGAGCTCAAAAACCTATTCACGATGCCTTCGATCATCGTGTGGACCATGGTCACCTGCGAGGTAGAGCAAAACATATTTTAGAACCAAGAAAAAATTTGGCATGACTTTCCCTAAAAATAGGACCAAAAAGAATGCATAGTGCCAAAATTCTCACCGAAACGGAAATGAATCAACATTCCGGCAAAATATTGGCAACTATCGCATTTCAAATACCGGTACCTGCAAACAAAAACATATATGCAACACCACAAACATATGCAACACCACAAACATACATAGATCTAGCTAGGCCACAAAAAGTGCATGTGCACGTTGTTGGAGCGAGCTAGGGAGAAAAAACATAGATCTACAACATGAAGATAGCTTTCCCCTTACTTACCTATCAAAAAAAGGTAATTTCACCACTTAATTTTGATGAATCTATGGTGCAAATGAGGTGAGGAGGAGGAGGCAGCCGACAAGCTTGGAGAAGGAGGTGGAGGGAATGAAGTGGGGAAAGTGAGTGTGTAGGTGTGGCTGTCCAAAATATCTAGCTGGTCCCAGGTTACTAATGGCGCACCATACAGCCATGCGCCATTAGTAACCCAACATACTAATGGCGCACCTACTGGCCGTGCGCCATTAGCAGTTTTGCAAAAAAGTAATATATATACTAATGGCGCATCATGGCAGAGTGCGCCATTACTAGTTTAAACTAGTAACGGCGCACTTTGCAACGGTGCACCATTAGTAGTTTTGCAAAAAACAGAATAAAAAAATACAGTAGTGGCGCACTCTATGGCTGGTGCACCATTACTAGCTAGAACTACTAATGGCGCACTTTGCCCGGATGCGCCATTAGTATGTTTGGAAAAACGAAAAAAATTTGTTACTTGTGGCGCACCTTGTGCCTGGTGCGCCATTAGTGTCTTCCACACTAATGGCGCATCACCACATGGTGCGCCATTAGTATATAGTAGTGGCGCACCACTTCTCTGGTGCGCCATTAGTGTCAATTTCATCTATAGCCCTTTTCCTAGTAGTGAGGGGGCCCACGAGGCAGGGGCATGCCCAGGGGGGTAGGCGCACCCCCACCCTCGTGGACAGGGTGTGGGCCCCCTAGCCTTGATTCTTTTGCCAGTATTTTTTATATATTCCTAAAATATTCTCCGTTGATTTTCAGGTCATTCTGAGAACTTTTATTTGTGCACAAAAATAACACCATGGCAATTCTGCTGAAAACAACGTCAGTACGGGTTAGTTCCATTCAAATCATGCAAGTTAGAGTCCAAAACAAGGGCAAAAGTGTTTGGAAAATTAGATACGATGGAGACGTATCACTCTCTTTGTGAGCCGTTAGTCTCATCGAACCGCACATCCATAGTTTCAACCACTTTGTAGTGAAAGATGTTGAAGACTCTGTAGGAGTGCGGATCCTTTCCGTAGCCAAGCATAAATCCTTCATGTGCTTTCGGTGCAAATTTTGAAGTGTGATGTGGATCCTTGATCCAGCACCTAGCAACAAATACTCTGAAGTAGCTGGCGTTTGGCTTCTTATTAGTCAGGAGCTCATATGATGTCTTCTTTAGGAACTTGTGAAGATAAACACGGTTGATGATGTGGCATGCAATATCAATAGCTTCAGGCTAGAACTTCCTTGGAGTCCTGTACTCATCAAGCATCGTCCATGCCATCTCAACGAGGGTTATGTTCTTGCGCTCCATGATGCCATTCTACCGACGTGTGTATGGAACCGAGAACTCATGTGTGATGCCCAATGTATTAAGATAAGTGTCGAGGCCGGTGTTCTTGAATTTCATGCCGTTGTCACTTCGGATGTGTTTGATCTTGATGCCATAGTTTGTTATGGCACGATTGGCGAATCGTCTGAAGACATCCTGCACTTCAGCCTTATAGAGAATTATGTGCACCCATGTATATCTCGAGTAATCATCAACAATGACGAAGCCATAGAGGCAAGTAGTGGTAGTGAGGGTAGAGTAGTGACTAGGGCCGAATAAGTCCATGTGAAACAGCTCGAAGGGACGTGTCGTTGTCATGATTGTCTTCGAGGGATGCTTGGCCTGAGTCATCTTTCTAGCTTCGCAGGCACCTCATAGATGATCCTTGTTGAACATGACACCCTGGATGCCTATGACATGCTTCTTCTTCATGAGAGTGTGTAAGTTCCTCATGCCCGCATGCCCTAGACTCTGATGCCAGAGCCAGCACTCTGAAGCTTTCGCTAGAAGACATACGACCAACTATGGTCCTGCTGAGAAATCTACCATGTAAAGATCATCCTTTCGATACCCTTCGAAGACTAGAGATTTGTCAGATTCCATAAGCACAAGGCAACGATATTTACCAAATATCACAATCATGTTCGGATCACAAAGCATTGAGACATACATTAAGTTGAAACCAAGGGATTCAACAAGAATCACTTTATCCATGTGGTGATCCTTTGAGATTGTAACTCTACCTAGGCCCAATACCTTGTTTTTACCAGTGTCAGCAAATGTGATGTGACTTTTGTCAGACGGACGTAGGGTTGAATCCATAATAAGACTTCGATCACCAGTCATGTGGTTAGTGCATCCACTGTCCATAATCCACTCAGAAGCCTTTGGTGTCATACCCTACAGTGCAGTTTAGGGGATAGGCTTCACCAAGGGAAATGTGAAGCATAAACATTTGACGAACAAGCATATAATCAAAGTTTAGATCCTTGTTAGGGTAGATAGGATGTTTGTCTAGAAATCCTGGGACGAAATACATAGTAAGACCATTCTGGCATTTTATCTTGCGTCCCACAAGATGTTTTAGGTCCCCAACATAAGCATCAGAAGTCTTTGATTTCCGGCTGGAGACCTTTCCCTACAGAAGAGAGTTAATTTTTCTTAACCACCACATCTTCAGGGGTGGCTTTGAAGCAATGAGTCTAAGTGCAACATCTGAGAACTTTCTCTTTGGAGCCCTAGCTAATAGTCTTGCAGGAGGTGAATAATACTCATAGGAATAGCTAGAAAAGTTCTTGGTCTTATGAACATAGTGGTTTGATGAAACACACTCATATTGATAAGTCTGAGTATGGTTTCCCTGCAAAACATTGGTGTTAGGGTGACTCTGATGAGTCCTCTATCTGTATGAAGCCTTTGGTCTGGGGTTTATCTTCTTCCCCGGTTGTGTCATGATGACATTCACATGAAGCTTCTCAAGACAACTTTTGGGCACCCAGATCTTCTTCAAAGGTGATCCATTCCTGCAGTTAGTACCAATATACCTGGCAAACACTTCACCATTATGATTCTTAAATAGTTTATAGTTTTCATCAAAGGATTCATCAATGATAGTCGGCTTAGCACAAGAAGCCAGACAAGGTAGATAGATCCACTAAAGGACCCTTAGCAGCAACCCATGTGGTTTTGGGGTACTGCTCAGGCTTTCGTTATGAACCATCAACGTTCATTTTCCTCTCAAACCCAACACCCTCTTTCCTAGGGTTTCGGTTCAGAATCTGTTTCTTAAGGACATGGCATAGAGTTTGATGCCCTTTGAGGCTTTTGTACATCCCCGTTTCAAGAAATGTCTTCAACGTAGCATTCTCATCAGCAATGGTAGTGGTATCCTCAGAACCGGGGTTAGTTACCATATCAGCAGTTGAAGACATAGCAACAATAGCAGCAGTAGAACATTCAACAATAGAGACATCATTATCACGCTCAAGACATTTTAAACATGGTGGCTGAAAGTCTTCTGAGTGGTACTGATCTGTTGAGTGCAAAGTGACTCGTTCTCCTTTTGAATATCTTCATGAGACGCTCTCAGGTTCTCAAGTTCTTGCTTCCTTTGAAGATAATCATAGGAAAGCTTCTCATGAGTAGCTGAGAGTGTTTCATGATGACTTTCAAGTTCTTTGTACTTAACATGAAGATTTTTAATGTCTTAAATTAAGGATTGAGTTCGCATCTTTTCCGCATCCAACAGGTCATCGCTTTTGTCTATCAACTTTTGAATGTGTTCCATAACATTTTGTTGTTTCGTTGCAATTTTAGCAAGTGTTTTGTAGCTAGGTTTAGATTCACATTCAGAGTCATCTTCACTGGATGTTTGAAGGTAAGCATCACGTGAATTTACCTTAGCACCACGTGCCATGAAGTAGTAGGTAGTCGCAGAGTCATCCTCATCATCAGCATTGGCGTCGGCGATGAGGCCTTTGTCTTTAGTGTTGAAGATGGACTTGGTGACATAAGCTGAAGCTAGATCCAGGCTTGAATCAGACTCCTCCTCAGACTCCACCTCCGCCTCCTCAGAAGTAGACTAGTCCTCTGAGTCCATCTCCTTGCCAACAAACGCACGAGCCTTACTTGATGAGCTCTTATTGTATGATGAAGGCTTTGATGAAGACTTTGAATAAGACTTTGAGGATTTCTTCTTCTTGTCATCAGAATCATATTCCTTGCTCTTCTTCTTCTTCTTCTTGGTCTCATTGTGTAACGCCCCGAGACCGATGTGCCAGGTGTCTTCCAGTTATTCGTTGTTGTTTGCCTTGTCTTTGCTTGCGTGTCATGCATTGCATATCATGTCATCATGTGCATTTCATTTGCATACATGTTCGTCTCATGCATCCGAGCATTTTCCCTGTTGTCCGTTTTGCAATCCGGCGCTCCTATGTCATCCGGTGTCCCTTTCTACCTCTTTTCGTGTGCGGGTGTTAAACGTTTTCGGATTGGAACGTGACTTGTGATGCGGTCTTGGTTTACTACCAGTAGACCGCCTGTCAAGTTTCGTGCCATTTGGACTTCGTTTGATACTCCAATGGTTAACCGGGGGACCGAAAAGGCCTTGTGTGTGTTGCAGCCCAACACCCTTCCATTTTGGCCCAAAACCCACCTAAAACTCCTCCATCATCTCGGTTGTTCGATCACAATCGCGTGGCCGAAAACCACACCTCATTTGGACTCTCCTAGCTCCCTCTACCTATAAATATGTGGCTCTCCCCGAATTTTTCGCGCAGTCCAAACCCTAGCCTTCCACGTCCTCGCGCCGCCGGACACGTCCACCGACGGCCAGACATGTCCACCGCCAGCCGCCACGCGTTCTGGCCAATGAGAGACCGACATGTCATCAGCGCCGCCCCCGCGCCCTATCCCATCTCGCCACGTGGCGCCGCCGCGCTCGCCCCCGCCGCCGGCCCGCGAGCCCGCATCAGGCCCACGGGGCCCATCCCGCCGCCTACGCCCCATCTCCGGCGACCGGACGCCACCGGCCGCCGCGCGCCGCCGCCCGCCGCTCGCTCTCCCTGTCGCGCCTTGTCTCTGGAGCCTCGCACCGCCGCCTCGGCTTCCGCACTCCTCCGCTGGAGCCATGCATCGTGCCGCCCTCATCACCGGTGGCCGCGCCGCCTCGTCGCGGATCCGGTCGGGCCGGACCGGATCCGGCCACCCGCTCCATTCCCCGCCGGCCCCGGCGATCGCCGGAGCCTAGAGTTCGCCGGAGCCGGAGTTGACCCGGATCGGGACCAGATCCACCGGGTTCCCCATCCAAACAGCGCCCCTCCATCCTGGATCTCCTCATCCCGCTTCTCTCGTCCCCGCGTGGACTTTTCGCGGAGGTAGAATTTCACTAAGTCCCCGAAATTTCCAGATTCATATGCCTCTTTTCATCATGTCATAATTCATCATTCTTGGCTCCGATTCATGCGTGTAGCATATCAAAATGTTCGTCTCGACGAGTAAAACATTTCATCTCATTGCATCATTTTCATTTGAGCTCATCTTGATGCCCGAAACTTTGTTGGAAGAGGGCTATGTGAGGAATATGTCAGATCTGTTTCAGCATATGGCATTTTTTCATTTTTGCCATGTTTAATGTGTGCATGATATGACGCTGAGCTGTACATGTGTTTTGTTATATGCCATGCCGTATTTACAGAGGTGCTTGCCATGTATTTTTTTAATCTATGTGGTGACTAGCACAAGCTTGCAAAGTAGTGTAATCGGTAATGCTGATTTCAGGGACTTAGAATTTCACTAAGTCCTTGTCCTGTTTTCGTTGTTATGCCATATGTTCATGTTGTTTCCTAGTGATCCGTGCCTCTTTTGAGGATGATCAGTAAGGATGTTTTGTTAACATTGTGGTGCTCTATCCATCCATGTCTTTGTTTGCATTTATGGAGCACACTAGCTTGAGTAAATCGAGCTCTACATTTACTATTTCATGAATCCTGGCAGATTGTTGACATGTTAGCGATTTTGCCGAGGATGTTGCTATTGATCCGTGCATGCTATGTTGTTGTTCTTGCCATGTCTAGCTTCTATGCCATGTATTATTGATGGGTGTATGCTTAGTTTGTCATGCCATGCTCCGTAGTGAGTGCATTGAGCTCGTAAACAAGTCTGAATCTGTTTATGATTTTGCCATGTTCACATGCTTGCAATTGTATTTTCCGATCCCTTCTGGCTCAAGGTCACTAAGGGACTTTTGTTAAGTGCTTTGAGTAGCTTCATGCCATGCCTTCCTTTGCCATGATATGTTCCTGTAGCATGTAGTTTTCATGCTCTAAAGTGTGCTTCCTGATGATAAATTCCAGACTTGTGTTAATTTCACCAAGTCTGAAACTTGTTATCATTTGCACTTTTGCCATGCTTGTTTGAACCTGTTAATGGATGAATTAGCCATAGCTCAGTGTTCATCTTTTGTCAAGCATCTTGATTGGATCCCTGCCATGTATTTTGTTTCCATGTTTCAGTGCTGTAGCATATCTATCTTGATGCATTTATATGGGTACTTGCTGTTTATCGCAGACCGGTGTCATATTTGTTTTGCTTGCCTTTTCCAAACCGTGCATCCGATTCCGGTGATCTTTATATCGATTTCAACCGAAATCACCTCAACTTTCCAGTGGAACTCTTGGTTTTCCAAGTTGAGTCCAGGTTCAATCATTCCTTGCAAATCTTGCATATGCATCACATACCGCATCCCGCATATCATACCATGTTCATGTGTTGGTTGTTTACTATGTTGTGTGCTTCTTTCCGGTGTTTGCTTCTTCGGGTTGGTTCCGGTAATGTCGCATTTGTGAGGACCCGTTCGACTATGTCCGTTTGTCTTCTTCATGGACTCGTTCTTCTTCCTTGCGGGATTTCAGGCAAGATGATCATACCCTCGAAATCACTTCTATCTTTGCTTGCTAGTTGCTCGCTCTTTTGTTATGCCTATGCTGCGATACCTACCACTTGCTTATCATGCCTCCCATATTGTTGAACCAAGCCTCTAACCCACCTTGTCCTAGCAAACCGTTGTTTGGCTATGTTACCGCTTTGCTCAGCCCCTCTTATAGCGTTGTTAGTTGCAGGTGAAGATTGAAGTTTGTTCCTTGTTGGAACATGGAGATGTTGTTCCTTGTTGGAACAATATCTCTTATTTAATTAATGCATCTATATACTTGGTAAAGGGTGGAAGGCTCGGCCTTATGCCTGGTGTTTTGTTCCACTCTTGCTGCCCTAGTTTCCGTCATATCGGTGTTATGTTCCCGGATTTTGCGTTCCTCATGCGGTTGGGTTATAATGGGAACCCCTTGATAGTTCGCTTTGAATAAACTCCTCCAGCAAGGTCCAACGTTGGTTTTACCATTCTCCACCTAGCCTTTTCTTTTCCCTTGGGAGTAGAGCTCTCGAGGGTCATCGTTATTTTAACCCCCCCGGGCCAGTGCTCCTCTGAGTGTTGGTCCACCTTGTCAGCCGCCGGTGGCCACCAGGGGCAACTCTGGGCTGGCCTACCGGAAGTTTGGACAATCCGGTGTGCCCTGAGAACGAGATATGTGCAGCTCCTATTAGGATTTGTTGGCACATTCGGGTGGCTTTGCTGGTCTTGTTTTACCATTGTCGAAATGTCTTGTAACCGAGATTCCGAGTCTGATCGGGTCTTCCCGCTAGAAGGAATATCCTTCATTGACTGTGAGAGCTTGTGATGGGCTAAGTTGGGACACCCCTGCAGGGATTTGAACTTTCGAAAGCCGTGCCCGCGGTTATGGGAAGATGGGAATTTGTTAACGTCCGGTTGTAGAAAACCTAAAGTTGATCTTAATTAAAATACATCAACCGCATGTGTAACCGTGATGGTCTCTTTCCGGCGGAGTCCGGGAAGTGAACACGGTGTTGGAGTTATGCTTGACGTAGGTTGTTCTAGGATCACTTCTTGATCATAGTTTCTCAATCGTGCTTTGCCTTCTCTTCTCGCTCTCATTTGCGTATGTTTGCCACCATATATGCTAGTCGCTTGCTGCAGCTCCACATCATACCTTTACCTCACCCATAAGCTCAAATAGTCTTCATCGCGAGGGTGTGAGATTGCTGAGTCCTCGCCCAATCACTCTGGTAAGTCTTCAAGGTAGACTTCGAAACTTTCACAGACTCCGTTCTCTGGCAATCCACAATGGCTCTTGGATCCTCAGAACGCGATGCCTAACCGGCTGGAGGATTCACAGTCCTCAAGTGTAACAAGTCTTCAGCTCATGCAGACAGAAAGACTTCAATGATGCCTAACACTCTTTGGCTCTAGGTTTTTTGGCCATTGTCCTCGCAAGGATCTCTCTCTCTATCTCAAATGCTTTGGAGGTGGGTTGCTCTCAAACGACAAAAGCTATGTACTAACTCTGAGCAGCCACCAATTTATGGTGTAGGGGGTGGGATATTTATAGCCGGGATGCAACCCATCCTGATTTGTCTGAAATGACCCTGGGTCACTAAGGAACCGACACATGTCCAACAGTCGGATTTCAAACACACGCGGTAGCTTGACTTGGGCTACAAGTAAAGCTGACTCATCCGACTCTGGATAAGATTTGCTCTCATTGTCTTCGCTCGAAGACACAAGATTTAGTTGAGCATCACTTCAGTCACTCTGACTTTGTTCACTTGGAACCCACTTAACAGTATGGTGGTTCCTATGACTCAACAAAAAAGAAAAGGAAACTACGAAACAACTATGTCTTCGCACTCCATAGTCTTCATATGAATGTATTCTCATGTCATAATCTTCATCGTGAATGTCTTCACGTACCACCATTGTCTTCAATGTCTTCACACATTTTTAGGGGTCATCTCTGGTAGGTAAATCGAATCAATAAGGGACTACTACCTGTGTTATCCTGCAATTCTCACAAACACAATAGTCCCTCAACCAAGTTTGTCGTCAATAATCCAAAACTAACTAGGGGTGGCACTAGATGCACTTACAGAACCCTTCCTGGCCTACCTTAATGGGCAGGAGCTCCCTGATGACCAGAATGAGGCTCGTCACATAGGCTGACGCTCTAAAGCCTACAAAGTTCACGATGGTGAACTCTACAAGAAAAGTACTACTGGAGTTCTTCAAAGATGCATCTCCGAAGATGAGGGACGACAACTCTTGGCCAAAATCATGCTAGTCTTGGTGGCCATCACGCTGCCACTCGGTCCCTCATAAGTACAGGTTTCTTTTGGCCAATGGCCCGAGCAAATGCACAGGACCTTGTACAGCGCTGCGTAGGATGTCAGCTTTTCTCCAATCAAAGTCATATGCCATCCACTTCCTTAAGAACACTCCCCATTATTTGGACTTTTGCGGTCTAGGGGCTAGACATGGTCGGACCCCTTAAATGGGGAAGGCACAAGAAGAAATATTTGTTGGTTATGGTGGATAAATTCACTAAGTGGATAGAGGCCAAACCAGTAAAAACGGCGTTGTACACCGTTATGGTGTCCCGCATAGCATCATCACGAACAATGGCTCTAACTTCACAGCTGATGAGGTGAAGAATTGGTGTGCTAATCTGGGCATTAAGCTCAATTACGCCTCCATATATCACCCTCAAAGAAATGGTCAGGTCGAACGGGCTAATGGCCTGATAATGAGCAGTATCAAACCCCGGCTAGTGCGATCCCTGCGGGAGACAGATACCCAATGGGTCAAAGAACTTGATTCCGTACTCTAGGGACTGCAGACTATGCCCAATCGCATGACCGGATACACACCCTTTTTATGGTGTATGGTGTAGAGGTTGTCCTGCCCTGCGACATAATTCATGACTCACCTCGAGTACACATGTATGAAGAGAGAGAAGCCGAGATTGATCGGCAGGATGACCTAGATGGCCTCGAGGAGGAGCATGACATTACAAAGGCCCGTTCCACATTTTATCAACAATAGGCTCAGCGATACCAAAGCAGAGAAGTGCAGCCCAAGACTTATAATGTCGGTGAACTCGTTCTATGATTCCCAGATAAGAAGAAGGACAAGCTCAAACCAAAATGGAGGGCCCCTTTATTATATATGAAGTTCGCACACGAGGGGCCTATCACCTTCGTAATGCATCGAATAATCGCCTAGAGCCAAATCCATGGAACGCTGCTCGGCTCCGAAGATTCAATGCATAAGTTTGGCCACGTTTCTTTTTTGTGTTCCCTCCTCTTCATTTCCTTTTATTTCCTCGTTTCTGTTTCCAGGATATGTTCGGATATGCCGAACACTTGAGGGGTACACATCCTAAAATGTATATACCACAAAATGATAGGGGGCTTCTTTTACCGAAGCTTATTATCATTCAGAGCCTAGAGCTCACAATGTATATGTCGTTTGTACACTCTTTTTGCCAGTATATGCACCTCTATGACTTAAGTTTTTGCCAAGCTGGGTTGCCTTGCTCCTGTGTTTAAGCCCTACGTTCCTGATTGTTCAGCCAGGGCATAAAGGGAGCACCTATATGATTGTTACAACCGGGTAATCCAGACCTATACCTCAGACGGGTCAAGCCAAAACCTAGCATTCTTAACAGCATAAGTGGTTGGCAATCAAATGACAGATTGTTACGTTCTTGTAACTTTTTAAAATACGGGACAATTCTTCTATACTATGGATCAAAGCCCAGGCATGCATACTTAAAGCATGCCAACCCAAGGAAAGGGACCCTTAACGAAACTATTCTCCTTGGAAGATGTTTCTTACATATATAATATAACATACACCCCGAACTCAATTTTTTGTCTGTTCGAGCACAATGACTGGGTTGCCTGGTTTTCGGACATAGTGAATGCTTCTTTTCATTCCAAAATAGTATCTGGAAACACTCCACCATTTTGGTTTGGAGTTAAAGCCGAAAGCCTGCAATGACAAACTTTCCACATGTTCGGATAAAGGTACAGGTTGATCAAAAAGTACATCAATACATTGAATCTAATACTTATTCCCTATATATTCCATCTATAAGACTTTCTAACCTACAGTCTTCCTGCGAATACTTTGTAGCTATCATTACTTGGTCATACACCAAATTCAATGGAATTTCTTTCCCATCCGGTCCCTGCAGTCCCACTCGAGCCATATGATTCGGATCCAGCTTGGTGAAGCGTGTTTTCACCATCGTCCAGGCTTCTCGTGTGCCTTCACGGCAGGCGGATGTCTTCCATAGCTCAAGGCGGCACCAGGCACCTCTAAATAGGTTTGCCAAGCCCTCCATACTTTTGAAAGGGGTATCGGATGGCCATAAAGCCTTGACCATACTCCTCATTGATTTCTGGGCCCGACCATGTACCACAGACAGTTCCTTTAGCACGTCGCCTTGAAATCCGGATACTTCTTCTTCCGGCCGACCAGTTAACAGACCTGCAGCAACAGAGTCATGATTTTACAAATTATGGATTAAACATGAGCCCCTATGGTGGTTTTCAAAAACAAAGAGGAAGACATACCGAACATGTCGCCCTTCAACTTCTCATTTTCTTTCTGAGTGGCCGATAACTAAGCCTTTAAGCTCTCTATCTCTTCGGAGTGTTTGTCTTTTTCCTCCTCGTTTTTTTTCTTCTCGGACATGCTCATTGCGGCCCTTTCTATTTCCACCAGTTTAGCAATGACGACATTTAGCTATGTCTGGTTTATCTTTAGCTCCTAGGATAACGTAGTATTCTTCTCTTTGAGAACCTGCGAGTCATATCGATCCTTAAATCGGTTTGCCTCACCGCTTTTGAGTCTCAGGGGCTACTGGCATATGACGATCAAAATTGCATAAAATTTTACCTGTATATCCTTTGAGAATAGCCGAGTGACCCCGGCAAGTCCCTCTCGAGCGGCTCGGATATATGCATCCACCGAGCTGAGTGCGGTAAATTCTTGCACGGAAAAGGCCAGAGCGCGCATGGCCTCTTTCAATCGACGGTGATTCATCACGCTCTCTACCTCAGAATTCGTGACAGATACGTCGTCTGAATCCTCTTGAGGTGGCGGAACTAGCATTGCACTGGCCCTCATCCAAGTTGACGAGTCCGGCACCGGATTGGCTCACATTCGACTAGAAGGGCGTTTTCCCACCATCTCCCGCATGTTTCTCCTGAAATCAAGGATAAAAAGAGACTTTAAACTATCTGAACTCGTTCCCAGGCATGTATTAAGCGGACATACCTCTTGGAAGATTGTGAGGTTTCTACAGCGCTCTCGGTCCCCTTTTGTTTTGAATGACTACCCTCGTAGGAGTTGCCCTTGAGGAGGTACAGTCCGCCAAGTGCCGATCCTATTAAAGTCCGGATCAGTATAATGGACAAAGGTGCAAGTAGGGACTTCTTTTTAAAGATCCCTTCGAATACTTACGATGGAGAAGGGATGGGGGCTGGGGTAGTCGGCTATGATAGCCACCTCCGAACCGTCAAGGCTTGCTTGATAAAATACCACATCGTCGAACTCTATGTATATGTCCGGATCCTCGTGAAAGCCAGGGTCTCCGGGGCGATTGTGATCCTTTGGCTGTGGGGCAGGACAGTGAACATCCTCAATCATTGTCGTGGGATATCTGCGGCCACCTATGGGACCAGGAGTCCCCTTGCTAGTTCGGCAAGGGGACGTCGCGTTGCACAAAGAGCAGACTAGTGCGCGACAGCGTGGCAGAGAGCACACAAGCAATTTACCCAGGTTCGGGCCACCGTGAGGCATAAAACCCTACTCCTGCTTTGGTGGATTGATGGTGGAATGTGGATAATGCAACACAGTACACTTGCTCGGCAGGGATCACCATATGGCAGCAGCGACTACACGCGTATGGGGTGCGGGTTCCTCAACTTTTTCCAACCCCTCCTATGGGTGCCATGGGCCTCCTTTTATAGATTAAGGGGTCACCACAATGGCAAAGTGGTCATTATCCATTGATATGATATCAAATAGTGATATCATACCTAACTCTGTGGCTGACAGAGTGCATTAAATGCACCGCTTAGCGTCACATCACTGGTTGCCCGGCAAGGCTTGCTGGGCTATCTCGCCAGCTCCACGCTTGCTCTATTGACACGTCGTAGGATAGGTGCCGTATGTAGGTTCCTTATGTAGGAAACGGCCACCATGTGGCGAATGGCTTCCACTTATCCACCTTGCAGCTTGACACCGCATTGATTGACGACATGGGTCGTGCTTGAGCGGTTGGTGGGGTGATTTTGCCTCCGCAAGCCCCGGCAGGCCCTGCCGAGGTGCTCTGGTTGCTTGCTTCTGGTGGTGGCCTTTCCCCTTACTGGACTCGCCTGCCCGGTATGGGAGGCCCTTCTTTTGCCGACATACTGCTCCTCTAGCTTGATCTTGGTCCCTCTGAGCTGCATGTTGGTTCTTCAGATCTGTTGATCCTTCAATCTCTGACTCCAGCTGATGATTTAGTTTTGCTCTTGTGCATGTGCACAATCTGGGCAATGGACCCAGGGTTTGTTGCACCGACAGAAGCCCCCGGGCCTACCCCAAACGCGCTGCTGAGCATCGTCGGGGTAGGGCCTAATAAGTGCACAAGTAGGGTTCCTGAAGGGGTTGGCCCCTTGAGATTTCCATTGCTGCTTTGTTAGCCTTGATTTCGGGCCAGTTTCCGGGTCCCCTCGCGTGGTGTAAAGCCGATAGTGGTGGGGCCGCTCCAGTAATGGCCCCTGAATGACTTTAACACACGGGGTAGAAACTGCCAATTTAGTCTTCCCACTGCTCATTGTTATTGCTTGGCCACGTATGCTGCATGCATCACGCGGGGTAGGTGACGGAGGCGCGTGGCGTGGGAGAGCATCTTGGAGAGGGCCTGCCTGCCTTGAGTTGGTGGAGGAGGATGATGGCCGTCTGTTGATAGAGCAGTTGCCCTCCTCCGCCCGGCCTATAAAAGGGAGGGACGGACAAGGCCGGAGTCATCCTCTCATGCGAACTAAGATGAAAATGATGAACAACACAAGAGACACGATGTTTATACTGGTTCGGGCCACCGTTGTGGTGTAATACCCTACTCAAGTGTGTGGTGTGGTGGATTGCCTCTGGGGGCTGATGATGGACAGTACAAGGGAAGAACAGCCTCACGAGAGGAGTTCTTGAGCTGGTGCGATGAACTGCTAAGGTGAGTTCATCGCCTCTCTCTCTCTCTCTCTCTCTCTCTCTCTGCTAGGGTTCTACGAGATCTCTCGATGTTCTTGGGGTGTCTAGATGTCTCTACTCTGTGGTGGCTAGCTCTATTTATAGAGGCCCTGGGCCTCTCCCCAAATAATGAGCGGGAAGGGCGCCAAATATTGGCCATTTCAAAGGGGAACATCTAGTACAAGTTATCCTGACCAAAGGTGGTCTTCGGCTGCCAAAAGCACTGGCGATGACGCCGTCTTGGGCTCCACGGTGACCTCCGTCCTGCCGTCCGACTGGTCTTGGTCTCGTTGCACCGGGATGGTAACCTTTGCCTGATGCCTTGGCCTGTGCTTGCCCCCTTTGCACCAAAGGGGAAACAACGACATTGCGCAGGCCGGCGCCTGCCTGGCGCCCGCCTGGTCTCGATCGTCATGGCTTGCATCACAGGTTCCTCGCAAGGTACCCCTGCCTTGATTTCTCTGCCTCCTCGCGAGCCTTCCTGATGAGGCTACCTCTGAGGAAGCTTCCTGTCGTCCGCCTCGCGAGGCTTGGCCCCTCACGAGGGTCTTGAGCTTGAGCTGATGAAGATGGGCCGCGCTGGGCCCCCGCTTGAGCCATGCTGCAGGCCGCAGGCAGGCAAGTCTGGGGACCCCCATTCCCGTAACACCGACAGTAGCCCCCGGGCCCAAGGCACACGTAGGCTTGGCTTAGCAGAGAAGCGAAGGGGCAAGCGCGAAGCGCCGCGGGCCCTAACAGCCTGCGGCCTTGGGTGCCACGTGGTGGTTGATTGGGCGTGGGCGTCTGCACTTCCCATGACGCCTCGGCAACTTCACAACTTGACAAGGCCAAGGTCATGATTACCCGAGGTCATGGTGCTCGGCGGTTGGCCTTCCCCGGCTATAAGTACGGGGCCACGTGAGCTTCGGCGGTTCACCCCTTTCCCTCACTCCTCCCCTTCTTCTTCCTCATCCTTGCTTCCTCTTGCGCCAATAGCACCGATCCGCCGGTTTTCAGCTGGGGAGAAGGGAAAGGCCCCCAGAGAGGGTCCTGACCCCCTCCCACCGAAGAAGCGGCCAATCCTTTGTCACCGGGACGAAGGCGCATGGCAGGAGGTGTCGAAGCCATGGTACGAGCGGCCGCCGCCTGGGTTTCCGCTGCCCTTGCACGCCCGCGTCATAGGCCCCAGGGGGAGGGCGCCAAGCAACACCGACAGCGTCGCCGTTGACGCCGGCGAGTCACAGTGGTGCGCGTCGTCCCCCCTGGAGTCCACGCGGAGTGCTCCTCTCGCGAGCTTGTGCTTCACGCCGCCATGCCTCCAACTTCGTGGATCCTCCTTCCTCCCTCCTGCGCCTTCGAGGTGCCGCTGAGCAGGGCCCTGGAGCTCTCGCTACAGCACGCCGACTGTGGCACTCCTGCAATCGGAGCGGAGGTCGCGGTCGTCGCTCCGGGCAA
Source organism: Triticum dicoccoides (assembly GCF_002162155.2). Taxonomy (NCBI): domain Eukaryota; kingdom Viridiplantae; phylum Streptophyta; class Magnoliopsida; order Poales; family Poaceae; genus Triticum; species Triticum dicoccoides. The sequence goes on from NC_041384.1 coordinate 548,271,814, forward strand.
GGTCTTCATGACCCGGGGCTGGGGTGAGATTGCTCGGGTCTATCACGCGGACGGCGCCTTGGTGATCCATCTTGAATACGACGATGCCTCCTTGATGTTCTTCAAGGTCTTTGATGCAGAGGGACGCCGGCTGGAATGCTGCCCTAAGGGAAGCGGCAGTGGTGACGAACTGGCGAGGACCAGCCCCGCCCGTTGGTCCTCATGCAGCTCCTCAGGCAGCAGCAGAGGGACTGCGGGCTTCAGCGGCTCCCCCGAATGCCTCGCGACCCCGGAGACGAGCGACGACAGCTACGAGCCTCCGAGCTCGTGCCGCGCTCGGAGTGAGGCAGCTGCATCGGGCCGCCTACGCCACTGATCTGGATGGGATTGGCGCCGGCACTAGGCAGCCCACAGTTGATGATGGCGTCTCCTGGGGAGGTGCTAGCAAGTAGCGTTCCTTAGGGTTAGCACCTTTTGTTCCCTGTAAGGAATTAAAGCAACACCCCGCGGGGGTATGTAAGGCGTTTGCCATGCTTTTGTAATTACTATATCCTTTATATCAATTGGCGTGAGGTGTCCGTTCTGTTCCGGCTAAGCTCCCCCTTTCTATCCTCACGAGGACTTGGCGCTCTACGATGATAGGTCCCAGTCCCCAGGCAAGCTTCAGCCGTCGCTGGTATGCAAGGTCGCGATGCCGTGGTCAAGGCCAGGAGGTGAACGGCCCGAGGTCCAGTAAGAGCCCCCGAGTCGCAATGCTCGGGAGGTCCCCTTTAGTGCTCAAGCAATCCTTGCTGGGCGAGAAAGGAAGGTAGCGTCGCCGTGACAGAGTTGCACTGGGCGGGGATTTAGCGCTGCATTGGTCTAGCTTTTGCGACGGCGCGACTTATCTTGTGTGTCTGACGTAGTTCCTCGGAGAGGTGCCTGGCCCGAGAGGCGGTGGTCGAGGCACTGCTGGGTTGGGCCCTCGCGAGCTTCCTCCCACTCCCCCGCACTTTCCTTAATGCTCTACATCCTCAGGTCCCGGCCCTCGAGCGAGCTCAGCCGCCGCTGGTATGACAGGTCGCGATGCCGTGGGTCAAGGCCAGGGGGTGAGGGCTGGAGAGCCAGTAGGAGACCATGAGTCGCGATGCTCAGGTACCCCCCTTTTAACGTGCAAGCGGTCCGTGCCGAAGAGAGGGAGAGAGAGCTCATCATGCCCACAACGTTGCTCCTGGAGTAGGTCCTGCACACCAATCATGAGGAGAAACAAAGCCTGTCGTTATGGTCGCCGGCCAACCTATGGTCACTCCGAGGGAGCGGTTAGCGCACTGAGGGCCTGTTGAGGTGGCGCCATGCGGGGCTGCCACGGCCAGAGCTGGACCACTCAGGTTTATCAACGCTGCAGGGACGGACCCGTGCGCATGCGCCGTGCCAAAGCGAGCGGCTCTTCAAATAGGTGTCGATCGAGTAGGTGATTAGGTCAGGTATGTTAAGCACATAGGAGGAAATCCAATTTCAAGCAAGCGCAGGTAAAAGCAACCACCGCTGGGTCGGGCCCGAGCAGCGTGGGGATGATGCAGCCCGAGGGGCGCCCCCAACAAGGTAAATAAAGAGCATAAACAAAATGGATACATGCCGCGGGGACGGACCCACGCGCCCTGGGAATGGTGCAGCCTTGTGGGCGCTCCCAGCTGAAAGTAGAACTCTGAAAGATGTCACCTGGTGCTGTTAAAGACGAAGCGATGCTGAGGAAGTGAGCGATGCGCAGTGAAGGCGTCGGCCCTCATGAGCCCCCAGGCCCAGGGGCCTCGGGAGGCTCTAGTGGTACGTGCAGGTCTTCGGGGACCATCGCCACCTCTGCCAGGACCACGCGATGCCTGACCTCCTGAGCCTCCAGAATGCTCCCCAACAGGCGCTGATGTGCGGCGACCGCGCTCGGCAGGCTGAAGGGCCTGCGAACATAGCTGTGGGGTGGTCGCACGGAGCACCCTACGGCCAAAGGCCATAGGCGCTCCTGGGATGCAGCTCGGTTGAGCCCTGGTACGTCGATGCAGACACGTAGTCCTCCATCCTCGCTTGGATGTGGGGCCACGGCAAGTAAGCGGCGGCTGCCGTGCATGACTCTGGACTCTTGTAGCTCTTGGGTGTTCCTTGCGATGAACTATTGAGGGTATGGTCTCCTTTGACTTGTGCCTTTCTGAGGGAAGCGTGCCTGAAAGCACCCCTCCAAGTGGTGCCCGAGCGCCTCCCCCACGACCTTGGCAAGGTCGGTGGCTCTCTAAGAGAGAGCCCCCGGGCCGTGCCTGAGGAGGGCGCCGGGCGCGCCTTCCTATGCGCGAGAGGGCGGCGCTCCCTGATCGGGCGCGAATCCTGACACAATACCTCCGGAGGTGCCTGCTTCCTTGTGGCTCTGGCTAGGTGAGGTCTTCTTCTTCTTGAGGGTCGCCTCGGGAGGCTTCCCGCTCCTGCGATCTGGGTCTTCGATTGCTGCAGCTTGGAACGCACGCTCAAGCGAGCACACTGCATCCCTTTCTTCACAGGGTATGGCGATGACTCCACCGCTTGCTGGCATCTTGAGGACATTGTAACCATGGTGAGTCACTGCCATAAACTTGGCTAGGGTTGGTTACCCGAGGATGGCGTTGTACGGCAGGCGGATGTGAGCGACGTCGAAGTCGATGAGCTCGGTGCGGTAGTTGCTGCGTTGCCCGAAGGTGACCGAAAGGCGAACCTGCCCAATTGGAACAGTGGAACCATCGGTGACTCCTGAGAAAGGCTTGGTCGGCCGAAACTGGTCGTATGGCACTTGGAGATTGTCGAACGTCTCGACGGACAAGATGTTGAGTCCTGCTTCGCCATCGATGAGGGTCCTGGTGACCTGCACGTTGCTGATGACTAGGGAGCAAAGCATCGGGAGGACTCCGGCCGTTGCCGCACACTTGAGCTGGTCTAGGAACTGAATGTGATCGTGCACGAAGACCACCTAAGAGGGCGCATGGCCTTAAGCTTGGGAAGGACTGCATTCACCTCGCGAGCAAACTGCTTGAAGATGCGCTGTGAGGCTGGGGCCTGGGCGCCGCCCAGGATGCAAGCAATTGCACGCGGTTCTTCGAAGCCCCCCAGCCCCATTGTCTTGGTGTTGGTCTTCGTTCCTTCTTGGTGGAGGCGGCAGAGGAGGGAGGCATGTGTTGCTGTGGGGACGGTCCTCACGAGGCTGGTACCTCCAGCCTCCCTCGCGAGGCTGGTCCTACCAGTGGTCCTCGCGAGGGAGGTCACGCCATCCCTGGCGAAGGCCACGGTCTTCCCATCGTCCACCGCCTCTTCCTCCTCCTCGGCCATAGCCCCTATCGTTGTGCTCTGGGCGTCGGCCGATTCGCCCATCTCGCACGGCTCTGAGCTCTTGACATTCATTGGTGTTGTGGGTGTGGAGGTCGTGGTACACGCAGTACCGTCCGCCCTTAGATGACTCGGGCTGATCCCTGCCTTGCTTGGTGTCCGGTTCCGCTGCTAGCACGGCAGCCCCCTTGCGCTTCACGTCCTTGGCCTTGAGCTTCTTTTCTTCTGGGTCGGCTGCTGGGAGCTCGAGAAGGGAGAGACGCCCTTCCTCAGCCCTGGCGCACTTGGTCGCCAAGTTGAACAGCTCCAGGGATGTGCACAGGTCTTCATGGATTGCTAGCTCTTCCTTCATCTTGACGTCGCGCACGCCGTCGGAGAAGGCTGAGATGATGGCTTCTTCAGTCACCTTGGGGATCTTGAGGCGAGCATAGTTGAAGCGCTGGATGTACTTCTGCAGGGTTTCTCCTGGGTGTTGCTTGATGCGGCGCAGGTCGCTCACGGCCGGGGGCCGGTCGCGAGTACCCTGGAAGTTGGCGATGAAGCGGGTGCGCATCTCGCTCCAGGAGGAGATCGTGCCGGGAGCCAGGTTCAGGAGCCAGGTGCGGGCGCCGTCCTTGAGCGCCATGGGGAACCAATTCGCCATGACCTTCTCGTCTCCATTGGCGGCGACAATGCCCAGCTCGTAGAGCTGCAGGAACTCCGCGGGGTCTGCTGTGCCATCATAGAGGGGAGGGAGGTCAAGCTTGAACTTGTCTGGCCATGTGACGCCCCGCAGCTCGGGGGTGAAGGCGAGGCAGCCCACCGGGGCCACCGGCGCCCTTTGCTGGTGCTGGACTCGTTCTTGCGGGTCACCATGCGCCACCACTGGGAGCAGCGCGGGGTTTTGTCGTGGAGGCGCTGGGGCGCGATCTCGGCGCGCCGGCGTTGGGAGCGCGCGAGCACCTTCCCAGGGACGTGGGATCTCTTGGCAGCTCCCTTCTTGCTGCGCTGGCGCTGGACATGGAGGGTCTCGCCCTGGGGCTGCGCGCCTTGGAGCCAAGGCACCTTCTTGGGGAGGAGGCGGCGGAGGCGCCTCCTGCACGGGACGGAGGGCGAGGCAGCGAGAGGGACCGCAAGGGGGAGCCCCCTGCAGCACTGACGAGCTCAGTGATGCGGGCGAGCCAGTCCTCGTAGAGGTCGTCGACGGGGCGATAGTGCAGGAGCTCCCGCACCAAGAGCGGTGAGGCATGCGCATCCATGGGTGCGCGAGGGGCGTGGGACGACGAGCCAGCTGGAGTCAGCGATGTTGTGGCGGTGCGGCCCCCGCCGCACCGAGGGATGCTGGGACGAGGCCTGTTGCTCGTTCCTCGCCGGGGCGGTGGCGGCGTTGGCGGCGGGCGACGGGGAACGACGAGGGGGGCCGCCGACGGGTGCCGTTTGGGCGACGCGAGCGGCGTGAGCAGCCCGGCGCTCGGCGCGAGCCCGACGAGCGTCAGCCATGGACACGACGGAAGATCACACACGAACAGCGGAAGGAAGATTCCGGCGCACCCTTACCTGGCGCGCCAAATGTCGGGTTTCGGGTTCCGACAGACCCTTGAGGTTCGAACACTGGGGTGCGCGCGGAGATCTCTCCCCTACCAATCTACGTCCGATCCTCTCGTGCGAACTAAGATGAAAATGATGAACAACACAAGAGACACGATGTTTATACTGGTTCGGGCCACCATTGTGGTGTAATACCCTACTCTAGTGTGTGGTGTGGTGGATTGCCTCTGGGGCTGATGATGGATAGTACAAGGGAAGAACAGCCTCGCGAGAGGAGTTCTTGAGCTGGTGCGATGAACTGCTGGGGTGAGCTCATCGCCTCTCTCTCTCTCTCTCTCTCTGCTAGGGTTCTACCAGATCTCTCTATGTTCTTGGGGTGTCTAGATTTCTCTACTCTGTGGTGACTAGCTCTATTTATAGGGGCCCTGGGCCTCTCCCCAAATAATGAGCGGGAAGGGCGCCAACAATTGGCCATTTCGAAGGGGAACATCTAGTACAAGTTATCCTGACCAAAGGTGGTCTTCGGCTACCAAAAGCACTCGTGATGGCGCCGTCTTGGGCTCCATGGTGACCTCCGTCCTGCCGTCCGGCTGGTCTTGGTCTCGTTGCACTGGAATGGTAACCTTTGCTTGATGCCTTGGCCTGTGCTTGCCCCCTTTGCACCAAAGGGGAAATAAGGACACTGCGCAGGCCGGCGCCCACCTAGCGCCCGCCTGGTCTCGATCTCCATGGCTTGCGTCACGGGTTCCTTGTGAGGTACCCCTGCCTTGATTTCTCCGCCTCCTCGTGAGCCTTCCTGATGAGGCTGCCTCTGAGGAAGCTTCCTGTCGCCCGCCCCGCGAGGCTTGGCCCCTCGCGAGGGTCTTGAGCTTGAGCTGATGAAGATGGGCCGTGCTGGGCCCCCACTTGAGCCACGCCGCAGGCCGCAGGCAGGCAAGTCTGGGGACCCCCGTTGCCAGAACGACGACAGCCCGTGGCCTTGACTTCAGTGGGAGAGGACGCGAACAACACCATGTCGTGGCTCAAAGCGGGCATGGCTCATGGTAGTCAATCGCTCCCCATTCTTCTTCCTCTCACGGCATCGGGAAAGAAAGTTTCGTCGTTAATAGGGGTGAATCTGGCTCCTCTTGGGCGTGGTCCTCTCGTTGTATAGGAAGGCTTCCGGCTTTCCCACATGAATTCGGGACATGCGGGGAGTTCTAACGTCAGGGATCCCGGGGATGACCATGCTCTCTGTGGGAGGATTTAGAGAGCATGGAGCCCGACATGGTGGTCGCGCCGAGGTCTTTGGGTGGTAGTGATGCGGACGGCAACGGCAACGCACGACACTTCAAGAACAGGGACGTCCGTTCCGACGAGTCATGTTTGCCAGTGACTCCATGCCTCCCATCTGGTCCTCCGGTAGCGTCACCATCCATGCCTGCCCTCTGGTTTCTTTCTCCCTACCGGGTAGCGACACCGTCCTGATCCTGGGGAGGCGTCGAATCCCAGCTGTGCCCACCTACGGCCCCTTCGACTTCTTCCTATAGTAGATGGACAGGGGCAAAGGCGTAACCGGGCAATTATCTTTTTTCAATCTTAAACTTGTAGGCAATCACCGAATTTTAATTCAAATAATGTGATCTCTCAAGTCCATCTTTGTGTTCTGTAATGCTTGTACTTGTATCAACATATGAATGAAAATGATAAACTTGTTCGGGAATGCGGTAATTTCAACAAAAAAAAATCATACGCGCATGCTAGATCATGGTGATGCATAGCAACGAGAGGGGAGAGTATTGTCCACGTACCCTCGTAGACCGTAAGCGGAAGCTTTATGAGAATGTGGTTGATGTAGTCAAACGTCTTCACGATCCGACCGATCCATGTACCGAACGCACGGCACCTCCGAGTTCAGCACACGTTCAGCTCGATGACGTCCCGCGAACTCCGATCCAGTAGAGCTTCACGGAAGAGTTCTCTCAGCACGACGGTGTGATGACGGTGATGATGTTGCTACCGATGCAGGGCTTCGCCTAAGTGCCGCTACGATATGATCGAGGTGGATTATGGTGGAGGGGGGCACCACACATGGCTTGGAACAATCAACTTGTGTGTTCTAGGGTGCCCCCCTGCCCCCGTATATAAAGGAGCACGGGGGGAGGCCGGCCGGCCCTTGCAGGGCGCACCAGGAGGAGGATTCTTCCTCCTAGTAGGAGTAGGACTCCCCTTTCCTACTCCTACTAGGAGGGGGAAAGGAAGGAGGAGAAGGAGAAGGAAGGAGAGGGAGGAAAGGAGGAAAGGGGGGCAGGCCCCCTAGTCCAATTTGGTTTGGGCTAGGGGGCATGCGCCCTGCCTCCTCTCTTCCAACACTTGGCCAATGAGGCCCAATACATCTTCCCCGTATTCCCGTAACTCCCCGGCACTCCGAAAAATACTCGAATCACTCGGAACCTTTCTGATGTCCGAATATAGTCATCCAATATATCTGTCTTTAAGTCTCGACCATTTCGAGAATCCTCATCATGTCCCTGATCTCATCCGGGACTCCAAACTACCTTCGGTACATCAAATCACATAAACTCATAATACCGATCGTCACTGAACATTAAGCGTGTGGACCCTATGGGTTCGAGAACTATGTAGACATGACGGAGACATGTCTCCGGTCAATAACCAATAGCGGAACCTGGATGTTCATATTGGCTCCTACATATTCTACGAAGATCTTTGTCGGTCAAACCGCATAACAACATACGTTGTTCCCTTTGTCATCGGTATGTTACTTGCCCGAGATTCGATTGTCGGTATCTCAATACCTAGTTTAATCTCGTTACCGGCAAGTCTCTTTACTTGTTCTGTAATGCATCATCCTGCAACTAACTCATTAGTTGCATTGCTTGCAAGGCTTATAGTGATGTGCATTACTGAGAGGGCCTAATGATACCTCTCCGACAATCGGAGTGACAAATCCTAATCTCGATCTATGCCGACTCAAAAGTACCATCGGAGACACCTGTAGAGCACCTTTATAATCACCCAGTTACGTTGTGATGTTTGGTAGCACACAAAGTGTTACTCCGGTAATCGGGAGTTTCATAATCTCATAGTCATAGGAACATGTATAAGTCATGAAGAAAGCAATAGCAGTAAACTAAAATGATCAAGTGCTAAGCTAACGAAGTGGGCAAAGTCAATCACATCATTCTCCTAATGATGTGATCCCATTTATCAAATGACAACTCATGTCTATGGTTAGGAAACATACCCATCTTTGATTAATGAGCTAGTCAAGTAGAGGCATACTAGTGACACTCTATTTTTCTATGTATTCACACATGTATTATGTTTCCAGTTAATACAATTCTAGCATGAATAATAAACATTTATCATGAAATAAGGAAATATGTAATAACTTTGTTATTGCCTCTAGGGCATATTTCCTTCAAAACTCTGCCGGGAACCCGTGCATGTGTATGTCCATGCAAAGGTGGAATGCCTCTTTAATGTAAATAAACGAGTTTTCCCTGGCAGGATATCTTGTCGGCACCCTCTTTGTCTGCCGGAGATCTACGTCTGTCGGGGAACAGACAGAGGGGCCAGCCCCCCGCCAGCTACCTTTTTTTACCAAAGGCACTTGCAACCATCTTAACCTAAGCAACGTTTGAGTCATGGATGGGAGCACCTAGGTTTCAAAAGAGGGGCAAGGTTTTCTCATGCAAAGTTATAGTTTTATAGAACACTAATGGACAGGAGATAAAACTTATCTGTTCGGCTCTGTCGGGGATCACTGTGTCATGCAATCTTCTCGCCCTTTGTCGAAGCCAAGTTCTTGGCAGAAACCTGAAACTTCATATAGATGAGAATGAATGCAAGATGCAATCCTATCTATATGCATATGCAAATGCGCATGAGATGCTTATGTAGTGATCTTGGTGTGCTCATGCATGCATGCAATCTTAGTTGGGGCCCCCTCTATAGCGCTTCTTTATTTTCTCTTGCATGGGGTCATTGTCCCGGTTTTGTACAAGGGGTTACATGCAGCTGAGGCAAGGCCTATACAAAAGGGTGGCTGTCGGGCAGTGCCCGGTAGCCTCATGCCTTATGGGTAGTACTTGCGGAGATGCTTAATATTCCATGAGTTTTGCAACTAAGTGCCATCTCCGGTCTCCAGACGGACTGCGCTGGGTCTGGTGACTTGTACCACCCGGTAAGGGCCTTCCCACTTCGGTGATAGCTTGTTTGTACCCTTGGCAGACCGAACGCACATAAGGACAAAGTCACCTTCCTCAAAATACGGGCATGAACCTTGCGGCTATGATATTGATGCAGGGCTTGCTGGTAGCGTGCACCATGCATAGCAGCCCGGAGCGGTTCTCTTGGAGTAGCACAGCGTCGTCACGCCGGTGCTGATCTTGCACTACTACATCGTAGGCAAGCACTCAAGGAGACCCGTAAATGAGTTCTGTGGGGATAACAGCTTCTGCCCCGTAGACCAGGGAGAAGGAAGTCTGCCCGGTAGCTCGATTAGGTGTCGTTCTGAGGGACCAGAGAACTACCGGCAGCTCCTCGATCCACCGCCTGCTGTGCTTCTGCAGCGTGTCAAAAGTTCTTGTCTTGAGTCCACGCAACACTTCAGCATTCACCCTCTCAGCTTGTCCATTGCTCCGGGGGTGTGCCATAGAGGTGAACGAGATCTTGCATCTGAGGGTACGAACATATTGCATGAAGGCGTGGCTCGTGAATTGGGTGCCATTGTCGGTGACGATCCTTGCCAGAACTCCAAAACGACAAACCAATTCTTTTAAGAACTAGATAGCTGACTTAGTAGTCACCTTTCTCACGTTAGTCACTTCTGGCCACTTTGTAAACTTGTTGATAGCGATGAACAAGAATTCAAAGTCCCTGATTGCTTGGGGGAAAGGCCGAGGATATCGAGCCCCCAGACCGAAAATGGCCATGACAAAGGGATTGTCTAAAGGGCTTGGGCAGGTAGGTGTGTTCTCTTGTAATGGAACTGGAAGCCTTCACATGTCGTGATGAGCTCGACCGCATCTTGGAGAGCTGTGGGCTCATAGAATCCTTGCCGGAATGCTTTCCCAACTAATGCCCTTGTCCAATGTGTGAGGCACACATTCCTTTGTGAATCTCAGCCAGCAGTTCCTTTCCATCTTCCCGGCAAACACACTTCAATTTCACACCATTGGTCCTCCTTCTGTATAGAGTGTCATCGACAAACTGATACATACTGGCCCTCTGGGCTACTCTCTCAGCTTCATATTGGTCGCCGGGAAGCTCTCCGGTTTGGAGGAAGCAGATGATGTGCCTTGCCCAAGTTGAAGCCTGAGGCTTGGCAACGAGGACTAGAGGCACCTCCTCGGCTGCGGGAGCACCAGCCTCGTTCATGGGGTCTATTGGCCCAGCTGGAGGGGGTGGTCCGGCATGCTGTGAGGAGTTGTTTCCGGCAGGGTCTCCGCCGGGAGAGGATGGCTCGATCGGGAGAGGCTTACCGTAGTCCAACTTTCTCCTTTTCCGGGCCATTGTGGTTGGTGATACGGAGGGTTGATAGAGACGAAGAACAAAAGTTCCTGGTTCCACATGAAGCTTCTACGCAACAAACTTTGATAGGTGAACAGCTATGTTGTTTTCCGCATGGGTACGTGCTCTGTTTGCAACCCGTCAAAGTACTCCTCCAATCTCCTCACTTCCTCGACGTATGCTTCCATCAATGGGCTTTGATAATCCTCGTTGACTTGTCTCACCACAAGCTGCGAATCTCCTCGTATGATCAACTTCTTGATTCCCAATTCTGATAAAATTCTGAGCCCGGCAAGAAGCCCTTCATACTCAGTTGTATTTTTGGTGGCTTCTTCCCGAGCAAACTGCATTTGGACGACATACTTCAAGCACGCCAGCCCCTGCACCCTGTAGGGGAAAAAGCACCATCAAAATACATAATCCATTCTTGGGGTGATTCCTTGTCGGGGATAGCTGTCTCTGTCACTTCCTCATCAGGGGTGTGCATCCATTCTGCAATAAACACTGCCAGCACCCTGCTCTGAATGTGGTCTCAAACTTCAAACCAAAGCTGGATAACTCCAAAGCCCACTCCACTATTCTGCCGGTAGCCACAAGGTTTCGAAGTATCCTTTGCAATGGAAAACGAGTAACAACCATGATCTCATGGGCTTGGAAGTAGTGGTATGGTTTTCTTGAGGCCATAATGAGATCAAAAATCAACTTTTGCAGGCCAAAGTACCTCAATCTAGCCCCCTGCAACAAGGAGCTGACAAATTGCACTGGGCGCTGCACCACCTTCTTCCTTGCCGCATCCCTGGGGTTGTTCTCATTGTCGTTTTCACTGCTTCTCCGATCCTTTTCTGACTTTGCCGTTATCTGTCCACTTTCTGCCTCATCCACTTCTTGTTGTGCTACCAAGGCTGCACTGCCCACTTGGTTAGTTGCCACCAAGTACAGCAACAACGGCTCTTGGGGTTTGGGTGCAACCAAGGTAGGCACAGATGACAGGTAGGCCGTCGACTCCTGCAGAGATGCATCTGCTTCTGGGGTCCACTTCATAGGCCCTGCCTTCTTCAACATTTTGAAGAACGGCAGGGCACGCTCGGAAGACATGGAAATGAATCTACTTAGCACGGCAACGCATCCCATCAAGCGTCTCACATCCTTAACTGTCCTTGGTGCTTGGATTTGCTCGATGGCGTTAGCTTCGATCCCCCGATGGGACACGAAGAAACCAAGTAGCTTGCTGGAGGGGACTCCAACCACACACTTCTCCGGATTGAGCTTCAAGCTGATCTTGCACAGATTAGCAAATGTGTCCTCCAAATCCTGGATAAGACTGGTCTTATCCTTGGTCTTGACCATGATATCATCCATGTAAGCCTCTATGTTTTTGTGCAACTATGGCTCAAAAAAAATCTGAAGTGCCCTTGCAAAAGTGGACCCGACACTCTTTAATCCAAACGACATGCGGACAAAGCAGTATGTACCACATGGGGTGATGAATGATGTCTTCTCTTCGTCTTCTTTGGACATGAAGATTCGGTGATACCCGGAGTACGCGTCCAGGAAGGAGAGAAAATCACACCTTGAGGTGGAATCCACAATCTGATTGATATGCGGCAAGGGAAATGGGTCCTTCAGGCAAGCCTTGTTGAGGTCTTTGAAGTTAATGCAAAGCCTCCATTTCCCATTAGCCTTCCGGACTACCACTGGATTTGCTAACCATGTTGGGTGCAGTACTCCTCTGACTAAACCAGCTGCCTCCATTTTCTTGATTTCCTCGGCAATGAACTGCTGCCTCTCCAAGGCCTGCTTCCGGACATTTTGCTTGACAGGTCTAGCGTGTGGGCAGATAGCAAGGTGGTGCTTGATTACCTCCCTAGGAACATCGGGGATATCAGATGGTCGCCAGGCAAAGACATCGATATTCGCCCGCGGGAAGGCAACGAGTGCGCTTTCCTATTTGTCATCAAGGGTGTGCTGACGGTGAAAGTACCATCAACGCCAGCCAGCCTTGCCGGGACCTTGTTCACTTGGGGTGCAGCAACCTTGGATCTCTTGTTGTTGGAGCACTCCGGCACGTCATCAACGGGTGCCATTCACTCGGAGGGGGCACGCTTCCCGAACTCCTTGCCGGAGGTCCTACAATCCCTTTTGTTTCCTTTACTTTCCTTGGCGGGAACTATTGCTACTGCAGCCTCTACTGCGACTGCATCCCGGTACAGCTTGTCCACGCAGATAATTGCATCCTTCTCATCTGATGGGATAGTGATGACTCCCAGTGGCCCAGGCATCTTCAGAGTGTTATAAGCATAGTGGGATCCTGCCATGAACTTGGCTAGGGCCGGGCACCCTAGAATCCCATTGTATGGCAGGGGGAGATTAACCACGTCAAACACAACCTTCTCTGTTCGGTAGTTTAATTCTCCCCCAAACGTCACCGGCAACGTAATCTTCCCTTTAGGATGGCTCCTGCCGGGGTTAACTCCTTGAAACGTGCCAATAACCTCTAGCTCTTCCTCTCCTATCTGAAGCTTGCTGATGACTGCAGGGGAAATCAGATTCAGACCGGCCCCGCCATCCGCTAACATCTTTGTGACCTTGAGGTTGGGAATTGTCGGGGGACCAACAAAGGCAAGCAGCCTACCGCGGTGGTGCGGTTAGGGTGATCCTCCTCATCAAAGATGATTGGCGTGCGGGACCATTTGAGCAGTTTATGGGCCTTTGGCGCTGGCTTCGCAACATTGATCTCTCGTGCCCATCGCTTGAGCTGGCGGTGGGAGGTGTGCAAAGATGCACCCCCATCAACACATAGGGCGTCAGTGGCCTTCTGAAATTCCTTCTCACTAGTTTCCTCTTCATTCCCTTCATCACTCCCATCATCACAAACTTCCTTCTCTTGACCCCTAGTGGGGTTTCCATGGTTTCGATAGGGCTTGCCAGGGCAATTTGCTTCACCGCCTCGGCCCTTTCCTCCAGCGGCATTCTGACCTTTTTCCTTATCACGCTTGTCATATTCTGCCCTCTTTTTCTTGACAAGCTGCTCAACTTGGTAACATTCCTGAAGATCATGACCCTTGGTCTGGTGGATCTTGCAGTACGGGCCATCACCTTTCCCAGCTTTCTCAGCGGCAGCGGCTTCCCGGCAGGCTATGCAAGTGGCAACTTCCTTGCCGAGGGCCTCAGCCTTAGCCTTCTTACCTGTACTAGGTGTGCCCGAACCTTGTACACTCATCACTGCTTTATCCCTTGGCTTCTTATTGCGCTTCTTGCCCTTTCTATGGCTAGTTGATTCATCTTCATCCTCTGAATCAACGTTGATGCAATCCTCCTCTCCGAGCAACTTCCTTCCTTCCTCCATCCGAGCACACTTATCCACCAGTGTGTATAGCTCCTTCACAGTCTTGGGCAACCACACATTCATCTTAGAACGAATGCGATGGTTGTGCACATTGGACTGGAAGGCTGCTATAACAGCTGCCAGATGGATATTTGGAATATTCATATGAACTTTACTGTATCTCTATAAATACTTACGGAGAGTTTCTCCTTCTTTCTGCTGGAGAAGTTGTAGGTCGCTGGGTCTGCCGGGCTCTTGGCGGCCATCGGTGAAGGCACCGATGAACCCGTGGCACATGTCCGCCCAAGATGAAATGGAGTTCTCCGGCAGGTGCATCAGCCAAGACCTCATGTTGGACTTGAGGGCCAACGACAAGTAGTTGGCGAACACCTTCTCATCTCTTCTCCCGGCAGCTTGAACAACGATGGTGTAGATGCTTAAGAACTCTGCCGGGTTCAGCCTTCTGTCGTACTTCTCAGGTATCTCTGGCTTGAACGTGCGAACAGACGGCCAACGGACTTGCCTCAGCTCTCGTGTAAAGGCAAGGAATCCAATCTCGAAAGGTAGGCTCTTGCCAACAGCGAGCGCGGGTTCGTTGATGTCGAGGCCGTCGCACCCGTCGGTATGACGGAGGTCATTGCAGCGTCGATTTATGTCGATGCGCGCATCTCCCCGTCGCCTATCATCCAGGGCTCGACGTTTGCTGGATGCACTCGAGGGTCAGAGGAGGCCATCGAGACGTCATTGGGGTCTTGATTCACTGGCGCCCGCGTTGGCAGCCGTGGTGGGGACGACACTATGGGGATGGCCCCTCCGTTCAGCCAGCAGTACAGGCGGTTGCCATTGCTTGGGGAGGCCGTGGCGGTCCGGCTCGACGTGAGCCCCCAGCTTCGGCAAAACCGAGTAGGCTCTGGATGGAGGCACGCCATTCATCCATCTGCTCGGCCGCAAGTGGAAACCTTAGCAGCAACTGACCTCACGCCATAGCCTCCGTGGCGGTGCTTGGCATGGATGTCGATGGCGTCGGCCGCATCGTTGCCTGGCTCCTGATGGCGCCAGCGGCGGCGACGGTGGTGGTGTCGCGTCCACGCAGTTGTGGCGCGACCGTCTGGGCAGCGGGGTCGCGCGGCGGTGATTCTCGAGGGTTAGCAGCTCCCCTGAGCATAGTAGTTTTGTCGACTTGTCCGGGAGGAGACACATGGGCCGCGGTCGCTCCCGCGGTGGGGGCGGCCGGAGGGCGATGGCTCACCCCGGACCGAGCGTTGTTGCTGTGGTTGTGCCCGTCAGCGGGAGGAGAGGGCGCTGATGGAGCGACCTCCTCGCCCACACCTGGTGGAGAGTGACCGTCGAGGCATTGTTGATGATGTCCTCCTCTGACATCTCCAGCCCCCATGTTGCCCGCAGGGGGAGTGGTGATGGCGCCACCTACACCAACCACGCCTCCAGCAGCGTTCACGTCTTTGCTCTCCCCCACATCCTCTGAGGCGCCCGAAGCCATGAGCGGTGGAGCTATCGAGCTGGACGGATGGGCCAAAGGGCCGAACTTCTTCTTCTTAGGCGCCATGGTCGAGGGTGCCGTCGAAGATGAAGATGGTGATGAAGATGAAGCGACGTGCACACTTTCAGGTTCACGCAAGCGAGCCCCCCTACTGGCGTGCCAAAGATGTCGCGAGATATCTGCGGCCACCTATGGGACCAGGAGCCTCCTTGCTGGTTCGGCAGGGGGACGTCGCATTGCACACAAAGCAGACTAGCGCACGGCAGAGATCACACAAGCAATTTACCCAAGTTTGGGCCGCCGCGAGGAGTAAAACACTACTCCTGCTTTGGTGGATTGATGGTGGAATGTGGATAATGCAACACCGTACACTTTCCCGACAGGGATCGCCATATGGTAGCAGCGACTACGCGCGTATGGGGTACGGGTTCCTCAACTTTTTCCAACCTGTCCTACGGGTGCCATGGGCCTCCTTTTATAGATTAAGGGGTCACCACAATGGAGAAGTGGTCATTATCCACTGATATGATAGCAAATAGTGCTATCATACCTAACTCTACGGGCTGACAGAGTGCATTAAATGTACCGATTAGCGTCACATCACTGGTTGCTCGGTAAGGCTTGCGGTGCTATCTCGCCAGCTCCGTGCTTGTTCTATTGACACGTCGTAGGACAAGTGTCGTCTGTAGGTTCCTTCTATAGGAAACGGCCGCCATGTGGCGAATGGCTTCCACTTAATCACCTTGCGGCTTGACACCACATTGATTGACGACATGGGTCGTGCTTGAGCAGTTGGTGGGGTGATTTTGCCTCCGCAAGCCCCGGCAGGCCCTGTCGGGGCGCTCTGGTTTCTTGCTTTTCGTGGTGGCCTTGCCCCTTGTTGGGCTCACCTGCCCGCCAAGGCAGACCCTTCTTTTGCCGACATACTTCTCCTCTGGCTTGATCTTGGTCCCTCCGAGCTGCATGTTGCTTCTTCAAATCTCTTCATCCTTTAATCTCTGACTCTAGTTGATGCTTCAATTTTTCTCTTGTGCCTGTGCACAGTCTGGGCAATGGACCCAGGGTCTGTCGCACCGACAATCATCTGCCGCCATGACTGTTTTAAACAAAGAAAAATTGGATTAGCATGTCGTTATAGCGATAAGGCAGCATAGGCAAACAAAATCTTACCCATTCAATGGGGTTGTACATGGAGTAACCTTCCCGACAGTTTAGCCAGAGGAAGTCTTCCATTCCGCCCTTATATAGACCGGTGAAGATCACGACCAGTTCGGCCGGGGTATCCGGACCCTTGCGTTTGTAACGGGACACGTCGTCTTCTCTGTTGTAGCACCATAAAGGAGTTACCCTGGACTGGAGAGGCTGGACGCATCTTTTTATTGCAATGGCCATAACCTCGATTGTCGAGAGCTTGCTATTGGCCAATAATCTGACCTTACTGACTAATATTTTTATTTCCGCATTGTCCTCCTCCTTGGGACTTCAGGGGCGCCAGTTGAGGCGCTTCCTTAGGGGAGCACTGGAAAATTCAGGAAGGCCACACCTAACTGGGTCCGGCAGTGGGACATCGTCCACATAGAACCACTCGAAATACCACTATGGGTATATCTCTTTAGGAGTTCCTACGAGGTACTCGGATCCGGCTATATGCCATACTTCGGCACCGCCCACTTGAAATAGAGTGCCTCCTCGATGGCAGGGAACGAGGCAAAAGAACTTCCTCCATAGTTCAAAGTGGGCCTCGATGCCCAAGAACAGTTCATAGAGGGCAACGAAACCTAAGATGTGCAGAACCGAACCTGGGGTAAGGTTGTGCAGTTGAATGCCGTAAAATTCCAATAGGCCCCTATGGAAGGGATGGATTGGACATCCTAAGCCCCGCAACAGGAATGGGACCAAGCACGCCCTCTCCTTATTAGGGTTGGGGGAATTTTCAGCCATCACGTCGTTGCCGATTGAGGCCAGTCCCACTCGAACGGAGACTAGATCTGCGAGGGGAAGATAGCCCTGCGTCTGGAGTCGACTCAGTTGAAGATGAGGCACTAAGCAGCTCTGCCAATCGCCCTCTTGAGGGCCATGGGGGCGCGAAGAAGAGCCAGAGGCACTGACCATATTGGAAGGCTTTTTCGTAGCTAATCTTGACGTTCTCTCTCTGTGCGATGTGAGATGGCATTTGGGAGCCGACCGAGCGTGATAAGGGGCTTATTTGTAAAAGAAATCATGGACCGTTCGCATTCACCCGGTGCGTGGAAATCGAGGAGACAACAGGCAGGAATCGTAAAGGCAGAACATAGAGGTCAGAGCCGGACCATTGTCAAATCCAGAGTATAATGAATAACCACCTTGCAAAGC
Source organism: Triticum dicoccoides (assembly GCF_002162155.2). Lineage (NCBI taxonomy): Eukaryota > Viridiplantae > Streptophyta > Magnoliopsida > Poales > Poaceae > Triticum > Triticum dicoccoides. The sequence goes on from NC_041384.1 coordinate 548,289,327, forward strand.
CGAAGGCATAAGTTGGATACTGCGTTGTCATTGAAGGCAAGTTCAGGGACTACTGAGGGAGACCTAGATTCAGGGGTCCTCAGGTGTCCGGCCTATTCGATATGGGCCTGGCTGACGGGCCGTGTAGATAAAGCAGAAGATCATTCCCCGTGTTTAGGAAGGACTCCTGGATGCGTGGACGACAAGATTGGAGTCTGGATGTCTTGTTTCCTTCCCCTGTAAACCGACTCTGTATCACTACGGTGTATATATAAATCGGAGGGTTTAGTCCGTAGGGATTATCAGAATTCGTATGGGCTAGACATATAGGGTTTAGCCATGACGATCTCGAGGTAGATCAACTCTTGTAAGCCTTATACTCATGAAATACAATCAAGCAGGATGTAGGGTTTTACCTCCATTAAGAGGGCCCGACCCTGGGTAAAATCGTGTTCCCTGTGTCCCTTGTTACCTTCGATCCTCAGATGCACAGTTCGGTACCCCTACCCGAGATCAGCCAGTTTTGACACCGTCAATAACCAAAAGGATCGAACTAAGAAAAACAATAAAGATAAAGATGTGATGGCGATACGATACCGGGGCACTCCCCCAAGCTTGGCAGTTGCCAAGGGGAGTGCCCACACCCATGTAATTAGATCTCTTTCTTTGTAGGTGGTGATGATAGAGTTGTTGATGAAGTAGGTTTGTCATCCATCTTCCAAGTCATAGGCTCACCGTCACAGAAAGATGAGTGAGTCTCCGGGATTCTCGAATCTGTAGCCAAACTCATCCTCTTGAATCTATATTCATCCTCACAGTTTTGGTTTTCTAGGTCATAGATCTGGGCTTGGAGATGCTCGATTTTCTCATGGAGCCTGAAGATGGTTTCCTCAATGCTCTTGGCATCCATCTGGTGCTTGTTGGTGACCTCTGTGATCATCATGTGATTGGCATTGAGTCCATGTTCCACCATCCCTTGGCACTTGAAAACTTGCTGCTCCATTGCTTCGAGTCTTGTCTCCATGCTTCCGATCTTCTTTGGCCCCTCAACATCGCGGATGTGCAACACCCCCTCATGCAACTCAATGGCTTAAGGGTGTCGTAGCACCTCCACAAGGTAGGGGTTGATGACCTTCTCGAAAAACTTGTCCTTGGGGGCGCTTGGGGGCATCATGATGATCTAGATCTGTCAGAAAAACAGCTTGAAACAAAAGCAGGACATATTGTCGTGGTACGGTGGTCAAAGCCTTTGGGAGATTATATAATGAATTTTTACCGACCAAAAGAAGAATCGTGCAAGAAAATGGAATCCGGAGGGCACACGAGGTGGCCACAAAGACGGGGGGCGTGCCCTCCACCCTTGTGGTGGCCTTGTGTATCTTTCCGACTACTTTTAATTTTCCTTATTTTTTAAATATTCGGAAACAGAGAAAAATTATCATTGGAAACATTTTGGAGTCGGTTTACTTATCGTACCACATACCTATTCCTTTTCGAAGTCTGAAACATTCTGGGAAGTGTCCCTTATGTACTATTCTGGTGTTATGGTATCAATTATGTTGGTCTCGACATTTACGGGAGTACCTGAGATGTAATGTGATGGTAGCTGGAACTACGTCGATATTTCCCTAGAGAGGGAGGGATGATGAAGCACAACGACGGTAGGTATTTCCCTCAGTTATGAAACCAAGGTATCGAACCAGTAGGAGAACCAAGCAACACAACGTAAGCAGCAGCTGCACACAAATAACAACACCTCGCAACACGACGTGTTAAAGGGGTTGTCAATCCCTTTCGGGGTACGGCGCCTAAAGATAGGCAAACAGATGTGAGCTAAATTGTAGCAAATTAATAGATCGAATGCCAAATAAAATAAATAAAGATAAAACACAGCAAGGTATTTTTGGGTTTTTGGTTTAGTAGATCTGAAAATAAAAGAAAGAGAAAAATAGATCGCAAAGGCAAATATATTAGAAAGAAGACCCGGGGGGCGTAGGTTTCACTAGTGGCTTCTCTCGAGAAAAATAGCAAACTGTGGGTAAACAAATTACTGTTGGGCAATCGATAGAACCTCAAATAATTATGAGGATCTCCAGGCAACGATCATTACATAGGCATCACGTCCAAGATTAGTAGACCGACTCCTGCCTGCATCTACTACTATTACGCCACATATCGACCGCTATCCAGCATGCATCTAGTGTATTAAGTTCATGGAAAAATGGAGTAATGCAATAAGAACGATGAAATGATGTAGACAAGATCCGTTTATCTATATGGCGGTAGATATAGATCTCATTTTTTATCCTTAGTAGCAATGGTACATATGTGTCGGTTCCCTTTCTGTCACTAGGATCAAGCACCGTAAGATCGAACCCACTGCCGGGCATCTCTTCCCATTGCAAGATAAATAGATCAAGTTGGCCAGACAAAACCCAAATATCGGAGAAGAAATAAGAGGCTATAAGAGATCATGCATAAAAGAGATCAAATAAACTCAAACACTTTCATGGATATAAAAACATAGATCTGATGATAAACACAAAGTTCATCGATCCCAACAAACACACTACAAAAGATTTACATCATATGGATCTCCAAGAGACCATTGTATTGAGAATTCAGCGTGAAAGAGAAAGCCATCTAGCTACTAACTACGGACCCGAAGGTAACAAAGAACTACTCACGCATCATCGGAGAAGCACCAATGGAGGTGGTGAACCCCATCCGAGATGGTGTCTAGATTGGATCTGATGGTTCTGGACTCTGCGGCGGCTGGATGAATATTTCATTGATTCCCTTAGGGTTTCTAGAATATTGTGGTATTTATAGAGCAAAGAGGCAGTCCGGGGGCACCCGAGGTGGGCACAACCCACCAGGGTGCGTCTGCGCCTCCTGGCGCGCCCTGGTGGGTTGTGCCCCCCTCTAGCCACCCCCAGGTGCAATCAGGGCCCATTGCCTTTCTTCGGGCCCATAAAATATCATCGTAAAGTTTCATGGCATTTGGACTTCGTTTCATATTGATTTTCTACGATGTAAAAAAACATGGAAAAACAACAACTGGCACTTGGCACTATGTCAATAGGTTAGTACCAAAAAATGATATAAAATGACTAAAAATGATTATAAAACATCCAAGATTGATAATAAAACAACATGGAACTATCAAAAATTGTAGATACGTTGGAGACATATTAGCATCCCCAAGCTTAACTCCTACTCGTCCTTGAGTAGGTAAGTGATAAAAACAGAATTTTTGATGTGGAGTGCTATTCATCAAGTCATATCATATTCTTTTCTTTATGGCATGGACATTTGGACTTTTATGTGATTCAAAGAAATAGTCTAGTTTTGACATAATAATTTAGATACTCAAGCATATCAACAAGAAACCATGTCTTTCATAATATCAATGCTAAAATAAGTTATCCCTAGCCCATCATGCTCAAACATTGATCCATTCATGAAACACACTCGAATATTAACTACACCCAATACTTGAGCACGATCATATTGCCTCCTAGTTGGTGCTTTTATGAGAGAATATGGAGACTCAAATTTCAAAATAAAAATTGCATAAAGTAAAAGAAAGTCCCTTCGGAGAGGGAAGTAGGGATTTGTAGAGGTGCCAGAGCTCAAAGCGAAAAATTTGAGGTAAAAACATTTCGGGAGGTGTATCCATCCCACCAACGAAAACGACATAGAGTTCCCAACACTTGACATGCTAGATATATCATAGGCGGTTTCCAAACAGAAAATAAAGTTTATTCCTTTTTCCACCATAAATTTCACTTTCCATGGCTAACCGTTTCCATGGGTGCCCTTTTTTGCATTTCAGGACTGGGCATCCCCAATACCTTTGCCTTACTCTCGTGCAATGCCAAGTGAATAAACACTCATCTTGAAAATAACACATCTAGCATGGAAAATATTAGCCACCCCCACCACTCTGTGAGCGAAACAAACATACAAAAGAGAAGTTTATTTTCAAAATTAGACACGGCACATGAAAATTTGATTAGAATGGCAAAAGAATACCGCATATAGGTAGATATAGTGGACTCATGTGGCAAAACTAGTTTAAAGAATTTCGAATGCACAAGTAGAGGTCATACTTAGTGCAAAATGAAGGCTAGCAAAAAGATTGAGAAGCGACCAACCAAGAAACGAATAATCTCGTAAGCAAGCATTAAGCATAATTAACACCTAATAATGCACCACAAGTAGGATATAATTTTCATTGCATGATTATTGACTTTCGTGCATGCATAGGGAATCAAAAACCTTAACACCAATATTCTTACTAGAGGATAATTACTCATCAACATAATGCACATATCACATCATCATATCTCAAAACTATTACTAAGAATGGAGTTTATTTGTCCAATGATCTTCATGACATTTTCTTTTTCTTATCCTTCTTGGATATCTATCACTTTGGCACTAATTTTCATGTGTTGCTTTTCATAAGCTCAAACAAATATAAGTGAAGAACATGAGCATAACAAATTTTCTTTCTCTCAAAACAATTTAAGTGAAGAAAGAGAGAATTTCTTCAACATTTTACTAACTCTCAAATAAATCTAAGTGAAGAAAGAGTGCATTTCTTCAAAAATAGTGAGCACACCATGCTCAAAAAGATATAAGTGAAGCACTAGAGCAAGTCCTAGCTCATAAAAGATTTAAGTGAATCAAAGAGAGCAATTCTAACAAGTCATGACATAATTTTGGCTCTCTTAAATAGGTGTGTCCAGCAAGGATTGATAACTTAAAACACAAAATAAATCAAGCAAAGACACATATCATACAAGACGCTCCAAGTAAAACACATATCATGTGAGGAATAAAAATTTAGTCGCAGGTAAAATAGCGATAGTTGTTGGAGAAAAGCGGGGATGCCAATCGGGGACATCCCCAAGCATAGTTGGTTGCTCATTCTTGGATAATAGCTTGGGATGCTGGGGCATCCCCAAGCTTAGGCTCTTACATCCTTCCCTCATCCATCATAAGATAACCCAAAACTTGAAAACTTCAATCACACAAAACTCAACAAAACCTTTGTGAAATCCGTTAGTATAAGAATAGTAAACCATTACTATAAGTGATGTATCAAACCAATTCATATTTTGTTGTTGTATTATATATACTGTATTCCAACTTTTCTATGGTAAAAACTCATCAAAGAAAACCATAGAGCCATCAAAATAAGCACACAACACAAAGCAAACAGAATTTGTCAAAACAGAACAGTCTGTACCAATCTGACAATTTCTAATACTTCTGGAACTCCAGAAATTCTGAAAAATTAGGACGTCCTGAGAAATTTATATATTGATCTACTGCAATTGGAATGGGTATTTTATCGCTCTCTGGTAAAAAATTAAATTGCCTTCTTGAGCTCAAAAGTTTCTGTTTTTTCAGCAAGATCAAAAACTATGGCCCAAGAAGATCCTAAAGGATTTACTTGGCATAAACACTAATTAAAACCAAAAAAACACAATCATAACAGTAGCATAATTGTGTAAACACACAAGAACAGGAAGCAAAAAGCAAAAATAAATTTTATTCATTGGGTTGCCTCCCAACAAGGGTTGTAGTTTTACGCCCTTAGCCAGGCATAAAGCAAGGATCTAAGTTTTGCCATCCTTGTTCCTTCAAAAGAAAAGGGAAAATTTTCTATGGATGGAATTTAATTTTCTATCTGAAACCACAGGGCCATTGATAGCAGAATAAAGATTAAGCATGTTGCGAAAATTCGTATCTAAACTAGCCTTCACCTCTTTAATTATTTTATTTTGATAAAAGCACATAAGAGTAGTTGATTCTATATTTTCTCCTTCGGGGTGCCCAAATATAGCTTTCATCTTCTCATAAGTATCAACGGCATCCCCTTCAAGAAAACCGTTTTCAAATATAGAATCTAAGACTTGCTTGAAAGAAGAAGGTAAACCATCATAAAAACTTTCCAACTATATCTCTATCTGACATTGGGGCACATAGCTAGCTCAAATTCTCATAAATCTATCCCAAGCATCTTTCAAAGATTCATCAAGTAAATAACGAAAAATTCCGGGATCATCTTCATCACAATGGTTAAGATTTTCTTAACAACCCCGGTAGATCCTTCCATAGCATCATTGTTTATGAGCTTAGAGAGGACAGAGGGGCTATCCAAAGCATTAAGACTAGGGAGAAACCCCTTAGCTCTTTTGAGATCGGACATGGCGAGAAAACGGCGAACGGAAAAAGAGAGGGGAATAAAACAACAATTTTTTGTGAAGTGGGGGAGAGGAAAACGAGAGGAAAATGGCAAATAATGTAAATTGCAAGGAGATGAGATTTGTGATTAGGAACCTGGTTATGTTCAGGATCCTCCCCAGCAACGGCGCCAGAAGGAACGTTAACGGGAGACTATCTTGACTTGATCCTCTCTGGCAACGGCGCCAGAAATTCTCCTTGATGGTAGCTGGAACTACGTCGGTATTTCCCTGGAGAGGGAGGGATGATGTAGCACAGTGACGGTAGGTATTTCCCTCAGTTATGAAACCAAGGTATCAAACCAGTACGAGAACCAAGCAACACAATGTAAGCAGCACCTACACACAAATAACAACACCTCGCAACCCGACGTGTTAAAGGGGTTGTCAATCCCTTCCGGGGTACGGCGCATCAAGATAGGCAAACGGACGTGAGGTAAATTGTAGTAGATTGATAGATCGAACGCAAAATAAAATAAATAAAGGTAAAACACAGCAAGGCATTTTTTGGGTTTTTGGATGAGTAGATCTGAAAATAAAAGCAAGAGAAAAATAGATCGCAAAGGCAAATATATGAGAAAAATGACCCAGGGGTCGTAGGTTTCACTAGTGGCTTCTCTCGAGAAAAATAGCAAACTGTGGGTAAAAAAATTACTATTGTGCAATCGATAGAACCTCAAATAATTATGACGATATGCAGGCAATGATCATTACATAGGCATCACGTCCAAGATTAGTAGACCGACTCCTGCCTACATATACTACTATTACTCCACACATCGACCGCTATCCAGCATGCATCTAGTGTATTAAGTTCATGGAAAATGGAGTAATGCAATAAGAACGATGACATGATGTAGACAAGATCTGTTTATCTATATGGCGGTAGATATAGATTTCGTCTTTTTATCCTTAGTAGCACCGATACATACGTGTTTGTTCCCTTTCTGTCACTGGGATCAAGCACCGTAAGATCGAACCCACTACCGGGCACCTCTTCCCATTGCAAGATAAATAGATCAAGTTGGCCAGACAAAACCCAAATATCGGAGAAGAAATACGAGGCTATAAGGGATCATGCATAAAAGAGATCAAAGAAACTCAAATACTTTCATGGATATAAAAACATAGATCCGATCATAAACTCGAAGTTCATCGATCCCAAGAAACACACGCAAAAGAGTTACATCATATGGATCTCCAAGAGACCATTGTATTGAGAATTCAGCGAGAGAGAGAAAGCTATCTAGCTACTAACTACGGACCCGAAGGCCTACAAAGAACTACTCACGCATCATTGGAGAGGCACCAATGGAGGTGGTGAACCCCATCCGAGATGGTGTCTAGATTGGATCTGGTGGTTCTGGACTCTACGGCGGCTGGATAAATATTTCGTTGATTCCTTTAGGGTTTCTAGAATATTGTGGTATTTACAGAGCAAAGAGGCGGTCCGGGGGCCACCCGAGGTGGGCACAACCCACCAGGGCAGGCCTGGGCATCCTGGCACGACCTGGTGGGTTGTGCCCCCCTCAGGGCACCCCCCAGGTGCAACCAGGGCCCATTGCCTTTCTTCTGGCCCATAAAAAATCATCATAAAGTTTTGTGGCATTTGGACTCTGTTTGATATTGATTTTCTGCGATGTAAAAAAATGGAAAAATAGCATCTGGCACTTGGCACTATGTGAATAGGTTAGTACCAAAAAATGATATAAAATGATTATAAAACATCCAAAATAGATAGTAAAACAACATGGAAATATCAAAAATTATAGATATGTTGGAGACGTATCATAATGTTTGATTCTTTGACCATTTACCACCTTCAGATTTGTGCCTTCTGCATTGTTGATTTTTATGGCACCGGAACGATAGACCTCCTCGATGATGTAAGGGCCTCCATTTAGAGAGAAGCTTTCCTACAAAAAAATCTTAAACGAGAGTTGTATAGCAAAACATGCTCACCTACATTAAACTCATGCTTTTGTATTCTTTTATCATGCCATCTTTTAACTTGTTCTTTAAACAACTTTTCATTTCATAGGCTTGGGTTCTCCACTCATCGAGCGAGCTAATGTCAAATAACCTCTTCTCGCCGGCAAGTTTGAAATCAAAGTTGAGCTCTTTAATAGCCCAAATATGCCTTATGTTCTAGCTCAAGAGGTAAGTGACATGCTTTTCCATAAACCATTTTATACGGAGACATACCCATAGGATTCTAATAAGCAGTTCTATAAGCCCATAATGCGTCATCAAGTTTCTTAGACCAATTCTTCCTAGATATATATTAACAGTCTTTTGCAAAATTAATGTAATCTCCCTATTTCTCAATTCTACTTAACCACTGGACAGAGGATGATAAGGAGATGCAATTGTATGGTTAACATCATACTTAGCAAGCATTTTACAGAAAGCACCATGAATAAAATGTGAACCACCATCAGTCATTAAATATCTAGGGACCCCAAACCTCGGAAAAATAACTTCTTTAAGCATCTTAATAGAAGTGTTATGATCAGCACTGCAAGTTGGAATACCTTCTACCCACTTAGTAACGTAATCAACAACAACTAAAATATGTGTATACCCATTAGAGGAAGGAAAAGGTCCCATATAATCAAAACCGCAAACATCAAATGGTTCAATAACAAGTGAATAGTTCATAGGCATTTCCCGACGTCTACTAATATTACCAATTCTCTGGCATTCATCCCAAGACAATACAAACTTACAAGCATCTTTAAATTGAGTGGGCCAATAGAAAGTGGATTGCAATACCTTTTGTGCAGTTCTATCTCCAGCATGATGTCCTCCGTAAGACTCGGAGTGGCACTTGCGTAGGATCTATTCCTGTTTATGCTCAGGTACACAACGTGTAGTAACACCATCTACTCCCTCTTTATTAAGGTGTGGATTATCCCAAAACTAATGTCTTAAATCATATGAAAACCTTTTATTTTGCTGGTATGTAAAAGTAGGTGGTATAAATTTAGCAACAATGTAATTAGCATAATCAACATACCATGGAGTATTACAAGAAGCATTTATGATAGCTAGTTGTTCATCAGGAAAGCTATCATCAATAGATAGTGGGTCATCAAGAACATTTTCTAACCTAGAAAAGTTGTCTGCAACGGGGTTCTCAGCTCCCTTTCTATCAATAATATGCAAATCAAATTCTTGTAGAAAGAGAACCCATCTAATAAGTCTAGGTTTCGCATCTTTCTTTTCCATAAGATATTTAATAGCAGCGTGATCAGTGTGAACAGTTACTTTGGAATCAACAATATAAGGTTTGAACTTATCACACGCAAATACAACTGCTAAAAATTCTTTTTCAGTGGTAGCATAATTTCTATGGGCGCTGTCTAGAGTTTTACTAGCATAATAAATAACATTTAATTTCTTATCAACTCTTTGTCCTAGAACAACACCAACAGCATAATCACTAGTATCACACATAATTTCAAAGGGTAAATTCCAATCAGGTGGCTGAACAATAGGTGCAGAAATCAAGGCTTTCTTAAGTATTTCAAATGCTTCTACACAATCATCATCAAAAACAAAAGGAACTTCCTTTTGTAAGAGAATAGTGAGAGGCCTAGAAATTTTAGAGAAGTATTTAATAAACCTCCTATAGAAACTAGCATGACCAAGGAAACTTCTTATACCTTTGATATCTTTAGGACACGACATCTTTTCAATAGCATCTACTTTAGCTTTATCAACTTCAATACCTCTTTCCGAAACTTTATGCCCCAAGACAATACCTTCATTCACCATAAAGTGGCACTTTTCCCAATTCAATACAAGATTAGTCTCTTCACATCTCTACAAAACTTGGTCAAGGTTTCTTAAGCAATCACCAAAAGAAGTTCCGTAAAAGGAGAAATCATTAATGAAAACCTCAACAATCTTTTCAAAGAAATCATAGAATATAGCAGTCATACATGTTTGAAAGGTAGCAGGTGCATTGCATGAACCAAAAGGCATACATCTATAAGGAAAGGTACCAAAAGGGCAAGTAAAAGTGGTTTTCTCTTGATCATCTTTTGACACAGGTATTTGAGAGAAACGAAAATAACCATCTAGAAAGCAAAAATGTGTATGCTTGGATAATGTTTCTAGCATTTGATCAATAAAAGGTAGGGGGTAATGATCTTTTCTAGTAGCTTTATTTAATTTGCGAAAATCAATTACCATTCTATAACCTGTAGCAATTCTTTGTGGAATCAATTCATTCTTATCATTAGGAACAACAGTAATACCTCCCTTCTTAGGGACACAATGAACAGGACTTACCCACTGACTATTAGCAATAGGATAAATTATACCTGCCTCCAGAAGCTTTAGTATTTTATTTCTTACCACTTCTTCCATCTTAGGATTTAACCACTGTTGATGATCAACGACTAGTTTAGCATCTTTCTCCAATTTATTTTTGTGCTGACATAGAGTGGGGATAATGCCCTTAAGATCATCAAGAGTATATCCAATAGCGGCACGGTGCTTCTTCAGAGTTTTCAATAATTTCTTTTCTTCATGCTCTGAAAGGTTAGCACTAATAATAACATGATATATCTTCTTTTCATCAAGATAAGCATGTTTTAGAGTATCAGGTAATTGTTTAAGCTCAAACACGGGATCACCATTGGGTGGGGGAGGATCTCCAAGGATTTCAACAGGAAAATTGTGTTTCAAAATAGGTCCTTGATTAAATAATACTTCATCTATTTCCCTTCTTTCATTCATAAACATATCATTTTCATGGTCTAGCAAACATTGCTCTAGAGGATCAGCAGGAGGCACGACAATAGAAGCAAGACCAATAATTTCGTCCTTACTAGGAAATTCTTTATCATGGGGTTGTCTATGAAATTTAGAGAAATTAAAATCATGAGACATCTCCCCCAAACCAACAGTAACAAATAATGGGACAAAAATCTTTATCAGTATTAACGGTATTCAAGAAGGGTATACCAAATATAATGGGACAAAAATTATCTTGTGGGGAAGCAAGAACAAGAAAATTAGTAGGATATTTTATCTTCCCACACAGGACTTCAACATCTCTAACAATCCCAATTGGTGATATAGTATCTCTATTAGCAAGCTTAATAGTAACATCAATATCTTCTATCTCAGCAGGTGCAATATCCTTCTTAATTTCTTCATACAAGGTATAAGGAATTGCACTCACACTAGCACCCACATCACATAGGCCATGATAAAAATGATCTCCTATTTTAACAGAAACAATAGGCATGCCAACAACATGCCTATGTTTATCTTTCATATCAGGTCCGGCAATTCTAGCAGCTTCATCCCAGAAATAAATAACATGCCCATCAATATTATCAACCAAGAGATCTTTAACCATAGCAATACTAGGCTCAACTTTAATTTGCTCAGCGGGTGTAGGTGTTCTAATATAAGTTTTGTTGATGACATTTGAAGCTTTAGCATGATCCTTTATTCTAACAGGGAAGGGTGGTTTCTCAATATAAACAGTAGGATCAATAGGATCAACATTATAAGTAATAGTTTCTTCTTCAACTTTAATACGTTCTACTACTTTAACTTCAATGGGAAGATGATATTTAAACCACTTCTCCTTAGGGAGATCAACATGATTAGCAAAAGATTCACAGAAAGAATCTACTATCTCAGACTCAAGTCCATAGTTTCTGCTAAAATCACAAAAAGCATCGGTATCCATAAAAGATTTAACACAATCAAACTTAAGGTTTATACCTGACTCTTTACCTTCATCGAGTTCCCAATCTTCAAAGTTGCGGTTAATTCGTTCCAATAAATCCCATTTGAATCCAATATCCTTCTTCATATAGGAGCTAGTACAAGAAGTATCGAGCATGGATCGATCATTATGAGAAAGCCGAGCATAAAAATTTTGAATAATAATTTCTCTTAAGAGATCATGATTGGGCAATGAATATAACATTGACTTAAGCCTCCCCCAAGCTTAAGAGATACTTTCTCCTTCACGAGGCCAAAAATTATATATATAATTCTGATCACGATGAACTAGATGCATATGATAAAACTTCTGATGAAATTCCAATTTCAATCGGTTGTAGTTCCATGATCCAATATCACCCAATAGCCTATACCTTGTCAATGCCTTTCCCTTCAAAGATAAAGGGAAGACCTTCTTCTTGACAACATCCTCGGGCGTACCTGCAAGCTTAAATAATCCCCAGGCTTCATCCATATAGATTAGGTGCATATCAGGATGTAGTGTTCCATCTCCTGCATAAGGATTAGCTAGCAGTTTCTCTATTATACCCGAAGGAATTACATAATAAATATTTTCAGTAGGTGGAGTAGGTTTAGGAGCAACTCTTTGTTCTTCCCGTCGAGGTGAAGATACCCTGAATAGGCCCCTTAAAAGATTATTTTCCATAGTAACAAGTGACAGTAAATTTCAGCACACTATATAAATGTTTCCTTACCAAATTCCATTTACGAAAGGCGCTTCACTCCCCAGAAACGGCGCCAGAAAAGAGTCTTGATGACCTACAAGTATAGAGGAGCAATCATAGTCGTTTCGATAAGTAAGAGTGTCGAACCCAACCAGGAGCAGAAGGAAATGACAAGTGGTTTTCAGCAAGGTATTCTCTGCAAGCACTAAAGTTATCGGTAACAGATAGTTTTGTGATAAGATAAATCATAATGGGTAATAAGTAAATAAAGTAACTAAGGTGCATAAAGGTGGCCCAATCCTTTTTGTAGAAAAGGACAAGCCTGGATGAACTCTTATATAATGCAAAGCGCTCCCAAGGACACATGGGAATTGTTGTCAAGTTAGTTTTCATCATGCTCATATGATTCACGTTTGTTACTTTGATAATTTGATATGTGGGTGGACCGGTGCTTGGGTGCTGCCCTTCCTTGGACAAGCCTCTCACTTATGATTAACCCCTCTCGCAAGCATCCGCAACTATGAAAGAAGAATTAAGGTAAACGTAACCATAGCATGAAACATATGGATCCAAATCAGCCCCTTACGATGCAACACATAAACTAGGGTTTAAGCTTCTGTCACTCTAGCAACCCATCATATACTTATTACTTCCCAATTTCTTCCCCTAGGCCCAAATAATGGTGAAGTGTCATGTAGTCGACGTTCACATAACACCACTAGAGGAGAGACAACATACATCTCATCAAAATAACGAACGAATACCAGATTCACATGATTACTTATAACAAGACATCTCACATGTCCTCAGGAACAAACATAACTACTCACAAAACATATTTATGATCAAGATCATAGGAGTATTAATTATCATTAAGGATCTGGAAATATAATCTTCTACAGGATAAACCAACTAGCATCAACTACAAGGAGTAATCAACACTACTAGCAACCCACATGTGCCAATCTGAGGTTTCGGGACCAAGATCGATTACAAGAGATGAACTAGGGTTTGAGAGGAGATGGTGCTAGTGAACATGTTGATGGAGATTGAGCCCCTCTTGATGAGAGGATCGATGGTGAGAACGATGGCGATGATTTCCCCCTCTCGAAGGGATGTTTCCCCGGCAGAACAGCTCCGTCGAAGCCCTAGATTGGTTCTGCCTAGGTACCGCCTCGAGACGGTGGCGCTTCATCCCGAAAACTTCCTTCTGATTTTTTTCTAGGTCAAAACACACTGTATAGAAAAAGATGGGCACCGGAGGCCTGCCAGGGGGCCCACAAGGACGGGGGACACGCCTAGGGGGTAGGGCGCACCCTCCACCCTTATGGCTGGCTGGTGGCCCCCTTTGGTACTTTCTTCGCCCAATATTTTGTCATATATTCCAAAAACATGCTCCGTGAAGTTTCATGACTTTTGGAGTTGCGCAGAATAGGTCTATAATCTTTGCTCCTTTTCCAGTCCAGAATTCCAGCTGCCAGCATTCTCCCTATTCATGTAAAACTTATAAAATAAGAGAGAAAAGCATAAGGATTGTGATATAGTGTGTAATAATATCCCATAATGCAATAAATATCAATATAAGAGCATGATACAAAATGGACGTATCACCCGTGTGCCACCGCCTTTGGTGGCACGCGGTCTTGACGAGGCGACGCTGGAAGTGCGCACGCTTCTCCTTGAGGCAGATGCACCACCTAGAAGCTTGCTTCATCGCACACCGGCGCCCTGCGCGGCGGGTCGCATTGGGGTGCTGTCGGGGGGTGCTGATCCACCAACACCTATGGGGACAGGGCCCCTTTCGGTTCGGTGGGAGGCGGAGAGTGCACAAAGAGCGGATCGAGGCAGTACACACGGGCGATTTTACCCAGCTTCGGGCCGCACAGATGCGTAAAACCCTACTGCTGCTTGTTTGTGTGTATTGAATCTTTGCTCAGGAGCGATCGACGCTACCAGACTGAGCGTGGGAGTGTTTCTGGTGTTTCCAATGAGCCGAACCGGCCCAAACCTCCTCTACGTTGCGCCTGGGCCTCCTTTTATACTTTCAAGGGGTCACCGACAGGTGGCAACGTAGACTAGAAGGGTAAAAATGGAAAAGGATGCGGTAGGTGCAGCTACCGCTACTGTGGATACAGTGCGCCCTACCTAACTCTGACGGCAGGGGACAAAGGCATTAAATGCCTGTCTGAGTCTCCTAAACAGTGCAAAAGGTGACCGTTAGGAGCGCCACCGTTTGCCACGATGGCCTTCTCTTCATCTCCGCTTGCCACCACGTACCCCTAGCTGCACGGCCTCCTGCCACGTGTGCTTGGGAGAGTCCTAGAGCGACACGTTAGCAGGTGTGCTGGAGCGCGGGCACGAAGTGGGGGTTTCCCGCGGCAAGCTCCTTGCCGCGGCCGTTGTCTTGTCGCGTCCGGAAGCTTGTCGCTCGCCGGATCTTGCCGGGACGCAGGGCGCGTCGCGGCAAGCTTTCTTGGTATGCCTTGAGTGGCCTTCCCGGCAAGCTCCTCTTGCCGGGGTCTTGTCTCTTCCCGGCAAGATCCTCTTGCCGGGGCCTTGGTTGGCCTTCCCGGCAAGCTCCTCTTGCCGGGGCCTTGGTTGGCCTTCCCGGCAAGCTCCTCTTGCCGGGGCCTTGGTTTGAGTACTTTGTTCTTGAATGGTCTTCAAGGGAACCACGGAGGGTCTTGGCGGTCGCCCAGCAAGCCTTGCCGCGGGGTGCTGCAACTGCCCGTGCACGAGTTCGGGATACTAGGGTACCCCTACTCTAGTACACCGACAGGAGCCCCCAGGCCTGGGCCATACACGATGCCGAGCGCTGTTGGGCCAGGCCCAAAACAGTGCACGAGCACACGCGGCCTAGGTCACGCCGCATATCTCTCCGCTCCCACCGCGCACGCCCAGAATGGCACGCGTCAAATGCGGCGTCATGGGTGACGCGGGCGGCGTGCGCGGGGCTAAGCCCCTCAAGCATGCGCCAGGCCACGATGATGGGGACGGTTCACGCCCTCCTCCCTAAACGGAGGTAGGTGTGGGGGCGTGATGCATTTACTGGACGGGGCCGGTGCGCGGTTTTCGGGACGTCCACTCCCCGCGTTCACGGGGCGGAGCGAGGCCGCCTCATCTGTCGCATTGGTTCTGCATCCCCGCCACGCGGCTCCCATGCGCTTGGGGTCACGGACGGTGGAAGTGGGAAACTGGGCCTTCGCGAGTAGAGGCAGCGGGTTGGTCCCGACTCCCTGCTCTTCCCGTGCCTTGATTCGCTGAGAGGGGCGGCCGAGCCCCCACGTCGCTCCTTTATAAAGAGCGGGAGGGGAGCACAGAAACCCGCACTCTCTCATCTCCTCCTTTCTTCAGCTTCTGCTCCCCTTTCTCTCATCCGCCATGTTGAAAGGGAACCCAGGCCCTTCATCGGTGGTGGCGAGAGTCGCCGCCAGACAGCGCATCTCTCCCTCTCCCGCGCCCGTGATGGCAGAGCCAGCCACAAGGGGAAGAGGGAGGGGGCGAGGCCGCGGACGAGGTCGAGGCGCTCGTGGAAGAAGCGGACGGGGCGGCGCGTCAGCTTCACCTTCGCCGGTGGCTCTTCCCCCCACGGCGGTCCATATAGGGGACGACCCTTGCGAGTTCTTCGTCAGGCTGCGCCGGGCGCCTCGTCGTCGCCTCCGGCTTCTAGCTCCGTTTGCGCGCGCGATGGAGTTGGACCCGCCCGAGACACTGAGACTGCACATGAGGGGCTGTGGGATCAGCGGCACGCGAGTCCGCGTTGCATTCCCAGCCCCTAATGTGATGTATCTTGATCGAGGGTGGAAGACGTTCGCCCGCATCCACAGCTTGACGGAGGGGTTTACCCTCCATTTTAAGTTGATGGAGGGCGATCTCCTCTCCGTCAAGGCCTTCGGGTGCTTCGGCACTCGGGCGAAGTGCTGCGTGGACAGCTCCTCCGACAGCGAAGGCTCCTCCTCGAGCGAGAGCGACGAGGAGGGGAGCGACAGCGACGACGAGGGTAGCGGGCGGCGGAGCGGCGGGTCCGACTAGGCGTCGGGCGCCGCTTTGCGCGGCACCGGCGACCCCATCATCCGCGTCGCCGGCTTCTTGAACTCCCCGGGGTCGTCTCCTTGGGCGGCTAGCGTAGGGAGGCTGCGGAAGGGGAAGAGGGCTGGCGACAAGGCCGTCAGGTCGGAGTACGAGGGCGTGGTGCCCTCGACAGCATGCTGACGTCCTGCCGCCCCGTCTTCGAGCCTCGCTTCCAGCGCCGCCGTCGCCGTCCAGCCTTCGGACGACCCCCGGGATGTTCCCTTGGTGTCTTCTGGCACCCGTAGCTCGCCTAGGCACTCCTTTTGCCCTTTTCGCCTCCTTGACCTGTCTCCTGAAGAGAGGGACAGGAAAGGGATTACGGGCATCTTATCTTTTCAATTTGTAAGCCTTCGGGCCTTAGCTGTATCTAAAATTTGTAATCCTCTCTTTCATGTTTTTCATCCTCTATGGACTGTACCTGAGTGGGATGTTTTTTAATGAAAAGGGGATGCTTGCCGGGTTATTTGTCTCGTGAGTTGAACCCACGCCAAGGAGCAAATCCTTGGTGTCCCTCGAACAGACATTTCATCTCCCGGCAACAGGCCCTGCCGCCTTCCCATGTCGCTCAACCTTTCTCATGCTTTTGATGGAGGCAGGAACGAGGTGGGTGCGGTCTCCTCGTTTCATCCCTTTGCTGCCGCGACTACGACCAAACTTGGCCCCGAGAACGAGCCCCAGGGCCTAGAGTCGAGGGAGCACATCAGTTTTCGGGAAGAAACGTGGTTTCGCATTCCCCAGTCCATAAGAGGATGCATGATGAGGGATAAAAAAAACTTATCTGATATTGCAGCCCCCGGCAACTCTGGTTTGCCGTGGACGATTCTTGGCACTCGCAGCCCCCAGCGATATTGGCTTGCCGGGAAGGCTTTTATCTTCCAGCAGAGAACTTTGACGTTCTCGATGCCGGCTTCCGGCAAGCTTGTTTCCAGGAAGGCTTTTATCTTCGGCAGAGAACTTTGACGTTCTCGATGCCGGCTTCCGGCAAGCTTGTTGCTAGGAAGGCTTTTATCTTCGGCAGAGAACTTTGACGTTCTCGATGCCGGCTTCCGGCAAGCTTTTTGCCAGGAAGGCTTTTATCTTCGGCAGAGAACTTTGACGTTCTCGATGCCGGCTTCTGGCAAGCTTGTTGCCAGGAAGGCTTTTATCTTCGGCAGAGAACTTTGACGTTCTCGATGCCGGCTTCCGGCAAGCTTGTTTCCAGAAAGGCTTTTATCTTCGGCAGAGAACTTTGACGTTCTCGATGCCGGCTT
>NC_041384.1:548307375-548360711 GCF_002162155.2 Triticum dicoccoides
GCTTTTATCTTCGGCAGAGAACTTTGACATTCTCGATGCCGGCTTCCGGCAAGCTTGTTCCCAGGAAGGCTTTTATCTTCGGCAGAGAACTTTGACATTCTCGATGCTGGCTTCCGGCAAGCTTGTTGCCTGGAAGGCTTTTATCTTCGGCAGAGAACTTTGACGTTCTCGATGCCGGCTTCCGGCAAGCTTGTTGCTAGGAAGGCTTTTCTCTTCGGCAGAGAACTTTGACGTTCTCGATGCCGGCTTCCGGCAAGCTTGTTGCTAGGAAGGCTTTTATCTTCGGCAGAGAACTTTGACGTCCTCGATGCCGGCTTCCGGCAAGCTTGTTGCCGAGAAGGCTTATGGCGAAGAACGTCGTCGTTCTCGACATCGGCTCCCGGCAAGACCGTTGCCGGAAAGGCTTATGGCGAAGAACTTCGTCATTCTTGACACCGGCTCCCGGCAAGATCGTTGCCGGAAAGGCTTATGGCGAAGAACTTCGTCGTTCTTGACACCGGCTCCCGGCAAGATCGTTGCCGGAAAGGCTTATGGCGAAGAACTTCGTCGTTCTTGACACCGGCTCCCGGCAAGATCGTTGCCGGAAAGGCTTATGGCGAAGAACTTCGTCGATCTTGACACCGGCTCCCGGCAAGATCGTTGCCGGAAAGGCTTATGGCGAAGAACTTCGTCGTTCTTGACACCGGCTTCCAGCAAGATCGTTGCCGGAAAGGCTTATGGCGAAGAACTTCATCGTTCTTGACACCAAAAAGATTGGCCCTAAGGGCGTTGCCAGCCCCCGGGCCATAACTGCGTTCAAACATGACAAGTGATTAGCATCTGAAGTGCACTTAACTCGCTTGCGAATTTTGACTTCTGCTACATATTCCCTATGCCTACTGGAATGCTTTCCGGTGCGTACGATCCAGCCAGCAGCGCTTGAGGGAACGGGCCCTTAGCGGCTATTCGGGAACATCGCCTCCCGGAAAGGTTTACCTTCTTGGTTCTAGCGCAACTGCACAAGTTGCCGAGCGGACTCGAGGCAACATGGAGCGCAACTAGCCCCGAGAAGGCTCCTTGGCATACAAGTCTATGCAGAAATCTCAAATAAATAGTGCATGCTATCTTCCTGTTCAACCTCTCTTTGTACATCCACCCTACGCTTTCTAGGGAAACTTGCCGGTGCAGGCACCCTTGCCGCGAGCGCCGAGTGCGGAACTTCAGCAGCCTGCTGGCGGGGTCGCTACCGACAAGCAACCTTGTCGCAACTAGTTGCAGCTCACTTAAGTTGTTGAGCGGGCTCGAAACAAAGTAAGGGCGCTAGCGGCTCACTTAAGTTGCTGAGCGGACTCGAAGCAAAGTAAGGGCGCTAGCAGCTCACTTAAGTTGTTGAGCGGACTCGAAACAAAGTAAGGGCGCAACTAGCTACGAGTTGATTCCTCCGCGCACAGGTTTTCCGTACAAAGAACAAGATCTCCGAGGCGGATAACCTTATATAGAAAGGAAATATCTAAAGTTTCGCACGACTTAGCTTTTCTGTTGCCGCACTGGCGTCGTTCTTTTGCTCGCCCGCTTCTTAGGAGCCGTGACGATGAAGAACAGCTGAGCCTTGTCGTGGACGGAACAGCTGCCGCCGAAGCATCCCCCTACCTGGCGCGCCAAAGATGTCGGGGGGTGCTGATCCACCAACACCTATGGGGACAGGGCCCCTTTCGGTTCGGTGGGAGGCGGAGAGTGGACAAAGAGCGGATCGAGGCAGTACACGCGGGCGATTTTACCCAGCTTCGGGCCGCACGGATGCGTAAAACCCTACTGCTGCTTGTTTGTGTGTATTGAATCTTTGCTCAGGAGCGATCGACGCTACCAGACTGAGCATGGGAGTGTTTCTGGTGTTTCCAATGAGCCGAACCGGCCCAAACCTCCTCTACGTTGCGCTTGGGCCTCCTTTTATACTTTCAAGGGGTCACCGACAGGTGGCAACGTAGACTAGAAGGGTAAAAATGGAAAAGGATGCGGTAGGTGCAGCTACCGCTACTGTGGATACAGTGCGCCCTACCTAACTCTGACGGCAGGGGACAAGGGCATTAAATGCCTGTCTGAGTCTCCTAAACAGTGCAAAAGGTGACCGTTAGCAGCGCCACCGTTTGCCACGATGGCCTTCTCTTCATCTCCGCTTGCCACCACGTACCCCTAGCTGCACGGCCTCCTGCCACGTGTGCTTGGGAGAGTCCTAGAGCGACACGTTAGCAGGTGTGCTGGAGCGCGGTCACGAAGTGGGGGTTTCCCGCGGCAAGCTCCTTGCCGCGGCCGTCGTCTTGTCGCGTCCGGAAGCTTGTCGCTCGCTGGATCTTGCCGGGACGCAGGGCGCGTCGCGGCAAGCTTTCTTGGTATGCCTTGAGTGGCCTTCCCGGCAAGCTCCTCTTGCCGGGGTCTTGTCTCTTCCCGGCAAGATCCTCTTGCCGGGGCCTTGGTTGGCCTTCCCGGCAAGCTCCTCTTGCCGGGGCCTTGGTTTGAGTACTTTGTTCTTGAATGGTCTTCAAGGGAACCACGGAGGGTCTTGGCGGTCGCCCGGCAAGCCTTGCCGCGGGGTGCTGCAACTGCCCGTGCACGAGTTCGGGATACTAGGGTACCCCTACTCTAGTACACCGACAGGTGCCTCACGCCTGGGCTCTGGGTCCACGCCGTGTAGAGGAGGAGTGGCGCACGGTGAGCCACATCACCCGCCAGGGATGGCGCGGGACGGGGCAAACAGGACGGTGCAGGGGCCTGACCGGCTGCGTTGACAAGCTCGGCAATGCGGCCGAGCCAGTCATCATAGAGGTCGTTTGCCGGACGGTAACGCAGAAGCTCACGCGCCATGAGCAGCGCAGCCTGCGCGTTTGCCCGCCCACGACGAGCATGAGAAGACGACGCCATGGCTGGAGTGGGTGATGGAGTTGTGGTACGGCCGTCTCGCCACACGAAAGGTGGCAGCAATGAATTCTGCTACTCGCAAGCAGCAGGGTCAGCGGCGGCATTAGCCACCAGGGAGGTGGAGCGGTGAGGAGCGCCGTTGTCCATGGGTGCCGTCTGAGCGACACGAGCAGCCCGGCACTCAGCACAAACACAACGAGCGTCAGCCATAGGAGCGATGAAAAAGCAGCGGAGCGAACGGTGGAAGAGAGGCTTCGACATGCCCCTACCAGCTGGCGCACAAAATGTCGGATTCAGGGCTCCGTAGACCCAAGAAAGGTTCGAACTCTAGGGCGTGTGAGAACAACTCAACCTATCCAGCCTACCATCCCATCACCCCACGGCCTAGCTCGATTCACATGAACAAGGAAGAAGATGAACACAACAGTTTACCCAGGTTCGGGCCACCTTGCGGTGTAAGACCCTACTCCTTCTTTATGGTGGATTGGCCTCATGAGGGGCTGAGGATGAACTAGTACAAGGGATGAACGACCTCGCGAGGACTGCTCTGGTGAGGGTGGAAAGGATCCAATCTGGCCCCTCTCTACGGTGGTGGCTAACCTATATTTATAGTAGCCTCGGTCCTCTTACCCGAAACGTAGGCGGGAAGGATCCCATAGTGGCCAATTTTAAACGGGACAAGTAGTACATCTTATCCTAACAAAAGTTGGTCTCTGCCTGCAAAGCTTTTGGTCGTGACGCAGTGGTGGGCTCGATGATGACATCCGTCTTGCTGTTCTGGCAGTCTTGGTCTCATTGCACCGGAATGGAAACCTTTGCCAGATTCCTCAGGAACCCACGCCTGTCCTTGTCTCCTTAGCACCAAAGAGGAAACTGCTTTCTCTACGCCCGCTGGCGCCCACCTGCCTTGGTCGTCATGGCTTGCTTCATGGTAGCCTCTTGAGGCTAGGTACCTGCATAGAAATCTCCGCTCCTCGGGAGGCTGCCTGGGCAGGCCGCTCGCTCGAGAGGTCTTGATGTCGTCCACCTCGTGAGGGTCTTGTCTTGGTGGTCTTGTAGATGGGTCATACCAGGCCATAGATTGAGCCACGCCATGGGCCACATGCAGGTAAGTCTGGGTACCCTGGTTCATAGAACGCTGACAGAAATACTTATCTCTACTGTACTACATATCCCCTCCTCTTCAGAGAAAATTGCAACGCAACTCACAAGTAGCACGCCTAAATAAACCGCCAAGGTGACTGCATTAGTCGTGCCTGAAGTCAATGTCCATTGGCTTCCTCAGTTGTCGCACCTTCAAAGTCTTCACCTGTGAAGCAAATCGTCCTTCCTTTTGCATTAGAAGCAAAGAATACCAAGGCCATTGAGAAGGAAGCTCTCAAGAAGAGAAAAGCTTTAGACCCCATTTCCACTAAATTAGTGAAGAAACTAAAGATGGATTCATTGTCTTTAGTTGAACCAATCGATGGTAAACCTTGTCATCAGTGCCCCCAACTCGCAATGTTGACCATCTTCAACTTGTTCTGTATGGGTTTGAATATGTTATACCACCTGCTGAAGAAGAAGAAGAAGAAGAAGATACCCACTCTACTACTACCACATAGCAAGTGGATGAAGAAAACAAGTTGGAAGCAAATGCTTCCCTTCCACTAGTATCATCGCGGAAGCCACAGCCAGTTCAAGTGACTGATGAACATAATACTTCATCTGAAGGAGATGAAGAAACTAAAGGGGACATGAACATTGATGGATCCACAATGTCAGTACTACATAATGAATTATGGGATGCATTTCATCCAAATTCACCCATAACTAAGGAAATTCACACTGGTTGTGAATACCATCAAACTCCTCTTCAGACCATTGCTGAAGAAATTCCAGCTGCATCAGCTAAAGAAATTGTCCTACTAGAACTGACTATTGATGTTGCATGCCACTCTCCTCAACATGAAGAATCTGGTGAAGTTGAAGACATTCATTCTTGGGTTCTGAACTGGATGAATGAAAACACTCATTACAAAGCACTTGCTGAAGAATTACTCCGAGTTCTCCCAGTTGATCCACAACAAGAAAATGTTACATGGATCTATGAAGAACCAGAACAGCGAAATCACTCGATGCAGGTTCTGATGAACCCTCTTGCTAAACGAGAAGCTTCAAGGACCACCTTACTAGTGAAGGATTTGCTGTATATACCTCGCACAATCTATCGCATTCTGGTTGTCCGTGTACAAAAATAGGGGCATATCTTTGTACCCCTTTTTTCCTGTGCACGGGCAGTCAGAGTCGCGCCCACGGCCACACCAAGTAAAATGAGGGAGGCGAGCCAAGGTAAGATCGAAGCCCAAGACAATCAAAGCAACACCAAGGCCAAGTCCACAAAGAGCAGAGGGACGAAGCAAGTTCCCCCGGCAAGACCCTTGCCAGGTGGCCTCAGCGGCCCCGGCAAGACTCTTGCCGAGGCAGCTCGCCCCGCACCAACAGAGCGAGCCACCCTTGAGCCCACGGCCCCCAGTGCCATCATCAGCGTGGGGCCAGGGCTCAGGAAGGCACCTCTGTGGTGGCATGTAGATATTTGTGAAGACATATTCAAGATCAGATTAGAAATGACGATTCTCGGCAAGATCCTTGCCAAGGAAGGCCACCAGACCCCCGGTAAAATCCGTGCCAGGGATGACAACACGCCATGGCAAGACCCTTGCCGGGCCACCCGGCAAGACCCTCGCCAAAGACGTCGGCAAGGCCACCGCCAAGCCCACGTCAACCAAGCTTCCACCGTCGTTCACATGTAGCTGCCAGCTCAACTAGCTAGGCGGGCATCTGCATGGCAACATGCAGCTCCTAGGCCAACTCATCAAGCGCCTGCGTGGCGGCATGCAGATCTTCATGAAGGCTCCACCACCGCACTAACTCAGCTGCTTGCCTGCCTACATGGCACCGCACGCATCCCTGGTCGAGGCGCGTGTCGAAGCGAGGAGGAGCAGCGACGGATGGGACGGGCCTCGCCCCCGTCCCTGATAAAGCAAGAGGACACCTAAGTGATGCATTAAATGCACCTTGTCCTGTACGAGGGATAACCTCGTGCCACTATAGACCTTTCCGCCTCCTTTCTGCCATTGTGGCAACCCCTTCTTCCTATCAAAGGAGGCCCGAGGCGACGAGGAGAGGGATTTGGCTCTTTCGAACCACACGCTGACCACAGCTAGTTCGAGAGCTCAAGAACTCTTAGAAATACACCCACCAAAGCAGGACTAGGGTTTTACGCATCCTCGCGGCCCGAACCTAGGTAAATGATCCTTGTGCTGTCTACTAGCCCTACTCTCCTTGCAACCCTGCGCCCCAACAACTGTAGTAGGGATTCTTGTGATCCCATAGGTGTCGTTCCACACCGACATCTTTGGCGTGCCAGGTAGGGGCACAATTGTGAGAATCTGGTCTAGTAGTTAGCCTAGCAGTTCTTCGTTGCCATGGCCCCTAAGAAGAGGACGACCATGGTGGTCGATTCGTTGGGAGCCAAACAACCCATGCCGGTGCGGACGAGCAGCGGACCGGTCGTAGACAGGACCCGTGCCGTGGCCCGCGAGCACCAGCGTCGCCCACGCAATCGGAGCCTGGCGAGCAGCATCGTTCGTGCGCCAGACGACCGGCTACACGTTGCTGGATCCAAGGACGGAGTTGGGCCCCCCGCAGGTGGCGCGGGGCCCTCCAGGGGTGTCGTTGTGCCAACTCCAGGCGGCATGGCGACCTCCAGGATGCCTACACCGGCGACCACCGCACGTTCTTCCCACGGTGTGCACGCCGAGCAGCGTCACCACGATGGTGACCCTGGGCACCGCCGTGGGAAGAGCCCTGTGCGTCATCGGCAAGATGAGGGGGTTCAGCACGCTCGCCGAAGCGCTAGCGAAAATGGCACGCAGCCGCTGGGTCGTGACGGAGCTCCTTCTAATGTAGTTAGAAGTCGAAGCATGCCACGATCCACGCAGCTGTTGCTGCCGCCCACGCCAGCGGAAGCTTTGGCACACGCACAACTGCTCCTCGACTTCCCTCCTGCTGCGGAGAAGCTCGACGAGTGGAGGGCCACCATCCAGAGCCTCGTCGCCGTCGTAAACAAAGAAGATCCATGACCGGCGGGGCCCCCGGGCCGGCGCTCCATCGAGCCACCACATGCTGGCACTGGGAGGACCGGGGGAGCTGCGGCCATGGTGCACTCTCCTCCGCCTCGCCAGCCCCCGCGGGCGTCGGCCCCGTCACGACGACGCTTGTGATAACATCTCCATAGCGTCGTTCGACCCGCGTACCCTCCACGACCAGCGCCAGGTCCGTCGGGAGCGAGCTCACGAGGACGCTCGAACCACCGTCAAGCACCGGCGCAAAACGCGCCGCTAGTCAGACAAGCGGGCGGGCCCGCTATGGACCACCCGGCACCGGGGGGGCCCGACGGCCTACCTTACGAGGTGGGCTGCCCGGCTTTTACCCGTGAGCTGAGGCAGTTCCAGTGGCCGTCCCACCACACATTCAAGCCCGGCGTCGGCAAGAAGTACACCGGCAAGACCCATCCGTCCGAGTTCCTCAGCATCTACACCATCGCGATGCAGGCCGCTGGGGCTCGCGACAACAAGGTGCTTGCCAACTATTTCCCGCTGGCACTCAAGCCCAATGTGATGTCTTGGTTGATGCACTTGCCAGTGGATTCCATTTCTTCCTGGTCAGATCCGTGCCATGAGTTCGTTGGCGCCTTCACAGGAGGCCACCAAGCTCACGGCTAGGCCAGTAATCTACATATCATGCCCCAAAAGGAAGGGGAGACCCTGCACAAGTACATCCAGAGATTTAGCTGGGTGCAGCACAACATCCCCGACATTCATCCCGCCGCTGTGATTAGCGAGTTGCACCAGAACATATGCAATCGCAAGATGAATGAGGAGCTGGTGATGACCAAGGTTAAGGATGTGGCCGAGCTCTACGTTCTGGCCGATAGGTGCACCCGGGCTGAAGAAGGAAGGAAGTACCCCCGGCGAGGACGCTGGGGTGGAAACTTAGTCTACGGATGAAGACGCTGCCACCCCAATGAAGTAGAGCCGGCGTCGCAACAGGAAACACAAAGGCAAGGCCGTGCTTGCCATTGAGGGATCTGACGATACCGGTGCTGGCAAGAAGGTCAAGGCAGACGCCCCCAGCAAGGAGATTGCTGGGTGCACCATCGGCCAGGCCTTGGCGGCTACCAACAAGCCAGGAAGCTCCGGCAAGCAATACTGCAAGATCCACCGCACCAAGGGCCACGACCTCCAGAACCGCCGACAAGTCGAGCTGCTTGCTGAGAAGCAAAAGACTGAGTATGAAAGGCGGGACAAGGAGAAGGACCAGGACAGTGCTGAGGGATCTGGCAAGAAGCGTGGCGGCCAAGGAGGCCGCCCCGGCACGGACAACTAGCAAGAGAGGCCCACCCGGGGCCGCAACAAGAAACAAGAAGACGACGATGATGACAAGGACGATGAGTCTGGTGAGCAAGGGTTCCAGAGAGCTACAGAGGCCATGTAGAGCTAGCCTATAGAGCTAGTTCAACTCTAGTGTAAAATTATTTGAAATATAGGGTTATAGAGCTAGGTCAACTCTAGTATAAAATTATTTGAACTAGCATGTAGTGCTAGTTCAACTCTAGTGGAAAATTATTTATACTAGGTTATCGAGCTAGTTCAACTCTAGTGTAAAATTATTTGAACTAGCTTGTTGAGCTAGTTCAACTCTAGTGTAAAATTATTTGAACTAGCCTGTAGAGCTAGTTCAACTCTAGTGTAAAATTATTTGAACTAGCCTGTAGAGCTAGTTCAACTCTAGTGTAAAATTATTTGAACTAGCCTATAGAGCTAGTTCAACTCTAGTGTAAAATTATTTAAACTAGCTTGTAGAACTAGTTTAACACTAGTGGAGACCTATTTGAACTAGCCTGTAGAGCTAGTTCAACTCTAGTGTAAAATTATTTGAACTAGCTTCTAGAGCTAGTTCAACTCTTGCGTAAAATTATTTGTACTATGTTATAGAGCTAGTTCAACTCTTGTGTAAAATTATTTGAACTAGCATGAGAGCCAGTTCAACTCTAGTGTAGAATTATTTGAACTAGCCTGTAGAGCTAGTTTAACTCTAGTGTATAATTATTTGAACTAGCTTATAGAGCTAGTTCAACTATAGTGTAAAATTATTTGTACTAGGTTATAGAGAGCTAGTTCAACTCTTGTGTAAAATTATTTAAACTAGGTTATAGAGCTAGTTCAACTCTAGTGTAAAATTATTTGTACAAGGTTATAGTGCTAGTTCAACTCTAGTGTAAAATTATTTGAACTAGATTGTAGAGCTAGTTCAACTCTAGTGTAAAATTATTTGTACTAGGTTATAGAGTAAGTTCAACTCTAGTGTAAAATTATTTGAACTAGCTTGTATAGCTAGTTCAACACTAGTGTAAAATTATTTGTACTAGGTTATAGAGCTAGTTCAACTCTATTGTAAAATTATTTGTACTAGGTTATAGAGCTAGTTCAACTCTAGTGTAAAATTATTTGTACTAGGTTATACAGCTAGTTCAACTCTAGTGTAAACCTATTTGAACTAGCCTGTAGAGCTAGTAGAACTCTAGTGTAAAAATATTTGTACTAGGTTATAGAGCTAGTTCAACTCTAGTGTAAAATTATATGAACTAGCCTGTAGAGCTAGTTCAACTCTAGTGTAAAATTATTTGAATTAGCCTATAGAGCTAGTTCAACACTAGTGTAAAATTATTCGTACTTGGTTATAGAGCAAGTTCAACTCTAGTGCACAATTATTTGTACAAGGTTATAGAGCTAGTTAAACTCTAGTGTAAAATTATTTGAACTAGCTTGTAGAGCTATTTCAACTCTAGTGTAAAATTATTTGACTAGGTTATATAGCTACTTCAACACTTGTGTAAAATTATTTGAACTATAGGGTTATAGAGCTAGTTCAAATCTAGTTTATAAATTTATTTGAACTAACCTGTAGTGCTAGTTCAACTCTAGTGCAAAATTATTTGTACTAGGTTATCGCGCTAGTTCAACTCTAGTGTAAAATTATTTGAGCTAGCTTGTTGAGCTAGTTCAAATCCAGTGTAAAATTATTTGTACTAGGTTATAGAGCTAGTTCAACTCTTGTGAAAAATTATTAGAACTAGCCTGTAGAGCTAGTTCAACTCTAGTGTAAAATTATTTGAACTAGCCTATAGAGCTAGTTCAACTCTAGTGTATAATTATTTGAACTAGCTTGTTGAGCTAGTTTAACACTAGTGTAAAATTATTTGAACTAGCCTGTAGAGCTAGTTCACCTCTAGTGTAAAATTATTTGAACTAGCCTATAGAGCTAGTTGAACTCTAGTGTAAAATTATTTAAACTAGCTTGTAGAGCTAGTTCAACACTAGTGGAAAACTATTTGAACTAGCATGTAGAGCTAGTTCAACTCTACTGTAAAATTATTTGAACTAGCTTGTAGAGCTAGTTCAACTCTAAGGTAAAATTATTTGTACTTGGTTATAGAGCTATTTCAACTATTGTGAAAAATTATTTTAACTATCCTGTAGAGCTAGTTCAACTCTAGTGTAAAATTATTTGAACTAGCCTGTAGAGCTAGTTCAACTCTAGTGTATAATTATTTGAACTAACTTGTAGAGCTAGTTCAACTCTAGTGTAAAATTATTTGTACTAGGTTATAGAGCTAGTCCAACTCTAGTGTAAAATTATTTAAACTAGGTCATAGATCTAGTTCAACACTAGTATAAAATTATTTGAACTAGCCTGTAGTGCTAGTTCAACACTAGTGGAAAACTATTTGAACTAGCCTGTAGAGCTAGTTCAACTCTAGTGTAAAATTATTTGAACTAGGTTACAGAGCTAGTTCAACTCTAGTGTAAAATTATTTGTACTAGGTTATAGAGCTAGTTCAACTCTAGTGTAAAATAATTGACCTAGCATGTAGAGCTAGTTCAACTCTAGTGTAAAATTATTTGTACTAGGTTATAGAGCTAGTTCAACTCTAGTGTAAAATTATTTAGACTAGCTCATAGAGCTAGTTCAACACTAATATAAAATAATTTGAACTAGCCTGTAGTGCTAGTTCAACTCTAGTGCAACATTATTTGTACTAGGTTATCGCGCTAGTTCAACTCTAGTGTAAAATTATTTGAACGAGCTTGTTGAGCTAGTTCAACTCTAGTGTAAAATTATTTGAACTAGCCTGTAGAGCGAGTTCAACTCTAGTGTAAAATTATTTGAACTAGCCTATAGAGCTAGTTCAACTCTAGTGTAAAATTATTTAAACTAGCTTATAGAGCTAGTTGAACACTAGTGGAAAACTATTTGAACTAGCCTGTAGAGCTAGTTCAACTCTAGTGTAAAATTATTTAAACTAGGTTATAGAGCTAGTTCAACTCTTGTGTAAAATTATTTGAAATATCCTGTAGAGCTAGTTCAACTCTAGTGTAAAATTATTTGAACTAGCCTGTAGAGTGTCGGGGAGGCTGATCCACGAACACCTATGGGGATCGGCGGACCGAGCCCCTTTCGATTCGGTGAGGGTGGAGGTTGAACAAAGAGCGGATCGAGGCGGTACACGCAAGCGGTTTTACCCAGCTTTGGGCCGCACGGATGCGTAAAACCCTACTGCTGCTTGTTTGTGTGTATTGAATTCTTGCTCAGGAGCGATGGACGCTGCTAGACTGAGCGTGGGAGTGTTTATGGTGTTTCGAATGAGCCGAACTGGCCGAACCCCTTCTACGTTGTGCTTGGGCCTCCTTTTATACTCTCAAGGGGTCACCGACAGGTGGCAACGTAGACTAGAAGAGTAAAAATGGAAAAGGATGCGGTAGGTGCAGCTACCGCTACTATGGATACAGTGCACCCTACCTAACTCTGACGGCAGGGGACAAGGGCATTAAATGCCTGTCTGAGTTGCCTAAATAGTGCAAAAAGTGACCGTTAGGAGCGCCACCGTTTGCCACGATGGCCTTCTCTTCATGTCCGCTTGCCACCTCGCACCCCTAGCTGCACGACCTCCTGCCACGTGTGCTTGGGAGAGTCCTAGAGCGACACGTTAGCAGGTGTGCTGGAGCGCGGGCACGAAGTGGGGGTTTTCCACGGCAAGCTCCTTGCCGCGGTCGTCGTCTTGTCGTGTTTGGGAGCTTGTTGCTCACCGGGCCTTGCCGGGACGCAGGGCGCGTCGCAGTAAGCTTTCTTGGAATGCCTTGAGTGGCCTTCCCGGCAAGCTCCTCTTGCCGGGGTCTTGTCTCTTCCCGGCAAGATCCTCTTGCCGGGGCCTGGGTTGGCCTTCCCGGCAAGCTCCTCTTGCCGGGGCCTTGGTCGGCCTTCTCGGCAAGCTCCTCTTGCCGGGGCCTTGGTTTGAGTACTTTGTTCTTGAATGGTCTTTAAGGGAACCACAGAGGGTCTGGGCGGTCACCCGGCAAGCCTTGCCGCGGGATGCTGCAACTGCCCGTGCACAAGTTCAGGATACTAGGGTACCCCTACTCTAGTACACCGACAGGAGCCCCCGGGCCTGGGCCATACACGGTGCCGAGCGCTGTTGGGCCAGGCCCAAAACAGTGCACGGGCACGCGCGGCCTAGGTCATGCCGCATATCTCTCCGCTCCCACCGCGCACGCCCAGAACGGCACGCGTCAAACGCGGCGTCGTGGGTGATGCGGGCGGTGTGCGCGGGGCTAAGCCCCTCGAGCATGCATCAGGCCACGATGATGGGGACGGTTCACGCCCTCCTCCCTACACGGAGGTAGGCGTGGGGGCGTGGTGCATTTACTGTACGGGGCCGGTGCGCGGTTGTCGTCTTGGTTCTGCATCCCCGCCACGCGGCTCCCATGCGCTTGGGGTCGCGAACGGTGGAAGTAGGAAACTGGGCCGTCGCGAGCAGAGGCAGTGGGTTGGCCCCGACTCCCTGCTCATCCTGTGCCTTGATTCACTGAGCGGGGCGGCCGAGCCCCCACCTCGCTCCTTTATAAAGAGCGGGAGGGGAGCACAGAAACCCGCACTCTCTCATCTCCTTCTTTCTTCAGCTTCTGCTCCCCTTTCTCTCATTCGCCATGGAGAATGGGAACCCAGGCCCTTCATCGGTGGCGGCGAGGGTCACCGCCAGACAGCGCATCTCTCCCTCTTCCGCGCCCGTGGTGGCAGAGCCAGCCATAAGGGGAAGAGGGAGGGGGCGAGGTCGCGGACGAGGCCGAGGACGAGGTCGAGGCGCTCGGGGAAGAGGCAGGCGGGGCGGCGCGCCAGCTTCGCCTCCGCCGGCGGCTCCTCCCCCCGTGGCGGTCCATATAGGGGACGACCCTTGCGAGTTCTTCGTCAAGCTGCGCCGGGCGCCTCGTCGTCGCCTCCGGCTTCCAGCTCCGTTTGCGAGCGCGATGGAGTTGGACCCGCCCGAGACGCTGAGACTGCACATGAGGGGCTGTGGGATCAGCGGCACGCGAGTCCGCGTTGTATTCCCAGCCCCTAATGTGATGTATCTTGATCGAGGGTGGAAGACGTTCGCCCGTATCCACAGCTTGATGGAGGGGTTTACCCTCAATTTTAAGTTGATGGAGGGCGATCTCCTCTCCGTCAAGGTCTTCGGGTGCTTCGGCACTCAGGCGAAGTGCTGCGTGGACAGCTCCTCCGATAGCGAAGGCTCCTCCTCGAGCGAGAGTGACGAGGAGGAGAGCGACAGCAACGACGAGGGTAGCGGGCGGCGAAGTGGCGGGTCCGACTAGGCGTCGGGCGCCGCTTCGCGCGGCACCGGCGACCCCATCATCCGTGTCGCCGGCTTCTTGAACTCTCCGGGGTCGTCTCCTTGGGCGGCTGGCGTAGGGAGGCTGCGGAAGGGGAAGAGGGCTGGCGACAAGGCCGTCAGGTCAGAGTATGAGGGCGTGGTGCCCTCGACAGCGTGCTGACATCCTGCCGCCCCGTCTTCGAGCCCCGCTTCCAGCGCCGCCATCGCCGTCCAGCCTTCGGACGGCCCCCGGGATGTTCTCTTGGTGTCTTCTGGCACCCGTAGCTCGCCTAGGCGCTCCTTTTGCTCTTTTCGCCTCCTTGACTTGCCTCCTGAAGAGAGGGACAGGAAAGGGATTACGGGCATCTTATCTTTTTAATTTGTAAGCCTTCGGGCCTTAGCTGTATCTAAAACTTGTAATCCTCTCTTTCATGTTTTTCATCCTCTATGGACTGTACCTGAGTGGGATGTTTTTTTAATGAAAAGGGGATGCTTGCCGGGTTATTTGTCTCGCGGGTTGAACCCACGCCAAGGAGCAAATCCTCGGTATCCCTCGGACAGACATTTCATCTCCCGGCAACAGGCCCTGCCGCCTTCCCACGTCGCTCGACCTCTCTCACGCCTTTGACGGAGGCGGGAACGAGGTGGGTGCGGTCTCCTCGTTTCATCCCTTTGCTGCCGCGACTACGACCAAACTTGGCCCCGGGAACGAGCCCCAGGGCCTAGAGTTGAGGGAGCACGGCAGTTTTCGGGAAGAAACGCGGTTTCGCATTCCCCAGTCCATAAGAGGATGCATGATGAGGGATGAAAGACTTATCTGATATTGCAGCCCCCGGCAACTCTGGTTTGCCGTGGACGATTCTTGGCACTCGCAGCCCCCAGCGATACTGGCTTGCCGGGGCCCAGGTGCCGACGCGCCCTTCTTCTCCTTTTCGTCCTCAAGCAGTCTGACAGGATATGCGAGCCATGCGAACGAAAGAGAAGCACAAGGACGGACACTCGACCTCTAGCGTAGATTAGGCCGTCCGTTTTCTTCTTTCCTTGTCGCTGCCAGCCATGTCACGGGAACACTTTATTAGAGGCGCGACAAGTTATTTTTGTAATATAACTCTATCTTAGGCAAAAAAATTGCTGCGTTACTTCCTTTACTCGACTCTTGGCTTTGCATGGTTCTGCCCTACACTTTCTAGGGAAACTTGCCGGTGCAGGCACCCGTGCCATGAGCACCGAGTGTGGAACTTCAGCAGCCTGCTGGAGGGGTCGCTACCGACAAGCAACCTTGTCGTAACTAGTTGCAGCTCACTTAAGTTGTTGAGCGAACTCGAAACAAAGTAAGGGCGCTAGCGGCTCACTTAAGTTGCTGAGCGGACTCGAAGCAAAGTAATGGCGCTAGCAGCTCACTTAAGTTGTTGAGCGGACTCGAAACAAAGTAAAGGCGCAACTAGCTACGAGTTGGTTCCTCCGCGCACAGGTTTTCCATACAAAGCACGGTCGTTCAAGGAAAATAACTCAAAAACTTAAAAAATTGATTGCTCAAGCTTTAGCAACTTAGCTTTTCTGTCGTCTGCTTCCCGGCAAGGAGAAACTTTCTTGAACGGCCTGGTCCACACCATTATCTTCTCCTCCCCCCCGGTAAACCTTGTGGGCGAGGGAACCTTCCTTCTTTTGAGAAAGAAACAGAGAAATAAAATAATGATATGGAGCCTTAGGCTCGTTATCGCTTACCGGGGTCTGGTGCTGCACAAAGTGTCAGATAACGTATGCGAAAAAGGATTATAGCATAAAAAACTGACAAGATGTGCGGGGCACATGAACTTTACTGGTGCACGGGGTCTGCGCCCGGCTTTGTACAAAGGATTACATGCAACAACGGCAAGACTTGTACAAAAGGTGGTTGCCGAAAAAGCTTTCGGCAACCGCGCCTTACGGGTAAAACTTACGAAGATGTTCAATGTTCCAGGAGTTGCTCACCAGAATGCCATCTTCGGTCTCAAGGCGGACAGCGCCGGGCCTAGTGACTCGTTTCACCCGATAAGGGCCTTCCCACTTCGGCGTCAACTTGTTGGAATTCTTGGCGGACTGAACACGCCGAAGAACAAGGTCGCCTTCCTCGAAGCTCCTGGCTTTAACTTTGCGGCTATGGTAGCGACGCAAAGCTTGCTGGTAGCGAGCAGCTCGAACAGCAGCCTGGAGACGGTCTTCCTCAAGGAGCAGCGCGTCATCTTGTCGCGGCTGCTCTTGCTCGAGCTCATCATAAGCGAGCACTCGAGGTGACCCGTATACGAGTTCCGTGGGGAGAACTGCCTCCGCTCCTTAGACTAGAGCGAAGGGTGTCTGGCCAGTGGCTCGATTTGGTGTCGTTCTGATTGACCAAAGAGCCACCGGCAGCTCCTCGATCCAGTTTCTTCTGCACTTGTGCAGCTTGTCAAAAGTTCTGGTCTTGAGGCCTCGCAGCACTTCAGCGTTTGCCCTCTCCGCTTCACCGTTGCTTCTCGGGTGAGCAACAGAAGCGAAGCAGACCTTGGCGCCAAGATCTTGGACGTACTGCATGAAGGTGCGGCTCGTAAATTGTGTGCCGTTGTCGGTGATGATCCTGTTAGGGATCCCGAAACGGCAAACAATCGACCTGAAGAACTTGACTACTGACTGTGCTGTCACCTTCCTCACTGGTTCCACTTCCGGCCACTTTGTGAACTTGTCGATTGCAACGTACAAGAACTCAGAGCCCCCGACAGCTTGGGGGAAGGGGCCGAGGATGTCGAGCCCCCAGACCGAAAATGGCCAGGATAAAGGGATTGTCTGGAGAGCTTGAGCTGGCTGGTGTATCTGCTTGGAATGGAACTGGCACGCTTCACACTTGGTTACTTGTGCAGTTGCATCCTGGAGGGCTGTCGGCCAGAAGAAGCCTTGTCGGAATGCTTTGCCGGCAAGTGCTCTTGCGCCAATGTGGTGACCACATATGCCTCCATGTATCTCTGCCAACAGCTGTTGTCCATCTTCCCGGCGAATGCACTTCAATTTCACACCGTTGAGTCTTATTCTGTACAGTATGTTGTCGACAAACTTGTACATACTTGACTGCCGGGCTACTTTTTCAGCTTCTTCTTGCTCTTGGGGAAGCTCTCCTTTCTGAAGGAAACGGACAATCTGCTGCGCCCATGCTGGAGCTTGTGGCTCGACAACAAGGACTAAAGGCATATCTGTTGCTGCGGGAACATCCGCTTCCACGGCAAGAACCTGCGGCTCTGTCGGAGCGTGATATTCCCCGACAAGCTTGCCGGAGCAAAACTTGTCGGGAGCGTTTGCTTCAACGGAACAAACCAAGGGGTTCGCCGGAGCAGACTGCTCCTCAGCACTCTTGGCGTCGATCTTGGGGACCTTCTTGGCGGCGGCTTCGGGAAGCTCTGCCGGAAAGTAGTCACCAGAAACCAACTTCCTCTTCTTATTCTGTCCAGTTGATGGTGTCACGGATGGTTGAGTCAGCTTGAGCACAAAGATCCCTGGTTCCACAGGTAACTTTAGTGCTGCGCACTTTGACAGGCCATCAGCAATGTCGTTCTGAGCTCGTGGAACGTGTTCCATTTGCATGCCGTCAAAGTGTTCTTCTAGCTTTCTCACTTCATCAACATAAGCTTCCATCAACGGACTCTGGTAGTTCTTGTTCACTTGGCGGACGACAAGCTATGAGTCACCCCTGATAATGAGTTTCTTGATCCCAAGGTCGGCTGCGATTCTGAGGCCGGCAAGCAAACCCTCATACTCTGCAGTATTGTTCGTTGCTTGCTCCTTGGGAAAGTGCATCTGGACTACGTACTTGAGGTGCTCTCCGGTGGGTGCGGTAAGCAGCACGCCAGCACCGGCGCCTTGCAGCGAGAAGGCACCATCAAAGTACATCAGCCACTCTTTGCTTGTCTCCTTGACGGGGATGCTCGTCTCTGGAATTTCTTCGTTTGGGGTTGGCGTCCACTCTGCTATGAACTCTGCCAATGCTCTGCTTTGGATCGTTGCAGTGCTCTCAAACTTGAGGCCAAAGCTTGACAGTTCCAATGCCCACTCGACAATCCTGCCTGTTGCTTCTGGATTCTCGACCTGGCCCCCTGGAGAAGGGAGCTGACAAAGTAAACTGGGCGCTGCACCATCTTCTTCTGCACCTCCTTGCATGCCTGCGCAGACTCAACTTTGTCGGGGCCAGAGCTTGTCGGAGAAGCCCCCTGCTTGTCGCTGGATTCACTTGCCACGGTTGCTGGCTCATCGTCCGCCTCCCTCTCCGCTACTAACGCAACACTAACCACTTGATTGGTTGCCGCTAGGTACAGCAGCAACTTCTCTTGTGGCTTAGGCGCGACAAGTATTGGAGTGGAGGACAGGTACCTCTTCAAGTCCTGCAGCGCGTCCTTTGCTTCCGGAGTCCATTTCATTGGACCTGCCTTTTTCAATATTTTGAAAAACGGCAGGTCGTGCTCAGCAGACTTAGAGATAAACCTACTGAGAGCAGCCACGCAACCGGCAAGCCTTCGCACATCCTTGACGCGCTTCGGTGCTTCAATCTGCTCGATGGCCTTGATCTTGTCGGGGTTGGCTTCAATTCCCCGCTGAGACACAAAGAACCCGAGAAGCTTGCCGGAAGGGACTCCAAACACGCACTTCTCGGGGTTGAGCTTGAGGTTGATCTTGCGCAGATTTGCAAAAGTTTCTTCTAAATCTTGGATCAGGGTAGCCTTGTCCTTGCTCTTGACCACTATATCATCCATGTAGGCTTCCACATTTCTGTGTATCTGTGGCTCAAAAGCGACATGGACTACTCTTGCAAATGTTGAACCAGCATTCTTCAACCCAAAGGGCATCCGTACAAAACAGTATGTGCCGCAAGGGGTGATGAATGCGGTTTTCTCTTCATCCTCTTCTGCCATGAAGATTTGATGGTATCCTGAATATGCATCAAGAAATGAAAGCAAATCACATCCAGCTGTGGAGTCAACAATCTAGTCAATGCGCGGCAAGGGAAATGGATCTTTGGGACAAGCTTTATTGACATCGGTGAAGTCTATACAAAGCCTCCATTTCCCGTTTGCCTTGCGCACGACTACAGGATTGGCCAACCACGTGGGATGGAGCACTCCTCTGACAAGGCCCGCTGCTTCCAATTTCCTGATCTCTTCTGCAATGAACTCTTGGCGCTCCACTGCCTGCTTCCTGACTCTCTGCTTGACGGGCCGCGCATGAGGACAGACGGCAAGGTGGTTCTCGATTACTTTCCTGGGAACACCGGGGATATCAGACGGTCGCCATGCAAACACGTCGACATTCGCCCGCAGGAAAGCAACGAGCGCGCTTTCCTATTTGGGGTCAAGCATGGCACTAATGCTGAAGGTACCACCAGTGCCGCCCTCCTTGGCGGACACCTTCTTAGTCTCAGGTGGAGCTGCCATTGCCTTCTTGCACTTGCCGGTGAAGCTCGATGGTGCGTCCTCGACGGTAGCGCAGCACTCCGAAGAGGTGCGCTTGCCGGAGTGAGCATCAGAGCTCTTGCCGGACTTTGTTTTCTTCTTCCCCCCGGGAGCTTCGGCAGCAAGTGTGTTGTGATCAGCTGCGGCTGCTGCTTCCCGGTAGATCTTGTCGGCACAGATAAGGGCATCCTTCTTGTCGCCGGGGACAGAGATGACACTTATCGGGCCTGGCATCTTGAGCATGTTGTATGCATAGTGAGAGGCTGCCATAAACTTGGCGAGCGCTGGACGGCCAAGGATCCCATTGTAGGGCAATGGAAAATCGGCAATGTCAAATGTGACCCTCTCAGTTCTGAAGTTCAGCTCGCTGCCAAATGTGACCGGCAGCGTGATCTTCCCTTTTGGCTTGCTCCTTCCCGGGTTGATTCCTTGGAATGTGCCGGTCTCTTCGAGCTCGCTGTCAGGGATTTGGAGTTTCTGAAGGACCGCGGAGGAGATCAGATTCAAGCCGGCCCCGCCGTCAACTAGCATCTTCGTGACTTTGAGGTTGCAGATAGTTGGTGAAACCAACATCGGCAAGCACCCGACCGCAGTTACGCGGTCGGGGTGATCCTCAATGTCGAAGATGATAGGCGTGCTGGACCATTTCAGGGGCTTGCGTGACTCTATGGATGGCTCTGCTGCATTCACTTCCCGCATCCACTGCTTGAGTTGGCGGTGCGAAGTATGCAGAGAAGCACCACCGTCAACGCACAGGACCTCTGTGGCTTTTTGAAATTCCTGCTCATCGGCCTCATCATCATCCGTGTCTTCGTCATCGTCGTCATTTTCATCCTTGTCGCGGCCGCGGGGAGGTCTGTCTCCTTGCCGCTGCTTGGCCTTGCCGCGGCGTCCTCCTCGGCCGGGACGTTTCTTGCCGGATCCACCAGTTCCTTCCTGGGCCTTCTCCTTGTCGCGTCGCTCGTATTCAGCTTTCTGTTGCTCAACAAGCTATTCGACTTTCTTGCAGTTCTGGAGATCGTGACCCTTGGTGCGGTGAATCTTACAATACTGCTTGCCGGGGCTATCCTGCTTGTCGGCGGCCGCCACAGGCTGGGCCTCCTTGTCGGAGCCACCAGCTTTAGCTTCCTTGGCGCCACCTCCGTTGCTGGTCTGCTCGACAGCTAGCACTTCCTTGCCCTTTTTCCTTCTGT
This sequence comes from Triticum dicoccoides, assembly GCF_002162155.2. Classification (NCBI taxonomy): domain Eukaryota; kingdom Viridiplantae; phylum Streptophyta; class Magnoliopsida; order Poales; family Poaceae; genus Triticum; species Triticum dicoccoides. Next base: position 548,327,658 of record NC_041384.1, read on the forward strand.
TGTTCCGCTGCCGGCCTTTCCTTGCCGGGGCGGCATCCTCACTGTCAGATCCTCCTGCTCCTGTATCCTCTCCGGGGAGCCTCCTCCCTTCTTCAGTGTGTGCACACCTATCGGCCAGGGCGTAAAGCTCGCTGACGTCTTTGATCTTACACATCGCCAACTCCTCCCTCATCCTTCGGTTTCGCACGTTCTGATGGAACGCGCTGATGATCGCGGCGGGGTGGACGTCTGGGATGTTGTGCTGTACACGGCTGAATCTCTGAATGTACTTGCGCAGTGGCTCTCCTTCCTTCTGGGCGAGCAGATGAAGATCGCTCTCTTGGCCATGTGGCTTGTGGCCGCCTGTAAAGGCGCCGACAAACTGATGGCATAAATCTGCCCAAGAGGAGATGGAATTGTCCGGCAAGTGCATGAGCCAGGACCTGACGTTGGGCTTGAGTACCAGCGGGAAGTAGTTGGCAAGGATCTTGTCGTCCCGTCCCCCGGCAGCCTGCACCGCGATGGTGTAGATGCTGAGAAACTCCGACGGATGCGTCTTGCCGTCGTACTTCTCTGGTACGTCTGGTTTGAAATTCTTTGTGCTGGGCCACTAGACTTGCCACAGCTCACGGGTGAACGCAGGACAACCTACCGCGTACGGCAGATCGCCTGGTTCCCCTGGCACATGCATGTCAACAGAGGGCCCAGCGCGCTTGTCGGATTGACGTCGCGCTTCTCTTTGGCGCTCGATGCGGGTTCGAGCGTCTTCTTGTTGTCGTTCATGGAGAACTTGGCGCTGGTCGCGACGAGCTCGTGGGTCCGACGACGCGGTGGAGCCGCTGTCGGGGTAGACCCGGCGAGTCGGCGATTTTGGCCTTCGTAGTGGAGAGTGCATGGAAGTCGCACCTCCCCCAGTATTGTTGCCATCGGCTTGCGTCCGGCTGTCCTGCCCCGGCAGCGAGGTGCTTGGTTGCCGCGCAGTGTCGCCGTTGGCGAAGCCGATGAGGCTCTGGATAGTGGCCCTCCATTCGTCGGTCTTGTCCGCCGTCGGAGGATAGTCTAGGAGCAGTTGAGCTCGCGCCAAGGCTTCTGCTGGAGTGGTGGGCGGCGGAGGTGGACGGTGCGAGGAGTGGGGCGTGCTCGGACTCCTAACCACGTTAGAAGGAGCAGTGCCCCGTCCTGGCGACCGTACTTCGCTCGAGCCAGCACGTTGGCGCGCATGTTGGTCTTGAGAGCCACGAGAACCACCAGCTTGATCTTGGCCCAGCGGACGTATGGCGCTGCGAACGCCATGACGCTGCTGGTCCCGCGCCTCCTGAGAGGGACGCGATGCGCGCATGGACGCCGAGGTCTGTGCCGCCTTGTCCTTGGACTTGGCAGCGCTGTGGGCACCCTCGTCGACGCCCATTCCTCCGCCGGCGTCCACTCCACCACCCGTTTGCTCCGGAGGCGGTGGAAGCGACGCAGACAGAACAGCTGCCTCCGAATCCTTCTTCTTCGGTGGCATGTCGATGAAGACGATGAAGATTTAGCTCACGTGCACGCCGGATCGGGTTCGCACAATCTCGACGCCCCCCTACCTGGCGCGCCAGAGATGTCGGGGAGGCTGATCCACGAACACCTATGGGGATCGGTGGACCGAGCCCCTTTCGATTCGGTGAGGGCGGAGGTTAAACAAAGAGCGGATCGAGGCGGTACACGCGAGCGGTTTTACCCAGCTTCGGGCCGCACGGATGCGTAAAACCCTACTGCTGCTTGTTTGTGTGTATTGAATTCTTGCTCAGGAGCGATGGACGCTGCCAGACTGAGCGTGGGAGTGTTTCTGGTGTTTCGAATGAGCCGAACTGGCCGAACCCCTTCTACGTTGCACTTGGGCCTCCTTTTATACTCTCAAGGGGTCACCGACAGGTGGCAACGTAGACTAGAAGGGTAGAAATGGAAAAGGATGCGGTAGGTGCAGCTACCGCTGCTGTGGATACAGTGCACCCTACCTAACTCTAACGGCAGGGGACAAGGGCATTAAATGCCTGTCTGAGTTGCCTAAACAGTGCAAAAAGTGACCGTTAGGAGCGCCACCGTTTGCCACGATGGCCTTCTCTTCATCTCCGCTTGCCACCTCGCACCCCTAGCTGCACGGCCTCCTGCCACGTGTGCTTGGGAGAGTCCTAGAGCGACACGTTAGCAGGTGTGCTGGAGCGCGGGCACGAAGTGGGGGTTTCCCGCGGCAAGCTCCTTGCCGCGGTCGTCGTCTTGTCGTGTTTGGGAGCTTGTTGCTCACCGGGCCTTGCCGGGACGCAGGGCGCGTCGCGGTAAGCTTTCTTGGAATGCCTTGAGTGGCATTCCCGGCAAGCTCCTCTTGCCGGGGTCTTGTCTCTTCCCGGCAAGATCCTCTTGCCGGGGCCTGGGTTGGCCTTCCCGGCAAGCTCCTCTTGCCGGGGCCTTGGTCGGCCTTCCCGGCAAGCTCCTCTTGCCGGGGCCTTGGTTTGAGTACTTTGTTCTTGAATGGTCTTTAAGGGAACCACGAAGGGTCTGGGCGGTCACCCGACAAGCCTTGCCGCGGGATGCTGCAACTGCCCGTGCACGAGTTCGGGATACTAGGGTACCCCTACTCTAGTACACCGACATAGAGCTAGTTCAACTCTAGTCTATAATTATTTGAACTAGCTTGTAGAGCTAGTTCAACTCTAGTGTAAAATTATTTGTACTAGGTTATAGATCTAGTTCAACTCTAGTGTAAAATTATGTGAACTAGTTTATAGAGCTAGTTCAACTCTAGTGTAAAATTATTTGTACTAGGTTATAGAGCTAGTTCAACTCTAGTGTAAAATAATTGACCTAGCTTGTAGAGCTAGTTCAACTCTAGTGTAAAATTATTTGTACTAGGTTATAGAGCTAGTTCAACTCTAGTGTATAATTATTTGAACTAGCTTGTAGAGCTAGTTCAACTCTAGTGGAAAACTATTTCAAACTAGCCTATAGAGCTAGTTCAACTCTAGTGTAAAATTATTTGAACTAGCTTGTAGAGCTAGTTCAACTCTAGTGTAAAATTATTTGTACTAGGTTATAGAGCTAGTTCAACTCTTGTGTAAAATTATTTGAACTAGCCTGTAGAGCTAGTTCAACTCTAGTGTAAAATTATCTGAACTAGCTTGTAGAGCTAGTTCAACTCTAGTGTATAATTATTTGAACTAGCTTGTAGAGCTAGTTCAACTCTAGTGTAAAATTATTCGTACTAGGTTATAGATCTAGTTCAACTCTAGTGTAAAATTATTTGAACTAGCTTATAGAGCTAGTTCAACTCTAGTGTAAAATTATTTGAACTAGCCTGTAGAGCTAGTTCAACTCTAGTGTAAAATTATTTGAACTAGCCTGTAGAGCTAGTTCAACTCTAGTGTAAAATTATTTGAACTAGCCTATAGAGCTAGTTCAACTCTAGTGTATAATTATTTGAACTAGCTTGTAGAGCTAGTTCAACTCTAGTGGAAAACTATTTCAAACTAGCCTGTAGAGCTAGTTCAACTCTAGTGTAAAATTATTTGAACTAGCTTGTAGAGCTAGTTCAACTCTAGTGTAAAATTATTTGTACTAGGTTATAGAGCTAGTTCAACTCTTGTGTAAAATTATATGAACTAGCCTGTAGAGCTACTTTAACTCTAGTGTAAAATTATTTGAACTAGGCTGTAGAGCTAGTTCAACTCTAGTGTATAATTATTTGAACTAGCTTGTAGAGCTAGTTCAACTCTAGTGGAAAACTATTTCAAACTATCCTGTAGAGCTAGTTCAACTCTAGTGTAAAATTATTTTAACTAGCTTGTAGAGCTAGTTCAACTCTAGAGTAAAATTATTTGTACTAGGTTATAGAGCTAGTTCAACTCTTGTGTAAAATTATTTGAACTAGCCTGTAGAGCTAGTTCAACTCTAGTGTAAAATTATTTGAACTAGCCCGTAGAGCTAGTTCAACTCTAGTGTATAATTATTTGAACTAGCTTCTAGAGCTAGTTCAACTCTAGTGTAAAATTATTTGTACTAGGTTATAGATCTAGTTCAACTCTAGTGTAAAATTATTTGAACTAGTTTATAGAGCTAGTTCAACTCTAGTGTAAAATTATTTGTACTAGGTTATAGAGCTAGTTCAACTCTAGTGTAAAATAATTGACCTAGCTTGTAGAGCTAGTTCAACTCTAGTGTAAAATTATTTGTACTAGGTGATAGAGCTAGTTCAACTCTATTGTATAATTATTTGAACTAGCTTGTAGAGCTAGTTCAACTCTAGTGGAAAACTATTTCAAACTAGCCTATAGAGCTAGTTCAACTCTAGTGTAAAATTATTTGAACTAGCTTGTAGAGCTAGTTCAACTCTAGTGTAAAATTATTTGTACTAGGTTATAGAGCTAGTTCAACTCTTGTGTAAAATTATATGAACTAGCCTGTAGAGCTACTTTAACTCTAGTGTAAAATTATTTGAACTAGGCTGTAGAGCTAGTTCAACTCTAGTGTATAATTATTTGAACTAGCTTGTAGAGCTAGTTCAACTCTAGTTTACAATTATTTGTACTAGTTTATAGAGCTAGTTCAACTCTAGTGTAAAATTATTTGTACTAGGTTATAGAGCTAGTTCAACTCTAGTGTAAAATTATTTGAACTATAGGGTTATAGAGGTTGTTCAACTCTAGTATAAAATTATTTGAACTAGCCTGTAGTGCTAGTTCAACTCTAGTGCAAAATTATTTGTACTAGGTTATCGCGCTAGTTCACCTCTAGTGTAAAATTATTTGAACTAGCGTGTTGAGCTAGTTCAACTCTAGTGTAAAATTATTTGAACTAGCCTGTAGAGCTAGTTCAACTCTAGTGTAAAATTATTTGAACTAGCCAATAGAGCTAGTTCAACTCTAGTGTAAAATTGTTTAAACTAGCTTGTAAAGCTAGTTCAACACTAGTGCAAAACTATTTGAACTAGCCTGTAGATCTAGTTCAACTCTAGTGTAAAATTATTTGAACTAGCTTGTAGAGCTAGTTCATCTCTAGTGTAAAATTATTTGTACTAGGTTATAGAGCTAGTTCAACTCTTGTGTAAAATTATTTGAACTAGCATGTTGATACGTCTCCGTCGTATCTACTTTTCCAAACACTTTTCCCCCTGTTTTGGACTCTAACTTGTATGGTTTGAATGGAACTAACCCGGACTATGCTGTTTTCAGCATAATTGCCATGGTGTTGTTTTATGTGCAGAAAACAAATATTCTCGGAATGACCTAAAACTCCACGGAACATCTTAGAAAAAATAATAAAAAATCCTCGCCAAAGATGAAGACCAGGGGGCCCACACCCTGTCCACGAGGGTGGGGGCGCCCCCCTAGGGCGCGCCCCCTACCTCGTAGCCCCCCTGGATGCCCTCCGACGCCAACTCCAACTCTATATATTTGCTTTGGGAGAGAATAAAATCAGAGAGAAGAAATCATCGCGTTTTACGATATGGAGCCGCCACCAAGCCCTAAAACCTCTCGGGAGGGCTGATCTGGAGTCTATTCGGGGCTCCGGAGAGGGGGATTCGTCGCCTTCGTCATCATCAACCATCCTCCATCACCAATTTCATGATGCTCACCGCCGTGCGTGAGTAATTCCATCGTAAGCTTGCTGGACGGTGATGGGTTGGATGAGATTTATCATGTTATCGATTTAGTTTTGTTAGGGTTTGATCCCTAGTATCCACTATGTTCTGAGATTGATGTTGCTATGGCTTTGCTATGCTTAATGCTTGTCACTAGGGCCCGAGTGCCATGATTTCAGATCTGAACCTATTATGTTTTCATGAATATATGTGAGTTCTTGATCCTATCTTGCAAGTCTATAATCACCTACTATGTGTTATGATCCGGCAACCCCGAAGTGACAATAATCGGGACCACTCTCGGTGATGACCATAGTTTGAGGAGTTCATGTATTCACTATGTGCTAATGCTTTGTTCCGGTTCTCTATTAAAAGGAGGCCTTAATATCCCTTAGTTTCCAATAGGACCCCGCTGCCACGGGAGGGTAGGACAAAAGATGTCATGCAAGTTCTTTTCCATAAGCACGTATGACTATATACGGAATACATGCCTACATTACATTGATGAATTGGAGCTAGTTCTGTGTCACCCTATGTTATGACTGTTACATGATGAAACGCATCCGGCATAATTATCCATCACTGATCCGGTGCCTACGAGTTTTCCATTTACTAGTTACGCTTATTTACTTTCCCGCTGCTACTGTTACAATCACTACAAAATACCAAAAACATTACTTTTGCTGTCTTTACTTTTGTTGCTGCTACCACCACTATCATATTACTTTGCTACCAAACACTTTGCTGCAGATACTAAGTTTCCAGGTGTGGTTGAATTGACAACTCAGCTGCTAATACTTGAGAATATTCTTTGGCTCCCCTTGTGTCGAATCAATAAATTTGGGTTGAATAGTCTAGCCTCGAAAGTTGTTGCGATCCCCTATACTTGTGGGTTATCAAGACAAATTTCTGGCACCGTTGCCGGGGAGCATAGCTCTATTCTTTGAGTCACTTGGGATTTATATCTTCTTATCACTATGAAGAACTTGAGAGATCCAAAAACCAAGATCTATCCCTCAACTACGAGGGGAGGTAAGGAACTGCCATCTAGCTCTGCACTTGATTCACCTTCTGTTATGAGTAAGTTTGCGACACCTGCACCTGCTTCTGCTATTCGTTCTGATATGTCGCATGTTATTGATGATGCCACTTCTGCTATGCATGATACTTATGATGAAACTGCTTCTATGCCTGATACTACTGTGCCCCTTGGTGAATTTCTTGATGAACAAATTGCTAGGGCTAGAGAAAAAGAAATTATTGAATCTGAATACGATGATGATAGTGATGATGAAAATATGCCTATTATCCCTGAGGGTTATCTTTTTGATATGGAATCTTCTGCCGCTATTTTTTCTTGCAGAGATAGATATGAGCTTAAGAGGTTATTAGTTAAATGGAACAAAGAATCACTTAGAGATAAAATGAAACCCGACCCTGCTTTTTCTACTTCACCTATTTGTGTTCCTGATAAGGATTATGAATTCTCTGTTGATCCTGATATAATTACTTTGGTGGAATCTGATCCGTTTTATGGCTATGAATATGAAACTGTTGTGGCACATCTTACTAAGTTAAATGATATAGCTGCCCTGTTCACTAATGATGAGAGATCGTGTTACTTCTATATACTCAAAATATTTCTGTTCTCATTAAAGGGTGATGCTAAGATATGGTTTAATTCTCTTGATCCTGGTTGTGTGCGTAGTCCCTAGGATATGATTTATTACTTCTCTTCTAAATATTTCCCTGCTCATAAGAAACAAGCTGCTTTGAGGGAAATATACAACTTCGTGCAAATTAAAGAAGAGAGTCTCCCACAAGATTGGGGGAGGCTTCTCAAGTTACTTAATGCTTTGCCTAATCATCCTCTTAAGAAACCTGAAATCCTTGATATCTTTTATAATGGACTAACCGATTCTTCCAGAGATTACCTGGATAGTTGTGCTGGTTCTCTTTTCAGGGAAAGAACACCGGATGAAGCTGAAATTCTATTGAATAATATGTTAACAAATGAAAATAATTGGGCACCTCCAGCTCCTGACCCAACTCCTGCTCAAATTACTGAGTCTATTCTTAAACCAACTCCGAAGAAGACAGGTGTTCTATTCCTCAGTCCCGAAGATATGCAAGAGGCAAAGAAATCTATGAAAGAAAAAGGTATTAAAGCTGAAGATGTTAAGAATTTACCTCCTATTGAAGAAATACATGGTCTTAATATACCGCCTATTGAAGAAACATATGATCTCAATTCTTTATTTATTGAAGAACCTCCTGATCTCGATATCCCAACACAGGTAGTAAAGGTAAATTCTCTCTATAGGTATGATAAAGCTGAAGTCCCTCCTACTAAAATTGCTAGCCAATGCTTGGATGAGTTTGATAATTTTATGTTTAAGCAAGACGACTTCAATGCTTATTTTGGTAGACAATTAAAAGAAAATGCTTATATGATTAGACGCTTGGGTGATTATATGGCTAATATTAAAGGTGAACTTAAACTTGTTGGCAAACATGCTTCTATGGTTACCACTCAAGTAGAACAAGTACTTAAGGCTCAAAAAGAAGTGCTTGATGAAATGAATAGTAAGAAAAATGATTATGCTGTTAGAGTGGCTACTAGAACTGGTAGAATGACTCAGGAACCTTTGTATCCTGAAGGCCACCCTAAGAGAATCGAGCAAGATTCTCAGAGAAATAATATTGATGTTCCTAGTTCTTCTAAAAAGAAGAAAAAGAAAAAAAATAGAACTGTGCAAACTTCTAGTGAACCTATTGCTGAACCACCTGACAATCCAAATGATATCTCTATGTCTGATGCTGAAACACAATCTGGTAATGAACATGAACCTAATGAAAATATTAATGATGATGTTCATGGTGATGCTCAACCTAGTAATGATAATGATGTAGAAATTGAACCTGTTGTTGATCTTGATAACCCACAATCAAAGAATCAAGTTATGATAAAAGAGACTTTGTTGCTAGGAAACATGGTAAAGAAAGGGAACCTTGGGTTCAGAAACCCATGCCTTTTCCTCCAAAACCATCCAAGAAAAAGGATGATGAGGATTTTGAGCGCTTTGCTGAAATGATTAGGCCTATCTTTTTGCGTATGCGATTAACTTATGTGCTCAAAACAAATCCTTATGCTAAATATATGAAGGATATCATTACTAATAAAAAAAAGATACCAGAAGCTGAGATTTCCACCATGCTTGCTAATTATACTTTTAAGGGTGGAATACCAAAGAAACTTGGAGATCCCGGAGTACCTACTATACCTTGCTCCATTAAAAGAAATTATATTAAAACTGCTTTATGTGATATTGGAGCCGGTGTTAGTGTTATGCCTCTCTCTTTATATCGTAGACTTGACTTGAATAAGCTGACACCTACTGAAATATCTTTGCAAATGGTTGATATATCAACTGCTATACCTGTCGGTATCTATGAGGATGTGCCTGTTGTGGTTGCAAACGTTACTATTTTAATGGACTTTGTTATTCTTGATATTCCCGAGGATGATAGTATGTCTATTATTCTTGGAAGACCTTTTCTTAATACTGCAGGGGCTGTTATTGATTGCAACAAAGGCAATGTCACTTTTCATGTTAATGGTAATGAGCATATGGTACACTTTCCAAGGAAACAACCTCAAGTTCATAGTATCAACTCCATTGGAAAAAATCCATCGTTTATAATTGGAGGTTTTGAATTTCCTCTTCCTACTGCCAAAAATAAATATGATATACTTATTATAGGGGATGTTCATATCCCCGTTGAGGTAACTTAGTGTTATTCAAAATTTCTTCGGTTTCATGATTATCGGAATGAGTTTGTTAACAAGACTTGATCAACCTTGTTAGTGGATTATTTTTGATGAGCATGAGATGGATGAAACTGGAAGCACAAACTTCTGTACCCCCTCTTTATTTTCTGTTAATTAGTAGAAATAAAGTAAAAATAGTATTTTTCTGTCTATTTCCTGACTTATCCGTGCAATATAAAAATATCCCGAAAATAAAAGTCCTCAGAATGCCATGCCAATTTAATATGATTTTTTCAGGAATATTTGAGGATTTACTATGCAAAAATTATCGCGGGAGGAGCTGCCACCTGGCCACGAGGGTGGTGGGCGCCCCCCCCCCTCTAGGGCGCGCACCCTGCCTCGTGGGCCTACGGTGGCCCTCCTCCACTTATCCCAGCACCCATCTTCTTCCGCTGTCTCACACAAACCCGAAAAACCAACTCAAGCACGAGTTCCAGCCACTTTTGCTGTGATTTTCGATCTCCTTGCTCAAAGCACCTCTCGCAAAACTGCTTGGGGAGATTGTTCCTTGGTATGTGACTCCTCCATTGGTCCAATTAGTTTTTGTTCTAGTGCTTTATTCTTTGCAAATTTTTGCTACTTAGGTGACCATGTTCTTGAGCTTGCATGTCAAATTTATATGGTCAAAGGTTGTTTTGATGCATGATATAGGCCCTAGGCACTTGTAGGAGTAGTTGCTATCAATATTATTGAGTTTGGTTTACTTTTATTTTCAAGTTGCTAAAAATTTCAGACTTTTCAGAGAAAAACAATATGCTTAGGAAGATGTTCCAAGGTGGTTCTTCTAAGAAGCAAGGACCCAGGATTGCTATGCGCGATGTTGATGAGGATCCACCAAGAGACGCTCCAGTACGGCCTTGCGAATGGCCCCAGAAAATTTTATGGACCATGCGGGAATTAAAGAAGAATTCAAAGCATATTTGCACGATGCCGGTCTTGAGGATTTTGAGGCTAACAAATGCCCCCAGTATCATGATCTCACAAGTTCATTTGTGAGGAGGTTTGAGTATTCATCTTCGCGTAATTCTCCTTCAGTTATGTTTGATCTCTATGACAAATCTTATACCATGGACTAAGAGGATTTCACTTCTGCTTGCAAACTTCCATCATGGGGTAGTGTTAGGGATCCCCCTAAATCCGAATTTAGAAACTTTCTTGCTAGTATAACTGTGGGGGAATCTTGAGATATAACGCAGGCTACCATAGGGAGCATTCACTTTCCTGCTATACATCATTTTGCTCTCTTCATCGGTAGATGCATAAATGCTAAGGATGAAGCACGTCACATGTGTGTCCCTGATCTTAGCATTCTTAGGAGTGCTGTGTTAGGAGACCAATCTTATCATATGGGAGCCATTGTAGCTCATAGGTTGCATCATAATAGACATAATGGAGATTTCTTTGGAGGAATTTATGCAACCCGCTTAGCTCATTTTCTTGAAATAGACATTCGTGAGGGTGATATGGAGTTGCCTCCTGCATATTTAGATTATGACTCTATGGCTTCGCACCAGTTTGTCGAGAGGCCTGAATCACCTCTCTTATATCGTTTAATTTTTTATAAATGACGTGTTTTCTGTATTACTCTCCATGCTCCTGCCTTCTTTGATTCACAGACAAAAAGCAGATATGTTATTACCAGAGAGGAGGTAGAAGAGTATGAGAGGAGAGTGGAGGCAGCTCGACTCCACGCTGCAGCTCGGCAGGCGATAACCGCTGCACATTAGTATGATCCCAACTATTCCTCATCACAGTACGACCCCAACAACTATTATTATGGATATCAGCCAGGCCAGGCGTGGCCATAGACCAACTTAGGCCAAAAGCCTAAGCTTGGGGGAGTACGTATTTCTCACCGACATTACATTTATGTTCACACACACTCGTTGCTAGATGTCGGTGCTCATACTTTTTTCACTGTAATATGCATGCTAGTTTATTTTATTTTTCCTGCTTTCTTCTTGTGTGTTTGTTAAACCTTAAGAAAAACAAAAAAATTAGTAGTAGTTTATTTTTCTGTTGTAGTAGTAATAATTAAAAAGAAAACCCAAAAATATTTCCCGTTCTTCTTTTGCTTGTTGGGAGCTTTCCCGTGTAAATAGTTTTATTTCTTTTCTTTTCTTTGGGGGTCAGTAGGAGAAGACCATAATTAAATTGTTGAAGTGGCTCTTATATGCATTGTTGTTGATTTAACCAAGAGACCATATTGCCTTGTCTTCTCTTGTTTATTGAATGCTCGCAGATTCTAGCTTAGTCCAATGCACGTGCACTCTTATTATTATTCACACTGTTCGGTCGTGCAAGTGAAAGGCAATTATGATGATATATGATGGACTGACTGAGATGAGAAAAGATGGTATGAACTCGACCTCTTTTGTTTTTGTAAATATGATGACTCCCTCGTTTCGATTCAGCTTATTATGAATAAACATGTTTGCAATGACAATTGGAGATCGTAGTTGCTTGTGCCATGCTTGATTAGCTATGAGTTATAATGATTTACCTTGTGTATCCAACATGCTATTGTGATGATTATGATGTGGTATGATGGGGTGGTATCCTCCTTTGAATAATTTAAGAGACTTGACTTGGCGCATGTTCACGCATGTAGTTGAAACAAAATCAACATAGCCTTCACAATATTTATGTTCATGGTGGATTATATCCTACTCATGCTTGCATCCAATGTTTATTAATTTTAATGCATGTACATGGCTGTTGTCGCTCTCTAGTTGGTCGCTTCCTAGTCTTTTGCTAGCCTTCACTTGTACTAAGCGGGAATACTGCTTGTGCATCCAATCCCTTAAACCCCAAAGTTATTCTAGATGAGTCCACCATACCTTCCTATATGTGGTATCTACCTGCCGTTCCAAGTAAATTTGTATGCGCCAAACTCTAAACCTTCAAATACACATTCTATTTTGTATGCTCGAATAGCTCATGTATCAACCAAGGTTGTCCTTATCTTCCGTGTTAGACGGGTTATTCTTAAGAGGAGTGGACTTCGCTCCTCACTCACGAGAAAATGGCTGGTCACCGGGATGCCCAGTCCCATGCTTTATGCAAACTAAATCAAAATTAATTGCAAACAAAACTCCCCCTAGGACCTAATGTATGTTGGAGGCACTCGTTATTTCGAGCAAGCCATGGATTGATGCTTGTTGGTGGAGGGGGAGTATAAACTTTACCATTCTATTTGGGAACCGCCTATAATGTGTTTAGCATGGAAGATATCGCCATCTCTTAGTTGTTACGTTGACAATGAAAGTATACTACTCAAAATACAATTTATCTCTATTTCAAAACCGAGCTCTGGCACCTCTACAAATCCCTGCTTCCCTCTGTGAAGTGCCTGTCCATTTACTTTTATGTTGAGTCATCACCCTGTTATTAAAAATCACTAGCTGGAGAGCACAACTGTCATTTGCATTCATCACTATTAATCTATGTTGGGTGTGACTATGATTGGATCTCTTTTACCATGAATTACAATGTCTAGTCAGTCCTTGATCTTTAAAGGTGCTCTACATTTATGCTTTGCGGTCTCAGAAAGGGCTAGCGAGATACCATCTTGTTATATCATATTACGATTGTTTTGAGAAAGTGTTGTCATCCGAGATTTATTATTATGGCTTGCTAGTTGATCATGTTATTGATATGAGTAATTATGAGACCTGAGAATTATTGCAAATGTGGTTAGTTATGATCTATGCTGAACACTTGAATGCTGGCTTGACATAGTTACAACAACAAGAGCAAACAGAGTTTGTAAAAGTTTTTCTTTCTTTCTTTCAGTTTGTCAACTGAATTGCTTGAGGACAAGCAAGGGTTTAAACTTGGGGGAGTTGATACGTCTTCGTCGTATCTACTTTTCCAAACACTTTTGCCCTTGTTTTGGACTCTAACTTGTATGATTTGAATGGAACTAACCCGGACTGACGCTGTTTTCAGCAGAATTGCCATGGTGTTGTTTCATGTGCAGAAAACAAATAATCTCGGAATGACCTGAAACTCCACGGAAAATCTTAGAAAAAATAATAAAAAATCCTCGCCAAAGATGAAGACCAGGGGGCCCACACCCTGTCCACAAGGGTGGGGGGCATGCCCCCCTAGGGCGCGCCCCCTACCTCGTGGGCCCCCTGGATGCCCTCCGACGCTAACTCCAACTCTATATATTTTCTTTCGTAGAGAAAAAAATCAGAGAGAAGAAATCATCGCGTTTTACGATATGGAGCCGCCGCGAAGCCCTAAAACCTCTCGGGAGGGCTGATCTGGAGTCCGTTAGGGGCTCCGGAGAGGGGGATTCATCGCCGTCGTCATCATCAACCATCATCCATCACCAATTTCATGATGCTCACCGCCGTGCGTGAGTAATTCCATCGTAGGCTTGCTGGACGGTGATGGATTGGATGAGATTTATCATGTAATCAAGTCAATTTTGTTAGGGTTTAATCCTAGTATCCACTATGTTCTGAGATTGATGTTGCTATGACTTTGCTATGCTTAATGCTTGTCACTAGGGCCCGAGTGCCATGAATTCATATCTGAACCTATTATGTTTTCATGAATATATGTGAGTTCTTGATCCTATCTTGCAAGTCTATAGTCACCTACTATGTGTTATGATCCGACAACCCCGAAGTGACAATAATCGGGACCACTCCCAGTGATGACCATAGTTTGAGGAGTTCATGTATTCACTATGTGCTAATGCTTTGTTCCGGTTCTCTATTTAAAGGAGGCCTTAACATCCCTTAGTTTCCAATAGGACCCCGCTGCCACGGAGGGTAGGACAAAAGATGTCATGCAAGTTCTTTTCCATAAGCATGTATGACTATATATGGAATACATGCCTACATTACATTGATGAATTGGAGCTAGTTCTGTGTCACTCTATGTTATGACTGTTACGTGATGAACCTCATCCGGCATAATTATCCATCACTGATCCGGTGCCTACGAGTTTCCATATACTGGTTTATGCTTATTTATTTTCCCGCTGCTACTGTTACAATCACGACAAAATACCAAAAACATTACTTTTGCTGTCTTTACTTTTGTTGCTGCTACCACCACTATCATATTACTTTGCTACTAAACACTTTGTTGCAGATACTAAGTTTCCAGGTGTGCTTGAATTGACAACTCAGCTTCTAATACTTGAGAATATTCTTTGGCTCCCCTTGTGTCGAATCAATAAATTTGGGTTGAATACTCTACCCTCGAAAGCTGTTGCGATCCCCTATACTTGTGGGTTATCACCTGTAGAGCTAGTTCAACTCTAGTGTAAAATTATTTGAACTAGACTGTAGAGCTAGTTCAACTCTAGTGTATAATTATTTGAACTAGCTTGTAGAGCTAGTTCAACTGTAGTGTAAAATTATTTGTACTAGGTTATAGAGCTAGTTCAACAATTGTGTAAAATTATTTGAACTAGGCTATAGAGCAAGTTCAACTCTGGTGTAAAATTATTTGTATTAGGTTATAGAGCTAGTCCAACTCTAGTGTAAAATTATTTAAACTAGGTCGTAGAGCTAGTTCAACACTAGTATAAAATTATTTGAACTAGCCTGTAGTGCTTGTTCAACACTAGTGGAAAACTATTTGAACTAGCCTGTAGAGCTAGTTCAACTCTAGTGTAAAATTATTTGAACTAGCTTGTAGAGTTAGTTCAACTCTAGTGTAAAATTATTTGTACTAGGTTATAGAGCTAGTTCAACTCTTGTGTAAAATTATTTGAACAAGCCTGTAGAGCTAGTTCAACTCTAGTGTAAAATTATTTGAACTAGCCTGTAGAGCTAGTTCAACTCTAGTGTATATTTATTTGAACTAGCTTGTAGAGCTAGTTCAACTCTAGTGTAAAAATATTTGTACTAGGTTATAGAGCTAGTTCAACAATTGTGTAAAATTATTTGAACTAGGTTATAGAGCAAGTTCAACTCTGGTGTAAAATTATTTGTATTAGGTTATAGAGCTAGTTCAACTCTAGTGTAAAATAATTTCCCTAGCTTGTAGAGCTAGTTCAACTCTAGTGTAAAACTATTTGTACTAGGTTATACACCTAGTTCAACTCTAGTGTAAAATTATTTAAACTAGCTTGTAAAGCTAGTTCAATACTAGTATAAAATTATTTGAACTAGCCTGTAGTGCTAGTTCAACTCTAGTGCAAAATTATTTGTACTAGGTTATCACGCTAGTTCAACTGTAGTGTAAAATTATTTGAACTAGCTTGTTGAGCTAGTTCTACTCTAGTGTAAAATTATTTCAACTAGCCTGTAGAGCTAGTTCAACTCTAGTGTAAAATTATTTAAACTAGCCTGTAGAGCTTGTTCAACACTAGTGGAAAACTATTTGAACTAGTTTGTAGAGCTAGTTCAACTCTAGTGTAAAATTATTTCAACTAGCTTGTAGACCTAGTTCAACTCTAGTGTAAAATTATTTGTACTAGGTTATAGAGCTAGTTTAACTCTTGTGTAAAATTATTTGAGCTAGCCTGTAGAGCTAGTTCAACTCTAGTGTAAAATTATTTGAACTAGCCTGTAGAGCTAGTTCAACTCTAGTGTATAATTATTTGAACTACCTTGTAGAGCTAGTTCAACTCTAGTGTAAAATTATTTGTACTAGGTTATAGAGCTAGTTCCACTCTAGTGTAAAATTATTTGAACTAGGTTATAGAGATAGATAAACTCTAGTGTAAAATTATTTGTACTAGGTTATCGAGCTAGTTCAACTCTAGTGTAAAATAATTGACCTTGCTTCCAGAGCTAGTTCAACTCTAGTGCAAAATTATTTGTACTAGGTTATAGAGCTAGTTTAACTCTAGTGTATAATTATTTGAACTAGCTTGTAGAGCTAGTTCAAGTCTAGTGGAAAACTATTTTAACTAGCCTGTAGAGCTAGTTCAACTCTACTGTAAAATTATTTGAACTAGCTTGTAGAGCTAGTTCAACTCTAGTGTAAATTTATTTGTACTAGGTTATAGAGCTAGTTCAACTCTTGTGTAAAATTATATGAACTAGCCTGTAGAGCTACTTCAACTCTAGTGTAAATTATTTGAACTAGCCTGTAGAGCTAGGTCAACTCTAGTGTATAATTATTTTAACTAGGTTGTAGAGCTAGTTCAACTCTAGTGTAAAATTATTTGTACCAGTTTATAGAGCTAGTTCAACTCTAGTGTAAAATTATTTGTACTAGGTTATAGAGCTAGTTCAACTCTAGTGTGAATTATTTGAAATATAGGGCTATAGAGCTAGTTCAACTCTAGTATAAAATTATTTGAACTAGCCTATAGTGCTAGTTCAAATCTAGTGCAAAATTATTTGTACAAGGTTATCGCGCTAGTTCAACTCTAGTGTAAAATTATTTGAACTAGCTTGTTGAGCTAGTTCAACTCTAGTGTAAATTTTTTTGAACTAGCTTGTAGAGCTAGTTCAACTCTAGTGTAAAATTATTTGTACTAGGTTATAGAGCTAGTTCAACTCTTGTGTAAAATTAATGAACTAGCCTGTAGAGCTAGTTCAACTCTAGTGTAAAATTATTTGAACTAGCCTGTAGAGCTACTTCAACTCTAGTGTATAATTATTTTAACTAGCTTGTAGAGCTAGTTCAATTATAGTGTAAAATAATTTGAACTAGCTTGTAGAGCTAGTTCAACTCTAGTGTAAAATTATTTGTAGTAGGTTATCAAGCTAGTTCAACTCGAGTGTAAAATTATTTGAACTATAGGGTTATAGAGGTAGTTCATCTCTAGTATAAAATTATTTGAACTAGCCTGTAGTGCTAGTTCAACTCTAGTGCAAAATTATTTGTACTTGGTTATCGCGCTAGTTCAACTCTAGTGTAAAATTATTTGAATTAGCCTGTAAAGCTAGTTGAACTCTAGTGTAAAATTAATTGAACTAGCCTATAGAGCTAGTTCAACTCTAGTGTAAAATTATTTAAACTAGCTTGTAAAGCTAGTTCAACACTAGTGCAAAACTATTTGAACTAGCCTGTATTTCTGGTTCAACTCTAGTGTAAAATTATTTGAACTAGCTTGTAGAGCTAGTTCAACTCTAGTGTAAAATTATTTGTACTTTGTTATAGAGCTAGTTCAACTCGTATGTAAAATTATTTGAATTAGCCTGTAGAGCTAGTTCAACTCTAGTGTAAAATTATTTGAACTAGCATGTAGAGCTAGTTCAACTCTAGTGTATAATTATTTGAACTAGCTTGTAGAGCTAGTTCAACTCTAGTGTAAAATTATTTGTACTAGGTTATAGAGCTAGTTCAACTCTAGTGTAAAATTATTTGAACTAGGTTATAGAGCTAGTTCAACTCTAGTGTAAAATTATTTGTACTAGGTTATAGAGCTAGTTCAACTCTACTGTAAAATAATTGACCTAGCTTGTAGAGCTAGTTCAACTCTAGTGTAAAATTATTTGTACTAGGTTATAGAGCTAGTTCAACTCTAGTGTAAAATTATTTAGACTAGCTCGTAGAGCTAGTTCAACACTAGTATAAAATTATTTGAACTAGCCTGTAGTGCTAGTTCAACTCTAGTGCAAAATTATTTGTACTAGGTTATCGCGCTAGTTCAACTATAGTGGAAAACTATTTGAACTAGCATGTACAGTTAGTTCAACTCTAGTGTAAAATTATTTGAACTAGCTTGTAGAGCTAGTTCAACTCTAGTGTAAAGTTATTTGTACTAGGTTATAGAGCTGGTTCAACTCTTGTGTAAAATTATATGAAATAGCCTATAGAGCTAGTTCAACTCTAGTGTAAAATTATTTGAACTAGCCTGTAGAGCTAGTTCAACTTTAGTGTATAATTATTTGAACTAGCTTGTAGAGCTAGTTCAACTCTAGTGTAAAATTATTTGTACTAGGTTATAGAGGTAGTTCAACTCTTCTGTAAAATTATTTGAACTAGCCTGTAGAGCTAGATCAATTCTAGTGTAAAATTATTTGAACTAGCCTATAGAGCTAGTTCAACTCTAGTGTATAATTATTTGAACTAGCTTGTAGAGCTAGTTCGACTCTAGTGTATAATTATTTGTGTACTAGATTATAGAGCTAGTTCAACTCTATTGTAAAATTATTTGAACTAGGTTATAGAGCTAGTTCAACTCTAGTGTAAAACTATTTGAACTAGCATGTAGAGCTAGTTCAACTCTAGTGTAAAATTATTTGAACTATGTTATAGAGCTAGTTAAACTCTAGTGTAAAATTATTTTTACTAGGTTATAGAGCTAGTTCAACTCTAGTGTAAAATAATTGACCTAGCTTGTAGAGTTGTTCAACTCTAGTGTAAAATCAATTGTACTAGGTTATAGAGCTAGTTCAACTGTAGTGTATAATTATTTGAACTAGCCTGTAGAGCTAGTTCAACTCTAGTGTTATCGGTGTAGTAGAGTAGGGGTACCCTAGTATCCCGAACTTGTGCACGGGCAGTTGCAGCGCCACGCGGCAAGGCTTGCCGGACGACCGCCAGAGTCCTCCGTGGGTTCCTTTAGAGCCATTCAAGAACAAAGCATTCAAGACGAAGAGACAAGGCCCCAGCAAGAGGATCTTGCCGGGAAGAGACAAGGCCCCGGCAAGAGGAGCTTGCCGGGAAGGCCAACCACGGCACTTCAAGAAACTTGCCGCGATGCACCGCACGTCCCGGCAAGGTCCGGTGAGCGACAAGCTTCTGGACTCGACAAGACGACGACCCCGACAAGGTACTTGCCGGGGGCCCGCTGCCACTCTGTACCCACGCTCCAGCGCACCCACCAATGTGTCGCCATGAGGCTTCCTCAGGGGCGTGTGGCGGGAGCCTGTGCAACCAGGGGTACCCGGTGGCAAGCGGAGATGAAGAGAAGGCCATCATGGCAAATGGTGGCGCTCCTAACGGTCACTTTTTGCACTGTTTAGGCAACTCAGATATGCATTCAATGACCTTGTCCCCTGCCGTCAGAGTTAGGTAGGGTGCACTGTGCCCACAGTAGCGGTAGCTGCACCTACCGCATCCTTTTCCATTTTTACCCTTCTAGTCTATGTTGCCACCTGTCGGTGACCCCTTGAAAGTATAAAAGGAGGCCCAAGCGCAACGTAGAAGGGGTTCGACTCATTCGAAACATCAGGGACACTATCACGCTTAGTCTGGCAGCGTCCATCGCTCCTGAGCAAGAATTCAATACACACAAACAAGAAGCAGTAGGGTTTTACGCATCCGTGCGGCCCGAAGCTGGGTAAAACTGCTCGCGTGTACTTCCTCGATCCGCTCTTTGTGCGGCCTCCGCCCCCCTCCGAACCGAAAGGGGCCCTGTCCCCATAGGTGTTGGTGGATCAGTTTCCCCGACATCTTTGGCGCGCCAGGTAGGGGGCGTCGAGATTGTGCGAACCCGATCCGGCGTGCACGCGAGCTAAATCTTCATCGTCTTCATCGACATGCCACCGAAGAAGAAGGATTCGGAGGCAGCTGATCCGTCTGCGTCGCTTTCACCGCCTCCGGAGCAAACGGGTGGTGGAGTGGATGCCGCATTTATCACCCCTTGCGGCACATACTGTTTTGTACGGATGCCCTTTGGGTTGAAGAATGCTGGTTCAACATTTGCAAGGGTAGTCCATGTTGCTTTTGAGCCACAGATACGCAGAAATGTGGAAGCCTACATGGATGATATAGTGGTCAAGAGCAAGGACAAGGCTACCCTGATCCAAGATTTAGAAGAAACTTTTGCAAATCTGCGCAAGATCAACCTCAAGCTCAACCCCGAGAAGTGCGTGTTTGGAGTCCCTTCCGGCAAGCTTCTCGGGTTCTTTGTGTCTCAGCGGGGAATTGAAGCCAACCCCGACAAGATCAAGGCCATCGAGCAGATTGAAGCACCGAAGCGCGTCAAGGATGTGCGAAGGCTTGCCGGTTGCGTGGCTGCTCTCAGCAGGTTTATCTCTAAGTCTGCTGAACGCGCCCTGCCGTTTTTCAAAATATTGAAAAAGGCAGGTCCAATGAAATGGACTCCGGAAGCAGAGGATGCGCTGCAGGACTTGAAGAGGTACCTGTCCTCCACTCCAATACTTGTCGCACCTAAGCCACAAGAGAAGTTGCTGCTGTACCTAGCGGCAACCAATCAAGTGGTTAGTGCTGCGTTAGTAGCGGAGAGGGAGGCGGATGATGAGCCAGCGACTGCGACAAGTGAATCCAGCGACAAGCAGGGGGCTTCTCCGACAAGCTCTGGTCCCGACAAAGATGAATCTGCGCAGACGTGCAAGGAGGTGCAGAAGAAGATGGTGCAGCGCCCAGTTTACTTTGTTAGCTCCCTTCTCCAGGGGGCTAGGTCGAGGTACTCTGGTGTGCAAAAATTGCTTTTCGGCCTTCTCATGGCCTCAAGAAAGCTGCGCCATTACTTCCAGGCACACGAGATCACAGTTGTCACTCGCTTTCCGCTGAAGAGGATACTGCAGAATCCAGAAGCAACAGGCAGGATTGTCGAGTGGGCTTTGGAACTGTCAAGCTTTGGCCTCAAGTTTGAGAGCACCGGAACGATCCAAAGCAGGGCATTGGCAGAGTTCATAGCAGAGTGGACGCCAACCCCAGACGAAGAAATTCCAGAGACGAGCATCCCCGTCAAGGAGACAAGCAAAGAGTGGCTGATGTACTTTGATGGTGCCTTCTCGCTGCAAGGCGCCGGCGTAGGCGTGCTGCTTATCGCACCCACCGGAGAGCACCTCAAGTACGTAGTCCAGATGCACTTTCCCAAGGAGCAAGCAACGAACAATACTGCAGAGTATGAGGGTTTGCTTGCCGGCCTCAGAATCGCAGCCGACCTTGGGATCAAGAAACTCATTGTAAGGGGTGACTCGCAGCTTGTCGTCCGCCAAGTGAACAAGAACTACCAGAGTCCATTGATGGAAGCTTATGTTGATGAAGTGAGAAAGCTAGAAGAACACTTTGACAGCCTGCAAATGGAGCATGTTCCACGAGCTCAGAATGACATTGCTGATGGCCTGTCAAAGTGCGCTGCACTAAAGTTGCCTGTGGAACCAGGGATCTTTGTGCTCAAGCTGACTCAACCATCCGTGACACCATCAACTGGACAGAATAAGAAGAGGAAGTTGGTTTCTGGTGACTACTTTCCGGCAGAGCTTCCCGAAGCCGCCGCCAAGAAGGTCCCCAAGATCGACGCCAAGAGTGCTGAGGAGCAGTCTGCTCCGGCGAACCTCTTGGTTTGTTCCGTTGAAGCAGACGCTCCCGACAAGTTTTGCTCCGGCAAGCTTGCCGGGGAATATCACACTCCGGCCGAACCGCAGGTTCTTGCCATAGAAGCGGATGTTCCCACAGCGATAGATATGCCTTTAGTCCTTGTTGTCGAGCCACAAGCTCCAGCATGGGCGCAGCAGATTGTCCGTTTCCTTCAGACAGGAGAGCTTCCCGAAGAGCAAGAAGAAGCGGAAAGAGTAGCCTGGCAGTCAAGTATGTACAAGTTTGTCGACAACACACTGTACAGAATAAGACTCAACGGTGTGAAATTGAAGTGCATTCGCCGGGAAGAAGGACAACAGCTGTTGGCAGAGATACATGGAGGCATATGTGGTCATCACATTGGCGCAAGAGCACTTGCCGGCAAAGTATTCCGACAAGGTTTCTTCTGGCCGACAGCCCTCCAGGATGCAACTGCACAAGTAACCAAGTGTGAAGCGTGCCAGTTCCATTCCAAACAGATACACCAACCAGCTCAAGCTCTCCAGACGATCCCTTTATCCTGTCCATTTTCGGTCTGGGGGCTCGACATCCTCGGCCCCTTCCCCCGAGCTGTCGGGGGCTTTGAGTTCTTGTACGTCACCATCGACAAGTTCACAAAGTGGCCGGAAGTGGAACCAGTGAGGAAGGTGACAGCACAGTCAGCAGTCAAGTTCTTCAGGTCGATTGTTTGCCGTTTCGGGATCCCTAACAGGATCATCACCGACAATGGCACGCAATTTACGAGCCGCACCTTCATGCAGTACGTCCAAGATCTTGGCGCCAAGGTCTGCTTCACTTCTGTTGCTCATCCGAGAAGCAACGGTCAAGCGGAGAGGGCAAATGCTGAAGTGCTGCGAGGCCTCAAGACCAGAACTTTCGACAGGCTGCACAAGTGCGGAAGAAACTGGATCGAGGAGCTGCCGGTGGTTCTTTGGTCGATCAGGACGACGCCAAATCGAGCCACTGGCCAGACACCCTTCGCTCTAGTCTATGGAGCAGAGGCAGTTCTCCCCAAGGAACTCGTTTACGGGTCGCCTCGAGTGCTTGCTTATGATGAGCTCGAGCAAGAGCAGCTGCGACAAGATGACGCGATGCTCCTTGAGGAAGACCGTCTTCAGGCTGCTGTGCGAGCCGCTCGCTACCAGCAAGCTTTGCGTCGCTACCATAGCCGCAAAGTTAAGGCCAGAAGCATCGAGGAAGGCGACCTTGTTCTTTGGCGTGTTCAGTCCGCCAAGAATTCCAACAAGTTGACGCCGAAGTGGGAAGGCCCTTATCGGGTGAAACGAGTCACTAGGCCCGGCGCTGTCCGCCTTGAGACCGAAGATGGCATTCCGGTGAGCAACTCCTGGAACATAGAACATCTTCGTAAGTTTTACCCGTAGGGCGCGGTTGCCGGAAGCTTTTCCGGCAACCACCTTTTGTACAAGTCTTGCCGCTGTTGCATGTAATCCTTTGTACAAAGCCGGGCGCAGACCCCGTGCACCAGTAAAGTTCATGTGCCCCGCACATCTTGTCAGTTTTTTTATGCTATAATCCTTTTTCGCATATGTTATCTGACACTTTGTGCAGCACCAAATCCCGGTAAGCGATAACGAGCCCAAGGCTCCATATCATTACTTTATTTCTCTGTTTCTTTCTCAAAAGAAGGAAGGTTCCCTCGCCCACAAGGTTTACCGGGGGGGAAGGAGAAGATAATGGTGTGGACCAGGCCATTCAAGAAAGTTTCTCCTTGCCGGGAAGCAGACGACAGAAAAGCTAAGTTGCTAAAGCTTGAGCAATCAGTTTTTTAAGTTTTTGAGTTATTTTCCTTGAACGACCGTGCTTTGTATGGAAAACCTGTGCACGGAGGAACCAACTCGTAGCTAGCTGTGCCCTTACTTTGTTTCGAGTCCGCTCAACAACTTAAGTGAGCTGCAACTAGTTGCGACAAGGTTGCTTGTCGGTAGCGACCCCGCCAGCAGGCTGCTGAAGTTCCACACTCGGCGCTCGCGGCAAGGGTGCCTGCACCGGCAAGTTTCCCTAGAAAGCGTAGGGCAGAACCATACAAAGCCAAGAGTCGAGTAAAGGAAGTAACACAGCAATTTTTTGCCTAAGATAGAGTTATATTACAAAAATAACTTGTCGCGCCTCTAATAAAGTGTTCCCATGACATGACTGGCAGCGACAAGAAAAGAAGAAAACGGACGGCCTAATCTACGTGATCGCCGTCAACCCTTTTGACCTCGTTCACCCTGTCCACAATGGGTGTGACGAGGGCCTTAAGTGCGTCAAGATCAGCGTCCGCCGGCAGCCTCTTGAGGACATTGGTGAGGTTGAGGCCCGGATTGCGGAAGGCCACCTTCACCAGCACCTTCTCCAGAACTCCGGCACAAATCGAGCGTGACTCGTCGGCCAACTGCTTTGGGATCCGTTCCCGGAGTTGCTGGAGCGTCGTTGCCACGCCTTTGAAGAACAAAGAGGGACGGGGCGGACATTTCGGCCTTCCAAATAAACAACCACCCACAATCTCTCCCACGACTCCGTGATTGACGCGTGCCGTTACGGGGGGCGCGGTGAATATGGAGTTAGATTCGGCATAACCCAGGCTCCGCGCGTGCCCGTGCCCGGTCTCCTGTCGGTGTACTAGAGTAGGGGTACCCTAGTATCCCGAACTTGTGCACGGCCAGTTGCAGCGCCGCGCGGCAAGGCTTGCCGGACGACCGCCAGAGTCCTCCGTGGGTTCCTTTGGAGCCATTCAAGAACAAAGCATTCAAGACGAAGAGACAAGGCCCCGGCAAGAGGATCTTGCCGGGAAGAGACAAGGCCCCGGCAAGAGGAGCTTGCCGGGAAGGCCAACCACGGCACTTCAAGAAACTTGCCGCGATGCACCACACGTCCCGGCAAGGTCCGGTGAGTGACAAGCTTCTGGACTCGACAAGACGACGACCCCGACAAGGTACTTGCCGGGGGCCCGCTGCGACTCTGTACCCACGCTCCAGCGCACCCACCCGCGTGTCGCCATGAGGCTTCCTCAGGGGCGTGTGGCGGGAGCCTGTGCAACCAGGGGTACCCGGTGGCAAGCGGAGATGAAGAGAAGGCCATCATGGCAAATGGTGGCGCTCCTAACGGTCACTTTTTGCACTGTTTAGGCAACTCAGACGGGCATTCAATGACCTTGTCCCCTGCCGTCAGAGTTAGGTAGGGTGCACTATGCCCACAGTAGCGGTAGCTGCACCTACCGCATCCTTTTCCATTTTTACCCTTCTAGTCTATGTTGCCACCTGTCGGTGACCCCTTGAAAGTATAAAAGGAGGCCCAAGTGCAACGTAGAAGGGGTTCGACTCATTCGAAACATCAGGGACACTATCATGCTCAGTCTGGCAGCGTCCATCGCTCCTGAGCAAGAATTCAATACACACAAACAAGCAGCAGTAGGGTTTTACGCATCCGTGCGGCCCGAAGCTGGGTAAAACTGCTCGCGTGTACTGCCTCGATCCGCTCTTTCTGTGGCCTCCGCCCCCCTCAGAAAAAGGGGCCCTGTCCCCATAGGTGTTGGTGGATCAGTTTCCCCGACAAGTGTATAATTTTTTGAACTATCCTGTAGAGCTAGTTCAAATCTAGTGTAAAATTATTTGTACTAGGTTATAGAGCTAGTTCAACTCTAGTGTAAAATTATTTGAACTAGGTTATAGAGCTAGTTAAACTCTAGTGTAAAATTATTTGTACTAGGTTATAGAGCTAGTTCAACTCTAGTGTAAAATAATTGACCTAGCTTGTAGAGCTAGTTCAACTCTAGTGTAAAATTAGTTCTACTAGGTTATAGAGCTAGTTCAACTCTAGTGTATAATTATTTTAACTAGCTTGTAGAGCTAGTTAACCTCTAGTGGAAAACTATTTGAACTAGCATGTACAGTTAGTTTAACTCTAGTGTAAAATTATTTGAACTAGCCTGTAGAGCTAGTTCAACTCTAGTGTAAACTAATTTGTACTAGGTTATAGAGCTAGTTCAACTCTTGTGTAAAATTATATGAAATAGCCTATAGAGCTAGTTCAACTCTAGTGTAAAATTATTTGAACTAGCCCGTAGAGCTAGTAGGCTAGTTCAACTCTAGTGTATAATTATTTGAACTAGCTTGTAGAGCTAGTTCAACTCTAGTGTAAAATTATTTGTACTAGGTTACAGAGGTAGTTCAACTCTTCTGTAAAATTACTTGAACTAGCCTGTAGAGCTAGATCAATTCTAGTGTAAAATTATTTGAACTAGCCTGTAGAGCCAGTTCAACTCTAGTGTATAATTATTTGAACTAGCTTGTAGAGCTAGTTCGACTCTAGTGTATAATTATTTGTGTACTAGATATAGAGCTAGTTCAACTATATTGTAAAATTATTTGAACTAGGTTATAGAGCTAGTTCAACTCTAGTGTAAAATTATTTGTACTAGGTTATAGAGCTAGTTCAACTCTAGTGTAAAATAATTGACCTAGCTTATAAAGTTGTTCAACTCTAGTGTAAAATCAATTATACTAGGTTATAGAGCTAGTTCAACTGTAGTGTATAATTATTTGAACTAGCTTGTAGAGCTAGTTCAACTCTAGTGGAAAACTATTTGAACTAGCCTGTAGAGCTAGTTAAACTCTAGTGTAAAATTATTTGAACTAGGTTATGGAGCTAGTTCAACTCTAGTGTAAAATTATTTGTACTAGGTTATAGAGCTAGTTCAACTCTACTATAAAATTATATGAACTAGCCTGTAGATCTAGTTCAACTCTAGTGTAAAATTATTTGTGCTAGGTTATAGAGCTAGTTCAACATCTAGTTTAAAATTATTTAAACTAGCTCATAGAGCTAGTTCAAAACTAGTATAAAATTATATGAACTAGCCTGTAGTGCTAGTTTAACTCTAGTGCAAAATTATTTGTACTAGGTTATCGCGCTAGTTCAACTCTAGTGTAAAATTATTTGAACTAGCTTGTTGAGCTAGTTCAACTCTAGTGTAAAATTATTTGAACTATCCTGTAGAGCTAGTTCAACTCTAGTGTAAAATTATTTGAACTAGCCTCTAGAGCTAGTTCAACTCTATTGTAAAATTATTTAAACTAGCTTGTAGAGCTAGTTCAACACTAGTGGTAAACTATTTGAACTAGCCTTTAGAGCTAGTTCAACTCTAGTGTAAAATTATTTGAACTAGGTTATAGAGCTAGTTCAACTCTTGTGTAAAATTATTTGAACTAGCCTGTAGAGCTAGTTCAAATATAGTGTAAAATTATTTGAACTAGCCTGTAGAGCTAGCTCATCTCTAGTGTATAATTTTTTGAACTAGCTTGTAGAGCTAGTTCAAATCTAGTGTAAAATTATTTGTACTATGTTATAGAGCTAGTTCAACTCTAGTGTAAAATTATTTGAACTAGGTTATAGAGCTAGTTAAACTCTAGTGTAAAATTATTTCTACTAGGTTATAGAGCTAGTTAACCTCTAGTGTAAAATAATTGACCTAGCTTTTAGAGCTAGTTCAACTCTAGTGTAAAATTAGTTGTACTAGGTTATAGAGCTAGTTCAACTCTAGGGTATAATTATTGGAACTAGCTTGTAGAGCTAGTTCAACTCTAGTGCAAAACTCTTTGAACTAGCCTGTACAGTT
The DNA here is from genome assembly GCF_002162155.2 of Triticum dicoccoides. Lineage (NCBI taxonomy): Eukaryota > Viridiplantae > Streptophyta > Magnoliopsida > Poales > Poaceae > Triticum > Triticum dicoccoides. The sequence continues at coordinate 548,354,895 of NC_041384.1, forward strand.
AGTTCAACTGTAGTGTAAAATTATTTGAACTAGCTTATAGAGCTAGTTCAACTCTAGTGTAAAGTTATTTGTACTAGGTTATAGAGCTAGTTCAACTCTTGTGTAAAGTTATATGAAATAGCCTATAGAGCTAGTTCAACTCTAGTGTAAAATTATTTGAACTAGCCTGTAGAGCTAGTTCAACTCTAGTGTATAAGTATTTGAACTAGCTTGTAGAGCTAGTTCAACTCTAGTGTAAAATTATTTGTACTAGGTTATAGAGGTAGTTCAACTCTTCTGTAAAATTATTTGAGCTAGCCTGTAGAGCTAGATCAATTCTAGTGTAAAATTATCTGAACTAGCCTGTAGAGCTAGTTCAACTCTAGTGTATAATTATTTGTGTACTAGATTATAGAGCTAGTTCAACTCTATTGTAAAATTATTTGAACTAGGTTATAGAGCTAGTTCAACTCTATTGTAAAATTATTTGTAGTAGGTTATAAAGCTAGTTCAACTCCAGTGTAAAACTATTTGAACTAGCATGTAGAGATAGTTCAACTCTAGCGTAAAATTATTTGAACTATGTTATAGAGCTAGTAAACTCTAGTGTAAAATTATTTATACTAGGTTATAGAGCTAGTTCAACTCTAGTGTGAAATAATTGACCTAGCTTGTAGAGTTGTTCAACTCTAGTGTAAAATCATTTGTACTAGGTTATAGAGCTAGTTCAACTGTAGTGTATAATTATTTGAACTAGCTTGTAGAGCTAGTTCAACTCTAGTGGAAAACTATTTGAACTAGCCTGTAGAGCTAGTTCAACTCTAGTGTAAAATTATTTGAACTAGGTTATAGAGCTAGTTCAACTCTAGTGTAAAATTATTTGTACTAGGTTATAGAGCTAGTTCAACTCTACTGTAAATTATATGAACTAGCCTGTAGAGCTAGTTCAACTCTAGTTTAAAATTAGTTGTGCTAGGTTATAGAGCTAGTTCAACTCTAGTTTAAAATTATTTAAACTAGCTCATAGAGCTAGTTCAAAACTAGTATAAAATTATTTGAACTAGCCTGTAGTGTTAGTTTAACTCTAGTGCAAAATTATTTGTACTAGGTTATCGCGCTAGTTCAACTCTAGTGTAAAATTATTTGAACTAGCTTGTTGAGCTAGTTCAACTCTAGTGTAAAATTGTATGAACTAGCCTGTAGAGCTAGTTCAACTCTAGTGTAAAATTATTTGAACAAGCCTATAGAGCTAGTTCAACTCTAGTGTAAAAATTTTTAAACTAGCATGTAGAGCTAGTTCAACACTACTGGAAAACTATTTGAACTAGCCTGTAGAGCTAGTTGAACTCTAGTGTAAAATTATTTGAACTAGCTTGTAAAGCTAGTTCAACTATAGTGTAAAATTATTTGTACTAGGTTATAGAGTTAGTTCAAATCTTGTGTAAAATTATTTGAACTAGCCTGTAGAGCTAGTTCAGATATAGTGTAAAATTATTTGAACTAGCTTGTAGATCTAGTTCAACTCTAGTGTATAATTATTTGAACTAGCTTGTAGAGCTAGTTCAAATCTAGTATAAAATTATTTGTACTAGGTTATAGAGATAGTTTAACTCTAGTGTAAAATTATTTGAACTAGGTTATAGAGCTAGTTAAACTCCAGTGTAAAATTATTTGTACTAAGTTATAGAGCTAGTTCAACTCTAGTGTAAAATAATTGACCTAGCTTGTAGAGCTAGTTCAACTCTAGTGTAAAATTATTTGTACTAGGTTATAGAGCTAGTTCAACTCTAGTGTATAATTATTTGAACTAGCTTGTAGAGCTAGTTCAACTCTAGTGGAAAACTATTTGAACTAGCCTGTACAGTTAGTTCAACTCTAGTGTAAAATTATTTGAACTAGCTTGTAGAGCTAGTTCAACTCTAGTGTAAAGTTATTTGTACTAGGTTATAGAGCTAGTTCAACCCTTGTGTAAAATTATATGAAATAGCCTATAGAGCTAGTTCAACTCTAGTGTAAAATTATTTGAACTAGCTTGTTGAGCTAGTTCAACTCTAGTGTAAAATTATTTGTACTAGGTTATAGAGCTAGTTCAACTCTTGTGTTAAATTATTTGAACTAGCCTGTAGAGCTAGACCAATTCTAGTGTAAAATTATTTGAACTAGCCTGTAGAGCTAGTTCAACTCTAGTGTAAAATTATTTGAACTAGCTTGTAGAGCTAGTTCAACTCTAGTGTAAAATTATTTGTACTAGGTTATAGAGATAGTTTAACTCTTGTGTAAAATTATTTGAGCTAGCCTGTAGAGCTAGTTCAACTCTAGTGTAAAATTATTTAAACTAGCCTGTAGAGCTAGTTCAACTCTAGTGTACTATTATTTGAACTAGCTTGTAGAGCTAGTTCAACTCTAGTGTAAAATTATTTGTACTAGGTTATAGAGCTAGTTCCACTCTAGTGTAAAATTATTTGAACTAGGTTATAGAGATAGTTAAACTCTAGTGTAAAATTATTTGTACTAGGTTATCGAGCTAGTTCAACTGTAGTGTAAAATAATTGACCTTGCTTGCAGAGCTAGTTCAACTCTAGTGCAAAATTATTTGTACTAGGTTATAGAGCTAGTTTAACTCTAGTGTATAATTATTTGAACTAGCTTGTAGAGCTAGTTCAACTCTAGTGGAAAACTATTTAACTAGCCTATAGAGCTAGTTCAACTCTACTGTAAAATTATTTGAACTAGTTTTTAGAGCTAGTTCAACTCTAGTGTAAAATTATTTGTACTAGGTTATAGTGCTAGTTCAACTCTTGTGTAAAATTATATGAACTAGCCTGTAGAGCTAGTTCAACTCTAGTGTAAATTATTTGAACTAGCCTGTAGAGCTAGGTCAACTCTAGTGTATAATTATTTGAACTAGGTTGTAGAGCAAGTTCAACTCTAGTGTAAAATTAATTGTACCAGTTTATAGAGCTAGTTCAACTCTAGTGTAAAATTATTTGTACTAGGTTATAGAGCTAGTTCAACTCTAGTATAAAATTATTTGAACTATAGGGTTATAGAGCTAGTTCAACTCTAGTATAAAATTATTTGAACTAGCCTGTAGTGCTAGTTCAAATCTAGTGCGAAATTATTTGTACGAGGTTATCGTGCTAGTTCAACTCTAGTGTAAAATTATTTGAACTAGCTTGTTGAGCTAGTTCAACTCTAGTGTAAAATTATTTGAACTAGCTTGTAGAGCTAGTTCAACTCTAGTGTAAAATTATTTGTACTAGGTTATAGAGCTAGTTCAACTCTTGTGTAAAATTAAATGAACTAGCCTGTACAACTAGTTCAACTCTAGTGTAAAATTATTTGAACTAGCATGTAGAGCTAATTCAACTCTAGTGTATAATTATTTGAACTAGCTTGTAGAGCTAGTTCAATTCTAGTGTAAAATAATTTGAACTATAGGGTTATAGAGGTAGTTCATCTCTAGTATAAAATTATTTGAACTAGCCTATAGTGCTAGTTGAACTCTAGTGCAAAATTATTTGTACTAGGTTATCGCGCTAGTTCAACTCTAGTGTAAAATTATTTGAACTAGATTGGTGAGCTAGTTCAACTCTAGTGTAAAATTATTTGAACTAGCTTGTAGAGCTAGTTGAACTCTAGTGTAAAATTAATTGAACTAGCCTATAGAGGTAGTTCAACTCTAGTGTAAAATTATTTAAACTAGCTTGTAAAGCTAGTTCAACTCTAGTGTAAAATTATTTGAACTAGCCTGTAGACCTAGTTCAACTCTAGGGTAAAATTATTTGAACTAGCCTATAGAGCTAGTTTAACTCTAGTGTAAAATTATTTAAACTAGCTTGTAGAACTAGTTCAACACTACTGGAAAACTATTTGAACTAGCCTGTAGAGCTAGTTCAACTATAGTTTAAAATTATTTGAACTAGCTTGTAGACTTAGTTCAACTCTAGTGTAAAATTATTTGTACTAGGTTATAGAGCTAGTTCAACTCTTGTGTAAAATTATTTGAACTAGCCTGTAGAGCTTGTTCAAATATAGTGTAAAATTATTTAAACTAGCCTGTAGAGCTAGTTCAACTCTAGTGTATAATTTTTTGAACTAGCTTGTAGAGCTAGTTCAAATCTAGTGTAAAATTATTTGTACTAGGTTATAGAGCTAGTTCAACTCTAGTGTAAAATTATTTGAACTAGGTTATAGAGCTAGTTAAACTCTAGTGTAAAATTATTTGTACTAGATTATGGAGCTAGTTCAACTCTAGTGTAAAATAATTGACCTAGTTTGTAGAGCTAGTTCAACTCTAGTGTAAAATTAGTTGTACTTGGTTATAGAGCTAGTTCAACTCTAGTGTTAATTATTTGAACTAGCTTGTAGAGCTAGTTCAACTCTAGTGGAAAACTATTTGAACTAGCATGTATAACTAGTTCAACTCTAGTGTAAAATTATTTGAACTAGGTTATAGAGCTAGTTCAACTCTAGTGTAAAATTATTTGTACTAGGTTATAGAGCTAGTTCAACTCTACTGCAAAATTATATGAACTATCCTGTAGAGCTAGTTCAACTCTAGTGTAAAATTATTTGTGCTAGGTTATAGAGCTAGTTCAACTCTAGTGGAAAACTATTTCAAACTAGCCTGTAGAGCTAGTTCAACTCTAGTGTAAAATTATTTGAACAAGCCTATAGAGCTAGTTCAACTCTAGTGTAAAATTTTTTAAACTAGCATGTAGAGCTAGTTCAACACTACTGGAAAACTATTTGAACTAGCCTGTAGAGCTAGTTGAACTCTAGTGTAAAATTATTTGAACTAGCTTGTAGAGCTAGTTCAACTATAGTGTAAAATTATTTGTACTAGGTTATAGAGTTAGTTCAAATCTTGTGTAAAATTATTTGAACTAGCCTGTAGAGCTAGTTCAGATATAGTGTAAAATCATTTGAACTAGCTTGTAGATCTAGTTCAACTCTAGTGTATAATTATTTGAACTAGCTTGTAAAGCTAGTTCAAATCTAGTATAAAATTATTTGTACTAGGTTATAGAGCTAGTTTAACTCTAGTGTAAAATTATTTGAACTAGGTTATAGAGCTAGTTAAACTCCAGTGTAAAATTATTTGTACTAAGTTATAGAGCTAGTTCAACTCTAGTGTAAAATAATTGACCTAGCTTGTAGAGCTAGTTCAACTCTAGTGTAAAATTATTTGTACTAGGTTATAGAGCTAGTTCAACTCTAGTGTATAATTATTTGAACTAGCTTGTAGAGCTAGTTCAACTCTAGTGGAAAACTATTTGAACTAGCCTGTACAGTTAGTTCAACTCTAGTGTAAAATTATTTGAACTAGCTTGTAGAGCTAGTTCAACTCTAGTGTAAAGTTATTTGTACTAGGTTATAGAGCTAGTTCAACCCTTGTGTAAAATTATATGAAATAGCCTGTAGAGCTAGTTCAACTCTAGTGTAAAATTATTTGAACTAGCCTGTAGAGCTAGTTCAACTCTAGTGTATAATTATTTGAACTAGCTTGTTGAGCTAGTTCAACTCTAGTGTAAAATTATTTGTACTAGGTTATAGAGCTAGTTCAACTCTAGTGTATAATTATTTGAACTAGCTTGTAGAGCTAGTTCAACTCTAGTGGAAAACTATTTGAACTAGCATGTTCAACTAGTTCAACTCTAGTGTAAAATTATTTGAACTAGGTTATAGAGCTAGTTCAACTCTAGTGTAAAATTATTTGTACTAGGTTATAGAGCTAGTTCAACTCTACTGCAAAATTATATGAACTATCCTGTAGAGCTAGTTCAACTCTAGTGTAAAATTATTTGTGCTAGGTTATAGAGCTAGTTCAACTCT
>NC_041384.1:548360721-548361716 GCF_002162155.2 Triticum dicoccoides
GAACTCTAGTGTAAAATTATTTGAACTAGCTTGTAGAGCTAGTTCAACTATAGTGTAAAATTATTTGTACTAGGTTATAGAGTTAGTTCAAATCTTGTGTAAAATTATTTGAACTAGCCTGTAGAGCTAGTTCAGATATAGTGTAAAATCATTTGAACTAGCTTGTAGATCTAGTTCAACTCTAGTGTATAGTTATTTGAACTAGCTTGTAAAGCTAGTTCAAATCTAGTATAAAATTATTTGTACTAGGTTATAGAGCTAGTTTAACTCTAGTGTAAAATTATTTGAACTAGGTTATAGAGCTAGTTAAACTCCAGTGTAAAATTATTTGTACTAAGTTATAGAGCTAGTTCAACTCTAGTGTAAAATAATTGACCTAGCTTGTAGAGCTAGTTCAACTCTAGTGTACAATTATTTGAACTAGCTTGTAGAGCTAGTTCAACTCTAGTGGAAAACTATTTGAACTAGCCTGTACAGTTAGTTCAACTCTAGTGTAAAATTATTTGAACTAGCTTGTAGAGCTAGTTCAACTCTAGTGTAAAGTTATTTGTACTAGGTTATAGAGCTAGTTCAACCCTTGTGTAAAATTATATGAAATAGCATGTAGAGCTAGTTCAACTCTAGTGTAAAATTATTTGAACTAGCCTGTAGAGCTAGTTCAACTCTAGTGTATAATTATTTGAACTAGCTTGTTGAGCTAGTTCAACTCTAGTGTAAAATTATTTGTACTAGGTTATAGAGCTAGTTCAACTCTTGTGTTAAATTATTTGAACTAGCCTGTAGAGCTAGATCAATTCTAGTGTAAAATTATTAGAACTAGCCTATAGAGCTAGTTCAACTCTAGTGTAAAATTATTTGAACTAGCTTGTAGAGCTAGTTCAACTCTAGTGTAAAATTATTTGTACTAGGTTATAGAGCTAGTTTAACTCATGTGTAAAATTATTTGAGCTAGCCTATAGAGCTAGTTCAACTCTACTGTAAAATTATTTAAACTA
>NC_041384.1:548361889-548362353 GCF_002162155.2 Triticum dicoccoides
ATTATTTGAACTAGCTTGTAGAGCTAGTTCAACTCTAGTGTAAAATTATTTGTACTAGGTTATAGAGCTAGTTCCACTCTAGTGTAAAATTATTTGAACTAGGTTATAGAGATAGTTAAACTCTAGTGTAAAATTATTTGTACTAGGTTATCGAGCTAGTTCAACTGTAGTGTAAAATAATTGACCTTGCTTGCAGAGCTAGTTCAACTCTAGTGCAAAATTATTTGTACTAGGTTATAGAGCTAGTTTAACTCTAGTGTATAATTATTTGAACTAGCTTGTAGAGCTAGTTCAACTCTAGTGGAAAACTATTTAACTAGCCTATAGAGCTAGTTCAACTCTACTGTAAAATTATTTGAACTAGTTTTTAGAGCTAGTTCAACTCTAGTGTAAAATTATTTGTACTAGGTTATAGTGCTAGTTCAACTCTTGTGTAAAATTATATGAACTAGCCTGTAGAGCTA
>NC_041384.1:548362639-548363442 GCF_002162155.2 Triticum dicoccoides
TAGTTTAACTCTAGTGTAAAATTATTTGAACTAGGTTATAGAGCTAGTTAAACTCCAGTGTAAAATTATTTGTACTAAGTTATAGAGCTAGTTCAACTCTAGTGTAAAATAATTGACCTAGCTTGTAGAGCTAGTTCAACTCTAGTGTAAAATTATTTGTACTAGGTTATAGAGCTAGTTCAACTCTAGTGTATAATTATTTGAACTAGCTTGTAGAGCTAGTTCAACTCTAGTGGAAAACTATTTGAACTAGCCTGTACAGTTAGTTCAACTCTAGTGTAAAATTATTTGAACTAGCTTGTAGAGCTAGTTCAACTCTAGTGTAAAGTTATTTGTACTAGGTTATAGAGCTAGTTCAACCCTTGTGTAAAATTATATGAAATAGCCTGTAGAGCTAGTTCAACTCTAGTGTAAAATTATTTGAACTAGCCTGTAGAGCTAGTTCAACTCTAGTGTATAATTATTTGAACTAGCTTGTTGAGCTAGTTCAACTCTAGTGTAAAATTATTTGTACTAGGTTATAGAGCTAGTTCAACTCTAGTGTATAATTATTTGAACTAGCTTGTAGAGCTAGTTCAACTCTAGTGGAAAACTATTTGAACTAGCATGTTCAACTAGTTCAACTCTAGTGTAAAATTATTTGAACTAGGTTATAGAGCTAGTTCAACTCTAGTGTAAAATTATTTGTACTAGGTTATAGAGCTAGTTCAACTCTACTGCAAAATTATATGAACTATCCTGTAGAGCTAGTTCAACTCTAGTGTAAAATTATTTGTGCTAGGTTATAGAGCTAGTTCAACTCT
>NC_041384.1:548363452-548367530 GCF_002162155.2 Triticum dicoccoides
CTAGCTTGTAGAGCTAGTTCAACTCTAGTGGAAAACTATTTAACTAGCCTATAGAGCTAGTTCAACTCTACTGTAAAATTATTTGAACTAGTTTTTAGAGCTAGTTCAACTCTAGTGTAAAATTATTTGTACTAGGTTATAGTGCTAGTTCAACTCTTGTGTAAAATTATATGAACTAGCCTGTAGAGCTACTTCAACTCTAGTGTAAATTATTTGAACTAGCCTGTAGAGCTAGGTCAACTCTAGTGTATAATTATTTGAACTAGGTTGTAGAGCAAGTTCAACTCTAGTGTAAAATTATTTGTACCAGTTTATAGAGCTAGTTCAACTCTAGTGTAAAATTATTTGTACTAGGTTATAGAGCTAGTTCAACTCTAGTATAAAATTATTTGAACTATAGGGTTATAGAGCTAGTTCAACTCTAGTATAAAATTATTTGAACTATCCTGTAGTGCTAGTTCAAATCTAGTGCGAAATTATTTGTACAAGGTTATCGTGCTAGTTCAACTCTAGTGTAAAATTATTTGAACTAGCTTGTTGAGCAAGTTCAACTCTAGTGTAAAATTATTTGAACTAGCTTGTAGAGCTAGTTCAACTCTAGTGTAAAATTATTTGTACTAGGTTATAGAGCTAGTTCAATTCTTGTGTAAAATTAAATGAACTAGCCTGTACAGCTAGTTCAACTCTAGTGTAAAATTATTTGAACTAGCATGTAGAGCTAATTCAACTCTAGTGATGATTATTTGAACTAGCTTGTAGATCTAGTTCAATTCTAGTGTAAAATAATTTGAACTATAGGGTTATAGAGGTAGTTCATCTCTAGTATAAAATTACTTGAACTAGCCTGTAGTGCTAGTTGAACTCTAGTGCAAAATTATTTGTACTAGGTTATCGCGCTAGTTCAACTCTAGTGTAAAATTATTTGAACTAGATTGGTGAGCTAGTTCAACTCTAGTGTAAAATTATTTGAACTAGCTTGTAGAGCTAGTTGAACTCTAGTGTAAAATTAATTGAACTAGCCTATAGAGGTAGTTCAACTCTAGTGTAAAATTATTTAAACTAGCTTGTAAAGCTAGTTCAACTCTAGTGTAAAATTATTTGAACTAGCCTATAGAGCTAGTTCAACTCTAGGGTAAAATTATTTGAACTAGCCTATAGAGCTAGTTTAACTCTAGAGTAAAATTATTTAAACTAGCTTGTAGAACTAGTTCAACACTACTGGAAAACTATTTGAACTAGCCTGTAGAGCTAGTTCAACTATAGTTTAAAATTATTTGAACTAGCTTGTAGACTTATTTCAACTCTAGTGTAAAATTATTTGTACTAGGTTATAGAGCTAGTTCAACTCTTGTGTAAAATTATTTGAACTAGCCTGTAGAGCTTGTTCAAATATAGTGTAAAATTATTTAAACTAGCATGTAGAGCTAGTTCAACTCTAGTGTATAATTTTTTGAACTAGCTTGTAGAGCTAGTTCAAATCTAGTGTAAAATTATTAGTACTAGGTTATGGAGCTAGTTCAACTCTAGCGTAAAATTATTTGAACTAGGTTATAGAGCTAGTTAAACTCTAGTGTAAAATTATTTGTACTAGATTATAGAGCTAGTTCAACTCTGGTGTAAAATAATTGACCTAGTTTGTAGAGCTAGTTCAACTCTAGTGTAAAATTAGTTGTACTAGGTTATAGAGCTAGTTCAACTCTAGTGTATAATTATTTGAACTAGCTTGTAGAGCTAGTTCAACTCTAGTGGAAAACTATTTGAACTAGCCTGTACAGCTAGTTCAACTCTAGTGTAAAGTTATTTGTACAAGGTTATAGAGCTAGTTCAACTCTTGTGTAAAATTATATGAAATAGCCTATAGAGCTAGTTCAACTCTAGTGTAAAATTATTTGAACTAGCCTGTAGAGCTAGTTCAACTCTAGTGTATAATTATTTGAACTAGCTTGTAAAACTAGTTCAACTCTAGTGTAAAATTATTTGTACTAGGTTATAGAGGTAGTTCAACTCTTCTGTAAAATTATTTGAACTAGCCTGTAGAGCTAGATCAATTCTAGTGTAAAATTATTTGAACTAGCATGTACAGTTAGTTCAACTCTAGTGTATAATTATTTGAACTAGCTTGTAGAACTAGTTCGACTCTAGTGTATAATTATTTGTGTACTAGATTATAGAGCTAGTTCAACTCTACTGTAAAATTATTTGAACTAGGTTATAGAGCTAGTTCAACTCTAGTGTAAAATTATTTGTACTAGGTTATAGAGCTAGTTCAACTCTAGTGTAAAACTATTTGAACTAGCATGTAGAGCTGGTTCAACTCTAGTGTAAAATTATTTGTACTAGGTTATAGAGCTAGTTAAACTCTAGTGTAAAATTATTTGTACTAGGTTATAGAGCTAGTTCAAATCTAGTGTAAAATAATTGACCTAGCTTGTAGAGTTGTTCAACTCTAGTGTAAAATCATTTGTACTAGGTTATAGAGCTAGTTCAACTGTAGTGTATAATTATCTGAACTAGCTTGTAAAGCTAGTTCAACTCTAGTGGAAAACTATTTGAACTAGCCTGTAGAACTAGTTCAACTCTAGTGTAAAATTATTTGAACTAGGTTATAGAGCTAGTTCAACTCTAGTGTAAAATTATTTGTACTAGGTTATAGAGCTAGTTCAACTCTACTGTAAAATTATATGAACTATCCTGTAGAGCTAGTTCAACTCTAGTGTAAAATTATTTGTGCTAGGTTATAGAGCTAGTTCAACTCTAGTTTAAAATTATTTAAACTAGCTCATAGAGCTAGTTCAAAACTAGTATAAAATTATTTGAACTAGCCTGTAGTGCTAGTTTAACTCTAGTGCAAAATTATTTGTACTAGGTTATCGCGCTAGTTCAACTGTAGTGTAAAATTATTTGAACTAGCTTGTTGAGCTAGTTCAACTCTAGTGTAAAATTATTTGAACTAGCCCATAGAGCTAGTTCAACTCTAGTGTAAAATTATTTGAACTAGCCTATAGAGCTAGTTCAAGTCTAGTGTAAAAAAATTTAAACTAGCTTGTAGAGCTAGTTCAACACTAGTGGAAAACTATTTGAACTAGCCTGTAGAGCTAGTTCAACTCTAGTGTAAAATTATTTGAACTAGCTTGTAGAGCTAGTTCAACTCTAGTGTAAAATTATTTGTACTAGGTTATAGAGCTAGTTCAACTCTTGTGTAAAATTATTTGAACTAGCCTGTAGAGCTAGTTCAAATATATTGTAAAATTATTTGAACTAGCCTGTAGAGCTAGTTCAACTCTACTGTATAATTTTTTGAACTAGCTTGTAGAGCTAGTTCAAATCTAGTATAAAATTATTTGTACTAGGTTATAGAGCTAGTTCAACTCTAGTGTAAAATTATTTGAAGTAGGTTATAGAGCTAGTTAAACTTTAGTGTAAAATTATTTGTACTAGGTTATAGAGCTCGTTCAACTCTAGTGTAAAATAATTGACGTAGCTTGTAGAGCTAGTTCAACTCTAGTGTAAAATTATTTGTACTAGGTTATAGAGCTAGTTCAACTCTAGTGTATAATTATTTGAACTAGCTTGTAGAGCTAGTTCAACACTAGTGGAATACTATTTGAACTAGCCTGTAGAGCTAGTTCAACTCTAGTGTAAAATTATTTGAACTAGCTTGTAGAGCTAGTTCAACTCTAGTGTAAAATTATTTGTACTAGGTTATAGAGCTAGTTTAACTCTTGTGTAAAATTATTTGAACTAGCCTATAGAGCTTGTTCAAATATAGTGTAAAATTATTTGAACTAGCCTGTAGAGCTAGTTCAACTCTAGTGTATAATTTTTTGAACTAGCTTGTAAAGCTAGTTCAAATCTAGTGTAAAATTATTTGTACTAGGTTATAGAGCTAGTTCAACTCTAGTGTAAAATTATTTGAACTAGGTTATAGAGGTAGTTCAACTCTAGTGTAAAATTATTTGTACTAGGTTATAGAGCTAGTTCAACTCTAGTGTAAAACTATTTGAACTAGCATGTAGAGCTAGTTCAACTCTATTGTAAAATTATTTGAACTAGGTTATAGAGCTAGTTCAACTCTTGT
>NC_041384.1:548367681-548400185 GCF_002162155.2 Triticum dicoccoides
CTAGGTTATAGAGCTAGTTCAACTCTAGTGTAAAACTATTTGAACTAGCATGTAGAGCTAGTTCAACTCTAGTGTAAAATTATTTGAACTAGCTTGTAGAGCTAGTTCGACTCTAGTGTAAAATTATTTGAACTAGGTTATAGAGCTAGTTCAACTCTAGTGTAAAATTATTTGTACTAGGTTATAGAGCTAGTTCAACTCTAGTGTAAAACTATTTGAACTAGCATGTAGAGCTAGTTCAACTCTAGTGTAAAATTATTTGAACTAGCTTGTAGAGCTAGTTCAACTCTAGTGTAAAATTATTTGTACTAGGTTATAGAGTAAGTTCAACTCTAGTGTAAAATTATTTGAACTAGCTTGTAGAGCTAGCTCAACACTAGTGTAAAATTAGTTGTACTAGGTTATAGAGCTAGTTCAACTCTATTGTAAAATTATTTGTACTAGGTCATAGAGTTAGTTCAACTCTATTGTAAAAATATTTGAACTAGGTTATGTAGCTAGTTCAACTCTAGTGTAAAATTATTTGTACTAGGTTATAGAGCTAGTTCAACTCTAGTGTAAAATTATTTGTACTAGGTTATAGAGCTAGTTCAACTCTAGTGTAAAATTATTTGTACTAGGTTATAGAGCTAGTTCAACTCTTGTGTAAAATTATATGAACTAGCCTGTAGAGCTAGTTCAACTCTAGTGTAAAATTATTTGAACTAGCCTGGAGAGCTAGTTCAACTCTAGTGTATAATTATTTGAACTAGCCTGTAGAGCTAGTTCAACTCTAGTGTAAAATTATTTGTATTAGGTTATAGAGCTAGTTTAACTCTAGTGTAAAATTATTTAAACTAACTCGTAGAGCTAGTTCAACACTAGTGAAAAACTATTTGAACTAGCATGTAGAGCTAGTTCAAATAGCCCTACAACGGGATCCGCGGCCGCCCGGCATTGGCCAAGTTCATGGCGAAGGCACACTACGCCTACAACATGCTAAAGATGCCCGGGCCGTTGACCAGCATCTCCGTCCCCTCCGACAAGAAGGACGCGCTGATCTGCGCCGGCCAACTCTATCGGGAAGCAGTTGCAGCAGTTGCCGTCAAGGCACCTGCTCCTTCCGCTGACGGCCCGGGAGGGAAAATGGAGCCCGGCAAGACCTCTCGCACCCGCTCCGGCAAGCGCACCTCCTCGGAGTGTTGTGCTAGCGTTGAGGATGTGCCAGAGAGCTCTACTGACAAGAGCAAGAGATCCAGAGCCGAGCCACCGCAGACCAAGAAGGTGCTTGTCGGGGAGGATGGCACGGGAGGGGCCTTCGTAATAGGCTCCACCCTCGACGGCAAATAGGAAGGCGCGCTCATCACCTTCCTGCAGGCAAATGTCGACGTGTTTGCATGGCAAGCGTCCGACATCCCCGGTGTTCCCAAGGAGGTGATTGAGAACCACCTAGCTGTCTGCCCCCACGCGCGGCCCGTCAAGCGGAAGGTCAGAAAGCAGGCTTTGGAAAGGCAGGAGTTCATCATAGAGTAGATCAGGAAGTTGGAAGCAGCAGGTTTGGTGAGAGGGGTGCTCCACCCGACGTGGTTGGCCAATCCAGTAGTGGTGCGCAAGGCGAATGGGAAGTGGAGGCTGTGTATTGATTACACAGATATTAATTAGGCTTGCCCTAAGGACCCCTTCCCATTGCCGCGCATCGACCAGATTGTTGAGTCCACGGCCAGGTGTGATCTGTTATCATTCCTCGACGCCTACTCAGGCTACCACCAATTCTTTATGACAAGAGAGGATGAAGAGAAGACGGCATTCATCACCCCATGTGGTACGTATTGCTTTTTACGGATGCCTTTCGGGTTGAAGAGTGCCAGCTCAACATTTGCGAGATCAGTACAAATTGGTTTTGAACCTTAGCTCCATAGAAATATGAGGCATGAACCGTGCCTCATGGGCAAGATGACTAAAGCTTCAACCTGATAAGCTCGAACCCAAATTGGAGAAATGTGTCTTCATAGGATATCCAAAGGAGACTATTGGATACACCTTCTATCACAGATCCGAAGGCAAGACTTCTGTTGCTAAGTTCGGAAACTTTCTAGAGAAGGAGTTTCTCTCGAAAGAAGTGAGTGGGAGGAAAGTAGAACTTGACGAGGTAACTGTACCTGCTCCCTTATTGGAAAGTAGTGCATCACAGAAAACTGTTTCTGTGACACCTACACCAATTAGTGAGGAAGCTAACGATAATGATCATGAAACTTCAGGACAAGATACTACTGAACCTTGTAGATCAACCAGAGTGAGATCCGCGCCAGAGTGTTATGGTAATCCTGTTCTAGAAGTCATGCTGCTAAATCATGATGAACCTATGAACTATGAAGAAGCGATGGTGAGCCCAGATTCCACAAAATGGCTTAAAGCCATGAAATCTGAGATGGGATCCATGTATGAGAACAAAGTGTGGACTTTGGTTGACTTGCCCAATGATCGGCAAGCAATTGAGAATAAATGGATCTTCAAGAAGAAGACTGACACCGACGGTAATATTACTGTCTACAAAGCTCGACTTGTCGCAAAAGGGTTTCGGCAAGTTCAAGGGATTGACTACGATGAGAGCTTCTCACTCGTAGCGATGCTTAAGTCTGTCCGAATCATGTTAGCAATTGCCGCATTTTATGATTATGAAATTTGGCAGATGGATGTCAAAACTACATTCCTGAATGGATTTCTGGAAGAAGAGTTGTATATGATGCAACCAGAAGGTTTTGTCGATCCAAAGGGAGCTAACAAAGTGTGCAAGCTCCAGCGATCCATTTATGGACTGGTGCAAGCCTCTCGGAGTTGGAATAAACGCTTTGATAGTGTGATCAAAGCATTTGGTTTTATACAGACTTTCAGAGAAGCCTGTATTTACAAGAAAGTGAGTGGGAGCTCTGTAGCATTTCTGATATTATATGTGGATGACATATTACTGATTGGAAATGATATAGAATTTCTGGATAGCATAAAGGGATACTTGAATAAGAGTTTTTCAATGAAAGACCTCAGTGAAGCTGCTTACATATTAGGCATTAAGATCTATAGAGATAGATCAAGACGCTTAATTGGACTTTCACAAAGCACATACCTTGACAAAGTTTTGAAGAAGTTCAAAATGGATCAAGCAAAGAAAGGGTTCTTGCCTGTGTTACAAGGTGTGAAGTTGAGTCAGATTCAATGCCCGACCACTGCAGAAGATTGAGAGAAAATGAAAGATGTTCCCTATGCTTCAGCCATAGGCTCTATCATGTATGCAATGCTGTGTACCAGACCTGCTGTGTGCCTTGCTATAAGTCTAGTAGGGAAGTACCAAAGTAATCCAGGAGTGGATCACTGGACAACGGTCAAGAACATCCTGAAGTACCTTAAAAGGACTAAGGATATGTTTCTCGTATATGGAGGTGACAAAGAGCTCATCATAAACGGTTACGTTGATGCAAGCTTTGACACTGATCCGAACGATTCTAAATCGCAAACCCGATATGTGTTTACATTAAACGGTGGAGCTGTCAGTTGGTGCAGTTCTAAACAAAGCGTCGTGGCGGGATCTACATGTGAAGCGGAGTACATAGCTGCTTCGGAAGCAGCAAACGAAGGAGTCTGGATGAAGGAGTTCATATCCGATCTAGGTGTCATACCTAGTGCGTCGGGTCCAATGAAAATCTTTTGTGACAATACTGGTGCAATTGCCTTGGCGAAGGAATCCAGATTTCACAAAAGAACCAAGCACATCAAAAGACGCTTCAATTCCATCCGGGATCTAGTCCAGGTGGGAGACATAGAGATTTGCAAGATACATACGGATCTGAATGTAGCAGACCCGTTGACTAAGCCTCTTCCACGAGCAAAACATGATCAACACCAAGGCTCCATGGGTGTTAGAATCATTACCGTGTGATCTAGATTATTGACTCTAGTGCAAGTGGGAGACTGAAGGAAATATGCCCTAGAGGCAATAATAAAGTTATTATTTATTTCCTTATATCATGATAAATGTTTATTGTTCATGCTAGAATTGTATTAACCGGAAACATAATACATGTGTGAATACATAGACAAACAGAGTGTCACTAGTATGCCTCTACTTGAATAGCTCGTTAATCAAAGATGGTTATGTTTCCTAACCATGGACAAAGAGTTGTCATTTCATTAACGGGATCACATCATTAGTTGAATGATCTGATTGACATGACCCATTCCATTAGCTTAGCACCCGATCGTTTAGTATGTTGCTATTGCTTTCTTCATGACTTATATATGTTCCTATGACTGTGAGATTATGCAACTCCCGTTTGCCGGAGGAACACTTTGTGTGCTACCAAACGTCACAATGTAACTGGGTGATTATAAAGGTGCTCTATAGGTGTCTCCAAAGGTACATGTTGGGTTGGCGTATTTCGAGATTAGGATTTGTCACTCCGATTGTCGAAGAGGTATCTCTGGGCCCTCTCAGTAATGCACATCACTGAAGCCTTGCAAGCATTGCAACTAATGAGTTAGTTGCGGGATGATGTATTACGGAACAAGTAAAGAGACTTGCCGGTAACGAGATTGAACTAGGTATGGAATACCGACGATCGAATCTCGGGCAAGTAACATACCGTTGACAAAGGGAACAACGTATGTTGTTATGCGGTCTGACCGATAAAAGATCTTCGTAGAATATGTAGGAGCCAATATGAGCATCTAGGTTCCGCTATTGGTTATTGACCGGAGACGTGTCTCGGTCATGTCTACATTGTTCTCGAACCCGTAGGGTCCGCACGCTTAAGGTTACGATGACAATTATATTATGAGTTTATACATTTTGATGTACCGAAGTTTGTTCGGAGTCCCGGATGTGATCACGGACATGACGAGGAGTCTTGAAATGGTCGAGACATAAAGATTGATATATTGGAAGCCTATGTTTGGATATCGGAAGTGTTCCGGGTGAAATCGGGATTTTATCGGAGTTCCGGGAGGTTACCGGAACCCCCCGGGAGGTATATGGGCCTTAGTGGGCCTTAGTGGAAGAGAGGAGAGGTGGCCATAGATGGGCCACGCGCCCCTCCCCCCCTTGGTCCAAATAGGACAAGGAGAGGGGGCCGGCCCTCCTTCCTCCTCTCTCTCCTTTTTCCCCCCTTCGCGAATCCTATTCCAACTAGGAAAGGGGGGGAGTCCTACTCCCGGAGGGAGTAGGACTCCTCCTGGCGCGCCTCCTCTTGGCCAGCCAGCCCCCCCTTTGAGCCTTTATATACGGAGGCAAGGGGCACCCCTAGAGACACAAGTTGATCCACGTGATCATATTCTTAGCCGTGTGCGGTGCCCCCTTCCACCATAGTCCTTGATAATATTATAGCGGTGCTTGGGCGAAGCCCTGCGACGGTAAAACATCAAGATCGTCACCACGCTGTCGTGCTGACGGAACTCTTCCCTGACACTTTGCTGGATCAGAGTCCGGGGATCGTCATCGAGATGAACGTGTGCTAGAACTCGGAGGTGCCGTAGTTTCGATGCTTGATCAGTCGGGCCGTGGAGACGTATGACTACATCAACCAAGTTAACGCTTCCGTTGTCGATCTACAAGGGTACGTAGATCACACTATCCCCCTCTCGTTGCTATGCATCACCATGATCTTGCGTGTGCGTAGGAAATTTTTTGAAATTACTACGAAACCCAACAACATAGTGGTCAAAACCAAGGACGGGCCAACTCTTGTGCAAGATCTAGAAGAGACATTTGCCAACCTGCGCAAGATCAACCTCAAGCTGAACCCTGAGAAGTGCGTCTTCGGCGTTCTGCCCGGCAAGCTTCTCGGATTCTTTGTGTCGCAGCATGGGATCGAGGCAAACCCAGACAAGATGAGGGCTATTGAACAGATCGAGGCGCCCAAGCGGATCAAGGATGTGCGTCGGCTCACCGGATGCGCTGCCGCCATGAGCCGGTTCATCTCCAAGTCCGCCGAGCGCGCCCTTCCCTTCTTCAAAATCTTGAAGAAGGCAGGCCCAATAGAGTGGACACCAGAAGTCAAGGCAGCACTGCAGGATCTGAAGAAATACCTTTCCACCACGCCGATACTGGTTGCGCCTAAACCACAAGAGTCGTTGCTGCTGTATCTAGTGGCGATGAATCAAGTGGTCAGCGCCGCACTGGTGGCACAGAGGGAGGTCGACAAGGAGGCGGCAATGGCGGCAGAACCAGCGGATGGCAAGCCAAAGATTCCCCCGACAGGGCTTGGTGCCGATAAGGTGCGGCCCCCGGTGGAGTCTGGTGCAACCAAGGCAATGCCCGGGCAGTCGAGTGAAGTGGTGCCAAAGAAGAAGATGATGCAGCACCCGGTTTACTTTGTCAGCTCCCTCTTGCAGGGGGCTAGGTCGAGGTATTCCGGCGTGCAAAAATTTCTCTTCGGCCTCCTTATGGCCTTGAGGAAGCTGCGTCACTACTTCCAGGCCCACGAGATCACTGTCGTCACCCGCCTCCCGTTGCAACAGATACTCCACAACCCGGACGCAACCAGAAGGATTGTGGAATGGGCCTTGGAGCTGTCAAGTTTCGATCTAAAGTTTGAAAGTACCTCGACAATTCAGAGCAGAGTCTTGGCGGAATTCATCGTAGAATGGACCTCGACGCCTGATGAAGAAATCCAGGAGACCACTCTCCCCGGCAAGGAAGCATACCGCGACTAGATCATGTACTTTGATGGGGATTTCTCGCTACAAGGCGCCGGTGCCGGTGTGCTACTCGTCGCACCCACCGAAGAACACCTCATGTACATGATCCAGATGCACTTCCCCAGGGAGATGTCCACCAACAACACTGCCGAGTACGAGGGATTGCTTGCCGGTCTCAGGATCGTGGCACACCTCAGGGTTAAGAAGCTCATCGTCAGGGGTGACTCGCAGCTCATTGTCAGGCAGGTCAACAAGGATTATCAGAGCCCATTGATGGAAGCCTACGTAAATGAGGCGAGGAAGCTGGAGGAACACTTTGACGTTATCCAGGCGGAGCACGTCCCCCGAGTGGAGAACAACATCGCTGATTACCTGTCAAAGCGTGCCGCATTCAAGCTACCTGTGGAACCAGGTACCTTTTTGCTCCGGTTAACTCAACCATCTGTCGAACCATCAATGGGGCAGAACAAGCAGAGGAAATCAGGTCCCGGCAAGTACTTTCCTACTAAGCCCCCTGGGCTGCCGGCAAGGGTGCTGTCGCGGACGCTGAGCCTGCCCAAAAGCGACTCGCTCCGACAGGGCGTCAAGCCCTGGCCATAGAGACAGCCGCTCTCATGGCAGAAGAAATGCCTTTGGTCCTTGCCGTCGAGCCCTGCTACCTCTTGAGCTTGCGTTGGATTTCCCCGAAGAGGAAGGGATGATGCAACAGAGTAGCGTAAGTATTTCCCTCAGTTTTTGAGAACCAAGGTATCAATCCAGTAGGAGGCCACGCTCAAGTCCCTCGTACCTGCACAAAATGATAGCTACTCGCAACCAATGCGATTAGGGGTTGTCAACCCCTTCACGGTCACTTACGAGAGTGAGATCTGATAGATATAATATTTTTGGTATTTTTGGTATAGAGATGCAAAGTGAAAAGTAAAAGCAAAGTAAAAAAAGCAAAGCAAGATTAAAGTGATGGAGATTAATATGATGAGAATAGACCCGGGGGCCATAGGTTTCACTAGTAGCTTCTCTTAAGAGCATAAGTATTCTACGGTGGGTGAACAAATTACTGTTGAGCACTTGATAGAATTGAGCATAGTTATGAGAATAACTAGGCATGATCATGTATATAGGCATCACGTCCGTGACAAGTAGACCGAAATAATTCTGCATCTACTACTATTACTCCACTCCTCGACCGCTATCCAGCATGCATCTAGAGTATTAAGTTAAAAACAGAGTAATGCTTTAAGCAAGATGACATGATGTAAAGAGATAAATTCATGCAATATGAAATAAATCCCATCTTGTTATCCTCGATGGCAACGATACAATACGTGCCTTGCTGCCCCTTCTATCACTGGGAAAGGACACCGCAAGATCGTACCCAAAGCCAAGCACTTCTCCCATGGCAAGAACTACCAATCTAGTTGGCCAAACCAAATGGATAATTTGAAGAGACTTGCAAAGATAACCAATCATACATAAAAGAATTCATAGAAGATTCAAATATTATTCATAAATAGACTTGATCATAAACCCACAATTCATCGGTCTCATCAAACATACCGCAAAAAGAAGATTACATCGAATAGATGTCCATAAGAGAGGGGGAGAACTTTGTATTGAGATCCAAAAAGAGAGAAGAAGCCATCTAGCTACTAACTATGGACCCGAAGGTCTGAGGTAAACTACTCACACTTCATCGGAGAGGCTATGATGATGTAGAAGCCCTCCATGATGACGGCCCTCTCCGGCGGAGCTCCGGAACAGGCCCCAAGATGGGATCTCGTGGATATAGAAAGATGCGGCGGTGGAATTAGGTTTTTGGCTCCTGTTCTGATCGTTTGGGGGTACGTAGGTATATATAGGAGGAAGGAGTACGTCGGTGGAGCACTGAGGGGCCCACGAGGTAGGGGGCGCGCCCTAGGGGGGCGCCCCCACCCTTGTGACCGCCTCTTTGACTCCTTGGAGTAGGGTCCAAGTCTCCTGGATCACGTTCGGTGAGAAAATCACGTTCCTGAAGGTACCATTCCGTTTGGACTCCGTTTGATATTCTGTTTCTCCGAAATACTGAAATAGGCAAAAAACAGCAATTCTGGGCTGGGCCTCCGGTTAATAGGTTAGTCCCAAAAATAATATAAAAGTGGAAAATAAAGCCCAATATAGTCCAAAATAGTAGATAATATAGCATGGAGCAATCAAAAATTATAGATACGTTGGAGACGTATCAGGCATCCCCAAGCTTAATTCCTGCTCGTCCTCGAGTAGGTAAATGATAAAAAGAGAATTTTTGATGCGGATTGCTACTTGGCATAATTTCAATGCAAATCTTCTTAATTGTGATATGAATATTCAGATTCGAAAGATTCAAGACAAAAGTTTATATTGACATAAAAATAATAATACTTCAAGCATACTAACAAAGCAATTATGTCTTCTCAAAATATCATGGGCAAAGAAAGTTATCCCTACAAAATCACATAGTCCGGCTATGCTCTATCTTCACCACACAAAGTATTTAAATCATGCACAACCCCGATGACAAGCCAAGCAATTGTCTCATACTCTAACTTTTCAAAACTTTCTCAATCTTCACGCAATACATGAGCGTGAGCCATGGATATAACACTATAGGTGGAATAGAATGGTGGTTGTGGAGAAGACAAAAAGAGGGGAAGATAGTCTCACATCAACTAGGCGTATCAACGGGCTATGGAGATGCCCATCAATAGATATCAATGTGAGTGAGTAGGGATTGTCATGCAACGGATGCACTAGAGCTATAAGTATATGAATGCTCAAAAAGAAACTAAGTGGGTGTGCATCCAACTTGCTTTCTCATGAAGACCTAGGGCAATTTGAGGAAGCCCATCATTGGGATATACAAGCCAAGTTCTATAATGAAAGATTCCCACTAGTATATGAAAGTGATAACATGAGAGACTCTCTATTATGAAGATCATGGTGCTACTTTGAAGCACAAGTGTGGTAAAATGATAGTAACATTGTCCCTTCTCTCTTTTTCTCTCATTTTTTTATTTGGGCCTTTCCTCTTTTTATGGCCTCTTTTCTTTCTCTTTTTATTTGGGCTTCTTTGGCCTCTTTTATTTATTTCTCGTCCGGAGTCTCATCCCGACTTATGAGGGAATCATAGTCTCCATCATTCTTTCCTCACTTGGGACAATGCTCTAAAAATGATGATCATCACACTTTTATTTTTCTTACAACTCAACAATTACAACTCGATACTTATAACAAAATATGACTCTATATGAATGCATCTGGCGGTGTACCGGGATATGCAATATGACAATTATGAATGTGTCATGATAAACTGAACGGTGGAAAGTTGCATGGCAATATATCTCGGAATGGCTATGGAAATGCCATGATAGGTAGGTATGGTGGCTGTTTTGAGGAAGGTATATGGTAGGTGTATGATACTGGTGAAAGGTGCGCGGTATTAGAGAGGCTAGCAAAGGTGGAAGGGTGAGAGTGCGTATAATCCATGGACTCAACATTAGTCATAAATAACTCATATACTTATTGCAAAAATCTAGAAGTTATCAAAGCAAAGTATTATGTGCATGCTCCTAGGGGGATAGATTGGTAGGAAAACACCATCTCTTGTCCCCGACCGCCACTCATAAGGAAGACAATCAATAAATAAATCATGCTCCGACTTCATCACATAACGGTTCACCATACGTGCATGCTACGGGAATCAAAAACTTTAACACAAGTATTATTTAAATTCACAACTACTCAACTAGCATGACTCTAATATTATCACCTCCATATCTCAAAACAATTATCATGCTTCAATCTTTTCTTAGTATTCAACACACTCAAAAGAAAATTTCACAAATCTTGAATACCAAGCATATTATTATGAAGCAAATTACCATGCTATTAAGAAACTCTCAAAATAATACAGGTGAAGCATGAGAGATCAATAGTTTCTTTAAAACAAATCCACCACCGTGCTCTAAAAGATCTAAATGAAGCACATAGAGCAAAATTATAACACTCAAAAGATGTAAGTGAAGCACATAGAGCAAAACTACATAGCTCAAAAGATATAAGTGAAGCACATAGAGTATTCTATCAAATTTTAATTCATGTATGGCTCTCTAAAAAGGTGTGTACAGCAAGGATGATTGTGGCATACTAAAACACAAAGACACAAATAATACAAGACGCTCCAAGCAAAACACATATCATGTTGGTGAATAAAAATATAGCTCCAAGTAAATTACCGATGGAAGTGGACGAAAGAGGGGATGCCTTCCGGGGAATCCCCAAGCTTTGACTTTTTGGTGTCCTTGGATTATCTTGGGGGTTCCATGGGAATCCCCAAGCTTAGTCTCTTGCCACTCTTTGTTCCATAATCCATCAAAAGAATTCACCCAAAACTTGAAAACTTCACAACACAAAACTTAAAGTAGAAAACTCGTGAGCTCCGTTAGCGAAAGAAAACAAAAAACCACTTCAAGGTACTGTAATGAACTCATTATTTATTTATATTTGTGTTAAACCTACTGTATTCCAACTTCTCTATGGATTATAAACTATTTTACTAACCATAGATTCATCAAAATAAGCAAACACCACACGAAAAACAGAATCTGTCAAAAACAGAACAGTCTGTAGTAATCTGTAGCTAGCACAATATCTGGAAACCCAAAAATTCTAAAATAAATTCCTGGACGTGAGGAATTTATCTATTAATCATCTGAGAAAATAATTAACTAAATAGCACTCTTCAAATAAAAATGACAGCAGTTCTCGTGAGCGCTAAAGTTTCTGTTTTTTACAGCAAGTTCAACAAGACTTTCCCCAAGTCTTCTCAACGGTTCTACATGGCACAAACACTAATTAAACACAAAAAACACAACCAAAACAGAGGCTAAATAATTTATTTATTACTAAACAGGAGCAAAAGTCAAGTAATAAAAACAAAATTGGGTTGCCTCCCAACAAGCGCTATCGTTTAACGCCCCTAGCTAGGCATAATAGCGAGGATAGATCTAGGTATTGCCATCTTTGGTAGGCAATCCATAAGTGGCTCTCATGATAGTTTCATATGGCAATTTTATTTTCTTTCTTGGAAAGTGTTCCATGCCCCCTTTTAATGTAAATTGAAATCTAATATTCCCTTCCTTCATATCAATAATCGCACCAACCGTTCTAAGGAAAGGTCTACCAAGAATAATAGGGCAAGAAGGATTGCAATCTATATCAAGAACAATGAAATCTACGGGCACATAATTCCTATTTGCAACAATAAGAACATCATTAATCCTTCCCATAGGTTTCTTAATAGTAGAATCCGCAAGATGCAAGTTTAGAGAGCAATCATCAAAATTACGGAAATCTAGCAAATCACACAAAGTCTTGGGAATAGTGCAGACACTAGCACCCAAATCACACAAAGCATAAAACTCATGATCTTTAATTTTAATTTTAATAGTTGGTTCCCACTCACCATAGAGTTTTCTAGGGATAGAAACTTTCAACTCAAGTTTTTCTTCATAAGATTGCATCAAGGCATCAACAATATGTTCGGTGAAGGCTTTCTTTTGACTATAAGCATGTGGAGAATTTAGCACGGATTACAACAAGGAAATACAATCACTTAAAGAGAAACTTTCATAATTAAATTCCTTGAAATCCAATATAGTGGGTTTAGCAACATCTAGATTTTTATTTCTTTCAATCCCATTTTCATCAATTTCATCATAAAGATCTAAATACTCTGGATTTTTAGAAAGCCTTCTAGGTAAAGGAAGATCATATTCAGTTTCATCAAGATTCATATTGCAAAACAAAGATTTAATAGGAGACACATCAATAACTTTTAGATCTTCATCTTGATTTTCATAGGAATTCGCTTTAGCGGCCATCTTATTGACTAAGGTGGCTTGCATATCCGAAATTTCAGCAGTCATCTTTTCTAGACGAGCAATTTGGGATCTTATACCATGAAATTCTTTAGACATATCATCAAGCTCTTTATTCATATAACTCATAAAACTTTTTTGTTGTTTAAGCTCGTTTCTAAAGAAATTATTATGCTCGAATTGCAAAACCATAAACTTCCTAACGTTGTTTTCAACCTCCTCTAACCCTTTAAGGTGAAGATCACCAAATCTCGGTTGAGCCATCGCGACAAACAAGCAATCCAACACACGAGCAAACAAAAAGGCAAGCGAGAAAGGAGAGGGGGGATAGAGGGAGAGAGAGGGCGAATAAAACGGCAATGGTGAAGTGGGGGAGAGGGAAACGAGAGGCAAATGGCAAATAATGTAATGCGAGAGATAGGGGTTGTGATGGGTACTTGGTATGTTGACTTTTGCGTAGACTCCTCGGCAAAGGCGCCAGAAATCCTTCTTGTTACCTCTTGATCTTGCGCTGGATTTCCCCGAAGAGGAAGGGATGATGCAGCAGAGTAGCGTAAGTATTTCCCTCAGTTTTTGAGAACCAAGGTATCAATCCAGTAGGAGGCCACGCTCAAGTCCCTCGTACCTGCACAAAACGATAGCTACTCGCAACCAACGCGGTTAGGGGTTGTCAATCCCTTCACGGTCACTTACGGGAGTGAGATCTGATAGATTTAACATTTTTGGTATAGAGATGCAAAGTGGAAAGTAAAAGCAAAGTAAAAAAGCAAAGCAAGATTAAAGTGATGGAGATTAATATGATGAGAATAGACCCGGGGGCCATAGGTTTCACTAGTGGCTTCTCTCAAGAGCATAAGTATTCTACGGTGGGTGAACAAATTACTGTTGAGAAATTGACAGAATTGAGCATAGTTATCAGAATATCTTGGCATGATCATGTATATAGGCATCACGTCCGTGACAAGTAGATCGAAACAATTCTGCATCTACTACTATTACTCCACTCATCGACTGCTATCCAGCATGCATCTAGAGTATTAAGTTAAAAACAGAGTAACACTTTAAGCAAGATGACTTGATGTAGAAAGATAAATTCATGCAATATGAAATAAACCCCATCTTGTTATCCTCGATGGCAATGATACAATACGTGCCTTGCTGCCCCTTTTGTCACTGGGAAAGGACACCGCAAGATCGAACCCAAAGCTAAGCACTTCTCCCATGGTAAGAACTACCAATCTAGTTGGCCAAACCAAACGGATAATTCGAAGAGACTTGCAAAGATAACCAATCATACATAAAAGAATTCAGAGAAGATTCAAATATTATTCATAGATAGACTTGATCATAAACCCACAATTCATCGGTCTCAACAAACACACCGCAAAAAGAAGATTACATCGAATAGATCTCCACAAGAGAGGGCGAGAACTTTGTATTGAGATCCAAAAAGAGAGAAGAAGCCATCTAGCTACTAACTATGGACCCGAAGGTCTGAGGTAAACTACTCACACTTCATCGGAGAGGCTATGATGACGTAGAAGCCCTCCGTGATGACGGCCCTCTCCGGCGGAGCTCCGGAACAGGCCCCAAGATGGGACCTCGTGGATATAGAAAGATGCGGTGGTGGAATTAGGTTTTTGGCTCCTGTTCTGATCGTTTGGGGTTACGTAGGTATATATAGGAGGAATGAGTACGACGGTGGAGCACCGAGGGGCCCACGAGGCAGGGGGCGCGCCCTAGGGGGGCACGCCCCCCACCCTCGTGACCGCCTCTTTGACTCCTCGGAATAGGGTCCAAGTCTCCTGGATCACGTTCGGTGAGAAAATCACGTTCCCAAAGGTTTTATTCCGTTTGGACTCCGTTTGATATTCTGTTTCTCCGAAATACTGAAATAGGCAAAAAAACAGGAATTCTGGGCTGGGCCTCCGGTTAATAGGTTAGTCCCAAAAATAATATAAAAGTGGAAAATAAAGCCCAATATAGTCCAAAACAGTAGATAATATAGCATGGAGCAATCAAAAATTATAGATACGTTGGAGACATATCAAGCCCCAGGCTCCGGCATGGGTGCAACATACCGTCCACTTCCTCCAAACAGGGGAGCTTCCTGAGGAGTAGGAAGAAGCAGAGAAAGTAGCCCGTCGATCCGCCCTGTACCAGTTTGTCGATGATGTCCTGTACCGGAGGAGGCCAAACGGTGTGAAACTCAAGTGCATCCCCCGGGAGGAAGGACTGGAGCTGTTCGCGGAGATACATGGAGGCATATGTGGCTCCCACATAGGGTCAAGGGCCCTTGCCGGGAAGGCATTCCGACAAGGTTTCTTCTGTCCCACCGCCCTTCGGGATGCGACGGCACTAGTAACCAAGTGTGAAGCATGCCAGTTCCATTCAAAGAAGCTTCATCAGCCGGCTCAAGCCCTTCAAACAATCCCTCTCTCCTGGCCATTCTCGGTCTGGGGGCTCGATATACTGGGCCCTTTCCCCCACACTGTCGGGGGCTTTGAGTACTTGTACATTGCAATCGACAAGTTCACAAAGTGGCTGGAAGTGGAAGTAGTGAGGAAGGTGACTGCTCAGTCAGCCGTCAAGTTCTTCAAAGGACTGGTCTGCCGTTTTGGTCTGCCAAATAGAGTCATCACCGACAATGGCACGCAGTTCACAAGCCACACCTTCATGCAGTACATCCAAGACCTCGGTAGCAAGGTTTGTTTTGCTTCCATGGCACATCCACAGAGCAATGGCCAAGCAGAGAGGGCAAATGCTGAAGTGTTGCGAGGCCTGAGAACGAAGACCTTTGACAAGCTGCACAAGAGTGGAAGGCGCTGGATTGATGAGTTGCCAGCGGTTCTTTGGTCGATCAGGACGACACCAAATCGAGCCACCGGCCAAACACCTTTTTCCCTAGTATACAGGGCAGAAGCAGTTCTCCCCACGGAACTCATATATGGGTCACCTCGACTGCTCGCTTATGATGAGCTTGAGCAAGAGCCGTTGTGCCAAGATGACGCGATGCTCCTTGAGGAAGATCGTCTTCAGGCGGCTATGAGAGTGCACGCTACCAGCAAGCCTTGCGCCGCTATCGTAGCCGCAAGGTTCATGCCCGAAGCCTTGAGGAAGGCGACCTTGTTCTTCGGCGCGTTCAGTCGGCCAAGAATTCCAACAAGTTGACGCCGAAGTGGGAAGGCCCTTATCGGGTAATGCGAGTCACCAGGCCTAGCGTAGTCCACCTGGAGACTGAAGATGCCGTCCTAGTGAGCAACTCCTGGAACATCGAGCATCTTCGCAAGTTTTACCCATAAGGCGCGGCTTGCCGGGCCTCCCAGCAAGCCACCTTTTGTACAAGCTTTGCCGACAAGGCATGTGACCCTTTGTACAAAGCCAGGCACAGAACCTGAGCATAAATAAATGAAGTGCTGGCGCCCTAAGTTATAGCATGCATGCTAGGTCGAGTCTCTTCCTTGGTTAGGGTTGATAGTGCTTAGCGGCGACTAAGCCCTAGCCTAGAGGTCGAGTGCGCGTCTGTCTGTTACTTTTCTGTCCTCCTTTGGTTCGTAGGGCACATGAGCACTTCTGCTGAGCTACTCGAAAAGAAGGAAATGGACCGGTGCCCCAACCCCGGCAAGCTAGAGTTGCCGGGGGCTGCAAGCACAAGGATCCAACCGCGGCAAGATGAGATTACCAAGGGCTGCGGATCTAGATAAGTCTTTTATCCTCTGTCATTCATTTAGGAACCAGACTGGGGCATAAGAAACCTCGTTTTTATCTCTAGGCTGCCGTGCTCCCTTTTTTCCTATACCTAGGGATTATTTCCTGGGTCCGGATTTGGTCGTAGCCGCGGCGGCAAGGAGGTAGGACGCGGAGCCTAAAGCCCACTTCATCCCTGCCTCCGCCAAGAGCGCGAGAACGGTCGAGTGGAGTGGGGGGACGACAAGGCCTATTGCCGGGCGAAAAACGTTTATCTTAAAACAATAACAAGGATTCACTCCTTGTCGTGGGATTTACCCATGAACGAAAAACCTGGCAAGCATCCCTTTTTCATTAAAAACATCCCATACAGGTACAGTTCGTGCGAGATGAAAAACATGAGCAAGGGGATTACAAGTTTCAAATTTAACAAGGGCCCGCAGGCTTACAATGTAAAAAAGAGATAAGATGCCCGTAATCCCTTTCTTGTCCCTCTCCTCAGGAGGCAGGTCAAGGAGGCGAAAGGGCAAAAGGGGGGCCTAGGCGAGCTACGAGCAGCAGAAAGCACCAAGAGAACATCTCGGTGGCCACCCACGGGCGGGCCGGTGATGACGGTGCCAGGAAAGGAGCTGGAAGACGAGGCGGCATGACCGGCAATACGTGATGAAGGCGTCAGTGCCCGCGTACTCCAAGTTGACGGCCTTGCCGCCCGCCCTCTTCCTTTCCTGCAGCCTCCCGACGCCAGCCGCCCAAGGAGACAGCACCAAGAAGTTCGAGGAGCTAGCCCTACCCCCGGCTAGCTTCTACCGGAGGAGCGGCCAGGTGCAGATGCTGCTGCTTCCGCTCCCGCCCAGGAGCAGGGTGTCCGACGCCTAGTCGGACTCGTCCCCATTGTCCGCCCCACTGTCATCCTCGTCGCTCTCACTTGAGGACGAGCTTCCATCGTCAGAATCTCCATTAGAGGAGCTCTCCACACAGCATTTCAGACGAGTTCCAAACTCTCCGAAGACCTTGACGGAGAGCAGGCCGTCCTCCATTAACTTGAAGTAGAGGACGAGCCCCACCGTTAGGCTGTGGATGCGGGCGAATGTCTTCCATCCACGGCGGAGATACATAACTCAAGGAGCCGGGAAGTCGACGTCGACCCGCGTGCCCCCGTTCCCGCATCCCCTCATGTGCAACCTGAGGGTCTGGGGCGGGGCACGCTCCATCACGCGAGCGAACGGAGTGGGGAGACTAAGACGACGACGCGGGGGCCGGCAGAGCCTGATGAAGAACTCGCAAGGCTGGTCTTCAACGTGGCCCTCCATCGGGAAGGGCATCATTGGCAGGGGCGAGGCCGGCGCGTCGCCCCGTCCTCCTCTTCCCCGAGCGCTACGGCCTCTGCCCCGGCCTCTCCCATGGCCTCGCCCCCTCCCCTTCCCCTCGCGGTCGGTTCCACCACCACGGGTTCAGAAGGGGGAGGGACACGTTGTTGAGCGGCAACCCTCGCGCCACCGTCGAAGGACCAGGATTCCCTTTCTCCATGGCGGGTGAGAGGAAGGAGCAGAAGCAGAGGGAGATAGAAGATGGAAGAATACAGGGTGCCATTTCCCCCCATCCTCCACTTTATAAAGGAACGGGGTTGAGGCTCGGCCGCCCCGCTCGGCCAATCTAGACACCGGAGGCGTGGGGAATCAGGACCGACCCGCCGCCCCAACCAGCGGTGGCCCAGTTTCTCGCCTCCACTGTTTGCCACCACAAGCGCATGAAAGACGTGTGGCAGACGTGCAGAACTGGGGGACGGGTGAGGCGACCTCTCCCCACCCCGTGATCATGGGGAGTGGATGTCTTGAAGACCGCACCCCGACCCCGCTCAGTAAATGAGTCGCGCCTCCACGCCTCCCTCTTTTTACGGGGAAGACGCGAGCCGCCTCTTTACTGCGATGTGACGCATGCATGTGGAAACCGCCCCACGCATGCCGCCCACGTCACGCACACCCCTCCATGCTGCGCCATGCACGTGGGTCGTGGGAGGCGGAGCGCGTGAAGAATCTTACCACGGTAAAAACCGCCCCACCTGCCCGTGCACCGTTTTGGGCCTGGCCCAACAACGTGTTGCGCTTATGTGTGGCCCAGGCCCGGGGGTTCCTGTCGGTGTACAAAAATAGGGGCGCATCTTTGTACCCATTTTTTCCTGTGCACGGGCAGTCAGAGCCGCGCCCACGACCACACTAAGCAGAATGAGGGAGGTGAGCCAAGGTAAGATCGAAGCCCAAGACAATCAAAGCAACGCCAAGGCCAAGACCACAAAGAGCAGAGGGATGAAGCAAGTTCCCCCGGCAAGACCCTTGCCGGGTGGCCTCAGCGGCCCCGGCAAGACTCTTGCCGGGACAGCTCGCCCCGCACCAACAGAGCAAGCCACCCTTGAGCCCACGGCCCCCAGTGCCATCATCACCGTGGGGCCAGGGCTCAGGTAGGCACCTCTGTGGTGGCATGTAGATCTTTGTGAAGACATATTCAAGATCAGATTAGAAGATGACGATTCTCGGCAGATCCTTGCCAAGGAAGGCCACCAGACCCCCGGCAAGATCCTTGCCAAGGACGACAACATGCCACGGCGAGACCCTTGCCGGGCCACCCGGAAAGACCCTCGCCAAAGACGCCGGCAAGGCCACCGCCAAGCCCACGTCAACCAAGATTCCACCACCATTCACATGCAGCTGCCAGCTCAACTAGCTGGGCGGGAATCTGCGTGGCAACATGCAGCTCCCAGGCCAACTCATCAAGCGCCTGCGTGGTAGCATGCAGATCTTCGTGAAGGCTCCACCATCACGCTAACTCAGCTGCCTGCCTGCCTACATGGCACCGCACGCATCCCTGGCCGAGGCGCGTGTCGAAGCGAGAAGGAGTGCCGACGGACGGGACGGGCCTCGCCCCCGTCCATGATAAAGCAAGAGGACACCTAAGCGATGCATTAAATGCACCTTGTCCTGTAATATGAGGGATAACCTCGTGCCACTATAGACCTTTCCACCTCCTGTGTGCCACTGTGGCAACCCCTTTTTCCTATAAAAGGAGGCCCGAGGCGAGGAGGAGAGGGATTCAGCTCTTTTGAACCACACGCTAACCACAGCTAGTTCGAGAGCTCAAGAACTCTCAGAAATACACCCACCAAAGCAGGACTAGGCTTTTACGCATCCTCGCGGCCCGAACCTGGGTAAACGATCCTTGTGCTGTCTACTAGCCCTGCTCTCCTCACAACCCTGCGCCCCGGCAACCGTAGTAGGGATTCTTGTGATCCCATAGGTGTCGTTCCACACCGACACTGGCCAAAACCCTCAGTACTATCAAAGGTCACAATTCTGACATTCAAGAATGTCGGGGAAAATATACAGGGGTATGTATCTTCCCCTGACTCATGCACGGGCAAGTCAAGGTCAAGCCAGAGTACAAGAAACCAAGATCTCCAAAAACCGGCATGCAGATCAGAGGGACTAGGATTGAGCCAGAGAAGCAAGAGACCGTCGAGAGAAGGGCCTCCTTTGCCAGGCAAGCGAGCCCGGAAAAGGGCAAGGCCACCCTTGGAAGAAGGTGTCCAAGATGTCCCGGCAGGGCCTGCTGGGGCACACGGAGGCAAAACCACCTCACCAACTACTCAGCCACGACCCATGTCGTCAATCAGTGCGGTGTCAAGCCGTGGAGTGACTAAGTGGCAACCATTCGCCAGATGGCAGCCTCTCTATACAGGAAAAAACCACAGACGACACTCGTCCTACAACGTGTCGAGCGAGCAGGCGTGAAGCTAGCAAGATGGCCCGGCAAGCCTTGCCGGGCAACCAACGATGTGACGTTCAATGATGCATTTAATGCGCCTTGTCAGCCTGCAGACTTAGGTATGATAGCACCGTTTGCTACCTTATTAGTGCATAATGACCACTTTGCCATTGTGGTAACCCCTTGATCTATAAAAGGAAGCCCATGGCAACCATAAAAAGAGTTAGAAGATTGGATAACTCACACCCCCATATGCGCGTAGTCGCTGCCGCCCTGAGGAAACCTCTTCCAGGCAAGTGTACTATGCTCCACCACCACTCTTCCATCATCAATCCACTAAAGCAGGAGTAGGGTTTTACTCCTCACAGCGGCCCGAACCTGGGTAAAATTGCCCGCGTGATTTCTACCGTGCTGCCCCAGGCTCGTCTGCTCTTTGTGCAATGTGATGCCCCCCTGCCGAACCAACAAGGGGCCTCCTGGTCCCATAGGTGGCCGTAGTTTCCCGCGACATCTTTGGCGCGCCAGGTAGGGGGCTCGCTTGTGTGAACCTGAAGGCGCGTGCAGCGCACTTTGCCATGGACGCCCACTTGAATCCCCTAGTGTTCACGGCGCCCACGAAGACACGAAAACAAAGCGGGGCCATCCCTGTGCCATTTTATTGGTCTTCACGCCTCACCGTAGCCACGGTTACAGTGAAGACCGCTGCTGGTGGCAATATGCCCGTCTCGGCGGCCCGTATGGCATACTAACCGTCGGGCGCCGTTCGGAGAAATCGCACAAGACGTGCAGGCGCGAGCTCCCTCCTTCCCGTCTTTTCCCTCCATCAGCAGTCGAACTGCTTTAGCCCCGGCGTCGTCGATGTCGATGATTACCGTGCGATGCTCGGTCCTATATTTCCCCTATTTTGGGCAATCCTGAGCAAAGCGCCGGTATGAGTCTATCGATTGATGCCCCGGTAGGCATACTTCGGCAAGGCTCCTTGCATCGGCACGACCCATGCAACAGCAGCCGCCTGACTAGCTTGAAAGGAAGGAAGACAATGGGAGGGGGGCCAGAGGTGCCCGACACTATGCCCCGATGCCCGCCAGCCACAAGGAATACGAGTCGGCCTCTGCCGAGAACGAAGAAACCACCTGATTATCTTCTGCTCCTCCAGGTGCCGCGAGCGCGCCAGACGCGCGCGGCCCAGCAGAGGAAAAAGAAGCTCAGAATGAAAGCTAAGTTTGCGTTATCACTTCTTGTTGATACATTTCAGACCATTGCAGCCGTTTATCCCTTAACCCTAGTGAGTATTCGTATCGTGAGAACCCTCATATGATGGAACCTTGGCTAGTTTCTTTGATTGCACCATCATCCTATCCAGAGCCATGCTCGCAGGTCGAGAGGCTGCATCAAGAACTACCTTGGAAAAACCTGTCCGGATGCATCCACGCCAAGATGACTGATAAGGGCTGGACCCTTACGATAATCGTGACAATATGATACCGACAGGCATCCAGAGCATACATCGGGATCGATCATATGAACACAAACACATAGGGCTCAAAGGGATAAACACGCATTTAAAATTCAGCTAAAAATATCAGTTCCACGCAAACACTAGAGATAGAATGACTAAACGCAAAATATATATATCATGTTTCATTACAGGGCAACGCAGAAGCGGCAGCGGCCCGATACTTAGTCCGATGGCCAGGTGGAACAACTCAAACATGGAGAACCCTGTTGACCCAGGGAGCAGCTTTTTCCTTGGCGGCTGCGATGTCGGCACACGATGGCGGCTTCTTGAATCCGTCGTCAAGGTCAAGGTCTGGGTGGCGGCAGAAGATATTGCTCAAGACCATGAAGAGAGCGTCGCAGGCAAGCCTCTGGGACTTGGTCGCAAAACGCTCGACCCTCCCCTCTTGATGCGCCTTCAGCTTCTCAATCAGCTCATTGAAGAAGAGTCCCAGCTTGACGCTTGGGACCTCATGCTTGCTGGCCGAGAAGACTAGGCCGTCCATGCCCATCGTCGCAGCCTGGGCACCAAGACGCCCGAACATATCAATCAGGCTCTTTATCGAAAGATTAACCTGATCAACCCGATTCTTCAGTTTTTCCTCTACATCCTACCAGAGACGCTTGGCAGTGTCCAAATCCTTGGACATCAACTACAGGCGGGACTCAAGGGACCCCGCCGAATGCTCCAATGTACCGATCCTTGCCTTCATGTCTGGGAGTTGCGACTGTACACCAGCCAAGTGAATCTCTGCCTGCCGTGCTCCCTCTTTGAGTGCCCGGACCTCCTTGGCGCTCTCGGCGAGATCCTCATTCAGCTTAGCCACCTGCCGGTCGAGGTCGGTTTTGGCGACAGACATGACAACTAGATCTTTAGTAAGCTTCTTCAGTTGAGCAGCAGAGTCAGCAGCGAGGGTGTTCAGAGCAGCTCCATGCTTATCCTCCAATTCATTGGTGTGTTGCTGCACCAGAGCCTCCAGACCTTCATCTTTGGCGTGGAGGGTGGCTTCGAGTTTCTCCTCCCGAAGGGGGATCTCTCGCTCTCTAGCATCCAAAGACGCCTTCCGGTCTGCCAGGTGCACCTCCCGAGCCATGACATCCTCCCTTGTCATCAGGAGCGCCCCTTTGCTTCCACACGAGCACCTTGAACTGCTTGTCGATCCACCCGCGTAGCTCCAGGCACTTGTCTTTCAGCTTCTGGTCCACCTTGTTGGTGGATTCGCACCGCTCCTTGAGAGCTTGCCACTTTTGGTGGTGTCGGACATGCATCTCCTTCAAACCCACCGCCATGGATTCCATGAAAGACAGATCCATCATGACGGCAGCTGAGTCATCGACCTTTCCAGCTCCATGATAAAGCAGAGCCAGGAGGCGCTGAATCTCTTTCTCGAGCTCCGCGCCTGTCATCAGGGATAGGCCTGGGGCTCCTGTTCCAGGTGGCGACAACACCATGGCCAACACACTCGAGGAGGGTGGCGGAATATCTGCGACGGTCCCGGAGGAGGGGAGTGGGCCCATAGTCTAGAGGGGAATTTTCACCTCAACGACCACTCCCTTTGTCGGGACATCTTCCGAAGAGCGCTCCAGCACCGCCGAAGAGCCCTATGTGTCCTCGGCAACAAGATCCTACCCCTGTGCGGCGGCAATCTTCACGGCCTCATCCACGGCAGAGCTTCCTATATCTGCCACCACCTCCAGCAGCTCTGGTTCCTCGGCTTGGGGGCTGCACATGAAAAGGCCAGCGAATAATGGGGAAGCGGAAGTCTTAAGCGAATGGAGAAATCGGGAGAAGCAATCGGAGCAACGAAGAAAAGAAGAAATAAGTAAAGTACCTGGGGAAGTTTGCTGGGCGGGAACCTCTGTTTCCCCGACAACAGCTGTTGCCAGGCCATGAATTTTGCTCTCTGCCGTGGTATTCCTGGCAGCATACTGCGCAACCTCATTCGTGGAAGGTTTCGTGGGGGTCTCTTCGGCTCGAGCAGCGGGAGAAGCATGCCCCTTAGGGAGGCGCTCGCCCTGCATCATCTCACCTCCCCCTCCGGCTGGGGGAACGGGGAAACCGACCCCATCACCTCTGGCGGATGGGACCGAGTCTCTGCTCCCGGGCCGAGGGCTGGACTAGGGGCTCGGCACGGGGTCCTATATATCACCCCTGATAACCCACAAGTATAGGGGATCGCAACAGTTTTCGAGGGTAAAGTATTCAACCCAAATTTATTGATTCGACACAAGGGGAGCCAAAGAATATTATCAAGTATTAGCAGTTGAGTTGTCAATTCAACCACACCAGGAAACTTAGTATCTGCAGCAAAGTGTTTAGTAGCAAAGTAATATGATAGTAGTGGTAACGGTAGCAAAAGGTAACAATAGTAAAAGTAATGTTTTTGGTATTTTGTAGTGATGATAGCAATAACAACGGGAAAGTAAATAAGTGAAGAACAATATATGGAAACCTCGTAGGCAATGGATCGGTGATGGAGAATTATGCCGGATGCGGTTCATCATGTAACAGTCATAACCTAGGGTGACACAGAACTAGCTCCAGTTCATCCATGTAATGTAGGCATGTATTCCGTAATATAGTCATACGTGCTTATGGAAAAGAACTTGCATGACATCTTTTGTCCTACCCTCCCATGGCAGTGGGGTCCTTACGGAAACTAAGGAATATTAAGGCCTCCTTTTAATAGAGTACCGGAATAAAGCATTAACACATAGTGAATACATGAACTCCTCAAACTACGGTCATCACCGGTAAGTATCCCGATTATTGTCACTTTGGGGTTAACGGATCATAACACATAATAGGTGACTATAGACTTGCAAGATAGGATCAAGAACACTCATATATTGATGAAAACATAATAGGTTCAGATCTGAAATCATGGCACTCGGGCCCTAGTGACAAGCATTAAGCATAGCAAAGTCATAGCAACATCAATCTCAGAACATAGTGGATACTAGGGATCAAACCCTAACAAAACTAACTCGATTACATGATAGATCCCATCCAACCCATCACCGTCCAGCAAGCCTATTATGGAATTACTCACGCATGACGGTGAGCATCATGAAATTGGTGATGAAGGATGGTTGATGATGACGATGGCGACGGATTCCCCTCTCCGAAGCCCTGAACGGACTCCAGATCAGCCCTCCAGAGAGGTTTTAGGGCTTGGCAGCGGCTCCGTATGGTAAAACACGATGAATTCTTCTCCCTGATTTTTTTCTCCCCGACACACAATATATAGAGTTGGAGTCGGAGGAGCTCCAGGGGGCCCACGAGGTAGGGGGCGCGCCCCCCACCCTCGTGGACAGGTGGTGGGCCCCCTGGCCTTCATCTTTTGTAGGTATTTTTATATTTTCCAAAAAGTTGCTCCGTGAAGTTTTAGGTCATTCCGAGAACGTTTGTTTCTACACATAAATAACACCATGGTAATTCTGCTGAAAACAGCGTCAGTCCGGGTTAGTTCCATTCAAATCATGCAAGTTAGAGTCCAAAACAAGGGCAAAAGTGTTTGGAAAAGTAGATACGATGGAGACGTATCAACCCCCCACCAAGTGCGGGCTCTCTACGCCCTCCAACGACCCAAGGCGCCGGAGCCTCTTCCAGGAATGGTGGACGAGGGTTTCCTCCTCCTCCTCCTCCACTTCCCTGTCGACAACAACAAGAACAAGAGTTTAGTCAGCAAGAGCATTCAAGTATGCCTAAAGACATCCGCAAAAGGAGAATCTTCCTTCTCTTCTTTGATGAGCATGGAGTTCAAGTTGAACTCCATGGGAGCGAGGGCTCTCTTCCTCTCTTTGGAGGTGGAGGGACAAAAATCCCCGGTAGCTTCGGTGCCGGGCATGGCGCCGGGGCTTTGGGGGAGACGAGCTCTGTGAGGAGCTCGAGCCGGAGTGGGAGCTGGAATCCACCTCCATGTCCTTCAATTGCTTGGCGGATGGAGCCTTTATCCGAGCAAGGTGGGGAGATTGACGACACGCTACCACAAACTTAGTGGCCTTAGTGGTGGTCTTCTTCACCCTCTTGGTAGCTGGCGTTGAGTTGGAGGCCGCCGCCCCCCGGGTGGCGACTCGCTAGCGGGCGCGCTGGTCCAGGACCGGCTCGGGAGCTTAAGGCCTAGAGGCTCTGTTGCTGCCGTGGCTAGGGTTTCTAGCCCAGCAACGTTATCTCCGGCAAGTTCTTCCCTAGCAGCCCCTTCCGTGGAATACGCCTCGCTGCCACCGTGGGAGGAACTTTCGTCCTCAGCCTTCCCTTTTCCCTTCCCGGCCTTGCGCCCTTCGCCGTCTCCACGAGACGGGC
Source organism: Triticum dicoccoides (assembly GCF_002162155.2). NCBI lineage: Eukaryota > Viridiplantae > Streptophyta > Magnoliopsida > Poales > Poaceae > Triticum > Triticum dicoccoides. Next base: position 548,393,485 of record NC_041384.1, read on the forward strand.
GGCTTTGTGCTCCTCGACCCTCCTCAAAATGTACGCCACCTACACAAAGGAGGTGCGCTTATACATTCCAGTCTCAACCCTAGTAGCCTTCTCCACCAGGGTGTTCGACCACTGGAGCTCTTCATCTAGAGTAGGTAGCTTCCAGGTGCTAGCTACCCCTTAGGCATTATAGTCTGGCATCCACTTCAGTATCTGGTCCCAAGAAGAATTGATATTTAGGGGGATGACGGTTGCCAGGAGCTTGAATAATTCAAAGCGACCAAACAGTTGGTCGCACAACTAGCCATGCCCATAAATTGACAAGTTGTTGGCCAACCCTGGGAGCAATCTCATCCTATCGGCAGCATCCCCATACAGCCATGCAGGTCTTTCCTGCTCCTACAGTGGCGAGATGCGGCGGAGAAGGAAATCTGCCCCCACATGCTCGATGGTTAGCCCGGCAGCCTTCAAACGGGTAATCATGTTGATTGCCAGGCATAGCCTATCCTCAGTGAGGCCTTTGGCGCTCCAATTTTTCCCGCGCTCAACACATTCCTTCTGTGCTTCATAGAACTCGGGGGCTTCCTCATCTTGAATCCAACACCAATCCCCTCTCCACTCGTCCCACCTCTCACACTGGTTCCCAGGGATGTAATCCTAGATCTTCCTCGCCACCCGCAGCATCCAGCTGATGTTTCCATTGCGGTGACCCCCTGTTCTCCACCCGCGGCACGAAATAATGCCGGAATAGATCCACATTGGGCATGACTCCAACAAAATTTTCACACAAATGCGTGAAAATAGCCATGGTTGCCATTGCATTTAGCGTGAAGTCGAGGAGGTGGAATCCATAGATGTTCATAATCGCCTCAAAGAATTCGGAGAAGGGGGAACAGAGGCCGCAAATGAAGTAAGCGCAGAAGAATCGATATGAGTTCGGCGGACCTTCCTTCCCCGTAGCGAGACTTTGGGCGCCCCGTTCCCATTCGAGACGGGCCTCCCCCACAGATACCCATACCTTGCCCGGAGGACGAACACGACATCTTCTCTCCACTTCTTGTTCAGTTCTCCCGCCCTCTTGCTTCCCTCGGCGGCGGCTTCCTTCGCCGCGGCCATCTACTTTCCCTTATCTGCGGGTTTCTTCCCCATTCCCGCGATGGCGATGCGGAAGGGGAAGGGATTCGGTGAAAGGGGCGACGATGAATAGGAGGGCACGAGGAGAAACTGTCTCTTGGCTTGTAGTGGAAGAAGATGGGGGAACGAGGCAAGAGACATGTAAAACGTGCCGCTCCGCTTTTCTCATGCTCTTAAGGAGGGGATGCAGGGCAGAGGTGTGATGCTTCGGAAAGGTACGGTTTTACCTTAACTGCAACAGTCCCACGACCCCACGATGCGCAGTAATTGCGCAAAGTGGACGTTGGATTGACTAGTCATCGATGTAAACCGGCATGCGCAGCCCTCTCCTGCCATGTGTCCGTGCACTTTTTGGAGCCTAACCCAACGTGCCACGCGACACGTGTGGCTTAGGCCCGGGGGCTTATGTCAAGGAAAATATACATGGGTATGTATTTTCCCCTGACTCATGCATGGGCAAGTCAAGTTCAAGCCAGAGTAGAAGAAACCAAGATGTCCAAAGAACCGACATGCAGATCAGAGGGACCGGGATCGAGCCAGAGAAGCAAGAGACCATCAATAGAAGGGCCTCCTTTCCTGGGAAGGTGAGCCCGTCAAAGGGCGAGGCCACCCCGGAAGAAGGCATCAAAGAGGTCCCGGCAGGGCCTGCCGGGGCACACAGAGGAAAAACCACCTCACCAACTACTCCGCCACGACCCATGTCGTCAATCAGTGCAGTGTCAAGCCGCAAAGTGACTAAGTGGCAGCTATTCTCCGCATGGAAGCCTCTCCCTACAGGAAAAACCCACAGATGACACCCATTCTACGATGTGTTGGGCGAGCAGGCGTGGAGCTGGCAAGATGGCCTGGCAAGCCTTGTCGGGCAACCAACGATGTGACATTGAGTAGTGCATTTAATGTGCCTTGTCAGCCCGCAGAGTTAGGTATGACAACACTGTTTTCTATCTTATCGAGGCATAATGACCACTTTGCCATTAGGGTAACCCCTTGATCTATAAAAGGAGGTCCATGGGAATCATAAAAAGGGTTAGAAGATTGGATAACTCACACCCCCATACGCGCGTAGTCACTGCCGCCCTGAGGCAACCCCAGCCGGGCAAGTGTACTACGCTCCACCACCACTCTTCCATCATCAATCCATTAAAGCAGGAGTAGGGTTTTATGCCTCACGGCGGCCTGAACCTAGGTTAAATTGCCTACGTGATCTCTGTCGTGCTACCCCACGCTCGTTTGCTCTTTGTGCAACTCGACGCCCCCCTGCCGAACCAGCAAGGGGCCTCCTAGTCCCATAGGTGGTTGTGGTTTCCCACGACAAAGAAGTTGTGGGAGTCATGAAGATGTTGATATTCAAAATCATACATGGTATTTCCATCAATATCCATGATTTCTTCATGAGGACTTTGGCCACTGTAGCTTAATCACCATTTGACTTGAAGCCTTGTGCACCATGGATCATGAGATTCATCAAATCCATAACTTCCATACACCACAAGGCTGAATGTCAGTTTCCTGCCAGAGTTAGAAATACTTCAGAGCACTATCTCTTTAGTTTCGGAAAGGGCAAGGTAGTCATTGATGAGGGAATTTGTTCCCATGATGGACAATTTCGTCAACTAGTCTCACAGTCGACAGGTGATGAAACTGCTAGCCAAGACAATGGAGCAAACTCCTTAGGGAAAATCATCAAAGTGAATCTCCTCGGGTCATGAATGGTCGTGATCTTCTCATCAACCCACACTAGAAGGGAGACTAGAACGATGACTGGGTTAAGCGTCAGCTTGTAGCAATTCTTGCCAATATGACTCTGACGCAGAACTCAATGCGCAAAAACCACTACTATTCCCATGAGATCTTTGATAGAAGTGATACCATTCTTTCACATTTGAAGACTCCTGAAGAACTTGCTGATATGGAGTTGAAACAAGACTTCGATTGGTCGTATCCGACCAAGAAGAAGTTCAAGAAAGTTCAAGTTCTTCAGCTAGTACCAAGATCGATGTCTCCTTCATGTTCCACTCACTAAAATCAGGATGTTGAGAACACTGCTGCAGGCCCATCTTCTCTGCGCAACCCTGACACCAACACTAGCGCTCCTCCGCCCTCTTCAAGATGATATTCTCCAGGGGTGTTAGTCCTTAGTTTCGTCTCGTTTTGGTCATTTGATGACAAAGGGAGAGAAATTTGAGTTAGTCTTCAGGCGGGTCTATCTTTATATCGGGTTGTTTTTGGTTAAGTTGCAACTCTTAGTTCTTCTAGCATGTTCTATGATGAGTTGTAACTTAAATACTGTTGGTGGTCTAACTCTTTTGAACACATTATCTGCATGCTTCATCCTCAATGCTATATATGTGTGTGTGCATGCATGCTGAATTTTGTCATACGCTAATTTTCATCATGCATTTCTATTTCTTCATATCATATGACTTGGATGATTGGATTCCAAGATATAGGAGGATATCTCCACAATTTCTAATTGTCATGTGCATTTGCAATCCAAAGCAAATTCATCATATGCACATCTTCAGGGGGATTTCCTCTATATCATGTAATCAAATTCTTCATACTTTGTTCTTACACTTCCATTATTTATCCCCATTGAAAACTTAACCAATTTGTCATCAATCACCAAAAAGGGGGAGATTGTAAGTACATCTAGTGCCCCCTTAGTGGTTCTGGAGTATTGAAGACAAATGGGTTAAGGGACTAATGTGATTGTGAGTTTACACAGGGGATATAGTCCCTGAAGATTTTGTTTAACCGGCGCAGGAAGACCCCTAAAATTGTATTTCTTTAATGAAGAATTTGGTGTGGCCTTTAAAGGAACTGATGTAAAGAATTGGAAGCATGAAGCCTTTTGTTTTTGTAGTTTCATTCTTCTTACTTGAGTCACTGGAAAAACCATATTGTTAAAGGGGGTCTAGGTGATACATATATCATATTTCCAAAGTGATGCTCAAACCTATACATATCCTACCACTTCGAGTGAAGGATTTGGAAATCTCCCGCAGATCTGACAACTTTGCTAGTGATAGAGACACCGTTCTTCTAGTCGCAGATGAATTTGGTCAGACTAAGGAGTTAGGAGTTCACCTATGTGATCTGCCTATCATGAGGAAATTGAGTGCCCCGACAAATTTGTGAGTACAAATTTCCGACCGTTGTTGCGTTGTGTGCTAGCTGTCGAGTGGATCCTTATCCTGACAACGGTCATGTCCGTAGGGGCATTTGTGAAAATTGATTTCGGGTTTCCCTTGGCTATAAATAGCCCCCCCACAACCACTTGTTGGTTGGCTGCTCTAGAGAGAGATTGACACTTGTTATTTGAGATCAAACCTTCCTATGACGATATTGTTAGAAATCCAAGTGAGGAAAAACCCAATCAGAGCGAAAGTGATTGGGCATCACTAAAGAGTTTGACCTATGTGATCTGACACTTGTTACCTTTGAAGACAGTCATTCTTCCAGGTGGTTAGGCGTCATGTTCTGAGCATCCAAGAGTAATTTTGGCATGCCGGTGAACAAGTTTGTGAAGGTTTTGGAAGTCTACCTTGAAGCCTTATGTGATAGCCTGGCTTATTAGGGATGATAGACTACTCACATCAATAAGGAATTCCTTCTTTTCCAGGAGTCCATTCAGAAAGAACTCCAAAGTTAAGCATGCTCATCTTGGAGTAATTTCAGGATGGGTGACCGACCGGGAAGTTGCTCCCGGGTGCGCACGAGTGAGGACAAGGTGTGCAGAAAAGACTAGTATTGATCTATGGGGCCAGTCTAGATCCCGCCAGGAGTAACGACCACCAGCGGGTGTGTCCGGGGCGTTGCAAGTTGGTATCAGAGCCGATGCTCGCGGTTACATGGATGTTTGTGGACAGGTGCGCGGTCATGTTGTGCATGCCGTTTGTGACCCGTCGTGGCACACGGCATGGCACATGTGCCAGATAGGATGCACGGACGAATGTGCCAAGAGGGAACATTCTTGTGGCCCGACGACGACGTCAGTTTCTCTGAGTGGGGGTGTATGTGTTAGCCCGGGGCGTTGCAAGTTGGTATTAGAGCTGACCCTCGCGGTTACACGGATGTTTGCGGCCAGGTGCTGAAGTGTGCGATCATGTTGTGCATGACGTTTGTGACCCGTCATGGCACACGGCATGGCACATGTGCCGGACTAGATGCACGGACGTATGTGCCAAGAGGGAATGTTCCGGTGGCCTAACAAGGAGGTCAGTTCCTCTGAGTGGGGGTGTATGTGATATCATGGCTTATTAGGGATGATAGACTACTCATATCAATAAGGAATTCCTTCTTTTTCGGGAACCCATTCGGAAAGAACTCTAAAGTTAAGCGTGCTCAGCTTGCAGTAATTTCAGGATGGGTGACTGATTGAGAAGTTGCTTTCGGGTGCGCACGAGTGAGGAAAAAGTGCGCAGAAAAGACTAGTATTGATCTATGGGGCCAGTCTAGATCCCACCAGGAGTAACGACCACCGGTGGGTGTGTCCGGGGCGTTACCCCTTACCACGACTGATTGGGCGAGGTCTGTTGTGTCCTTAGATCTAGAGGGATACGATGAACAGTTAGTTCCTTCGGAGTTTAATCTTAGCCGCCTAATCCAGACATACAGTTGATACAACAATTGGAACTGGCCTACAAATCATCGTGTCATCATTGAGCCTACCTGGTTTCAAATTACTCACCCCCTTACTTTAAGTTATTCCGCTCCTCAAGAATCTTTGATCTACATTCTGAAGAACTTGAACTGAAGTCTTTCATCATGTTGTTTCTCATCTCTTCAGTTCATGTTTTGTATTCTTGAATGCTTGTATGATTGCATGTTCTTCACTCGCATTTATCGTGTATGCATGCTCTATGTTTTTGTGATGAATTTGTCTCGCCCTTGTTTTATTTCTTCATTTTGATCTTCGTCAAATTCATGAGAGTTTTACAAATTTCTAAAAATCTCCCATTCACCCCCTCTGGGAGTAGACCTGCGCTTTCACTATCTGTTATCGGATCACAAAAGGGACTAATCACCGATCACCTTTGCTTGACAGGACCATCTGACTAGCGTCCGCCATGGTGGACGGTCGCTCAGGTCCTCGACCCCATCGTTGATGGATTCCATCTTACCTAAGTCCTTATGGATAGGGGTAGCACCCTTAACCTTATATACACTGACATCGTCAAGAAGATGTGTATAAACCCACATGAGCCTGCCCGAGTAATACCAAGTTCAAGCATATAAAACCCAGCATAGTAGGGTCACCCTGAATGTAGTATTCGGTACACGGGAGAACTATCACATCAAAGACATCAACTTCGACATCATTCCCTTCCAAAGTGGCAAACATGTACTCCTCGGGCAAACGACCTTCGCATGTTTCTATGTTGTCGCGCTATGCTTACTTCAAACTCAAGATGCTAGGACCCAAGAGCGTCAAAATGGTGAATGGCAATACAGACCAACTTGCAGATGATGTTCAAGCGACCATGGAAGCATCAAGGATCAAGGTCGGGTCAAGCCACCCTGACCCTACAAAGCATCACACATCACAAGTCTGCTCACGGATCGTCTGGCGATGACTCTGGCGT